>NC_083688.1:17113939-17416969 GCF_033118175.1 Dama dama | reverse complement strand
TCTGTCCTGAGAGTCAGTGGAAGGATTTGATAGAAAATCAACAGCAGCTGCAGTGGCTCGTGGACTCAATTCCTTACGCGGAGCAGCTGTCTTTCCTCCGGGCTTTGCTCATTTCCACTTGCTAGTCCTCTCCCTCTCAGTGTCCTGCCATTACTTTAGCGCAATCTTGATAATAGCCTCCGTAATTTACCCAGAGCTCTAAAGTAAGGCTTTTCTAGGTTGCTGATTTCAGCCCTCAGAATCCTTGAGGAGCAGAATTATTCCAAGATGGAACATGATCCAAGGCTGCTGCTTTTTTTTCTTTCTGTGTAATATTAACCTTTCATTTCTGTCGTCAGCCTGAATATTGTGGTCGTTTGCCTATTTCCCCCTTCATTGATAAACTACTTTCATTTTGGTTTTGTCCCATCAGTTATTACATTATTTTATTAAGAAGTCTTCTATTTCAAACTTTTGGGGGCATTTTTTTTTTTTTAAGTCATGGAATTGATTTATTATCAATGAACATTTACTGAGCACTGACAACACAGGAAAAACCCTTCTGTACATTGCAGGTAGCCATGTGCATCCGTCAGTCCCTGACCCCGAGGAGCTCGTCATCCTGAACTGGGGGCAGATTTACTGGCAAATTGTTCATGTCCCTGTCCCACCCTTTCCTGTGGTCCCAGGGAGGGAGGCCTCCTTCCTGTTCCAGGTCAGTGCCACCTGCCCCCTGGTGCCAAAGTCTAGCCGGAGGGATTTCAGGTTGTCACTTATCTGCTTTTACTTTAAAAAAAAAAAAATTATTTATTTTGACTGTTCTGGGTCTTCGTTGCTGCACTCGGACTTTTTTCTCTAGCTGCAGTGATCGGGGGCTATGCTCTAGTTGAGCTGGGAGGGCTTCTCTTATTGCAGAGCGAGGGCTCTAGGGTGCACGGGCTTCAGTAGTTGTGGAGTGTGGGCTCAGTAGTTGTGGCTCCCAGACTCTAGGGCACGGGCTCAATAGTTGTGGCCCACGGGCTGAGTTGCTCTGCAGCATGTAGGATCTTCCCAAATCAGGGATGGAAGCTATGTCTCCTGCATCGGCAGGCAGATTCTTAACCACTGAGCCACCAGGGAAGCCCTTTTTCCTCTGTGTACTTGTTGTTACATGTATTTTTGCTTTTTATTTATAAAAATTTTAGATTTATAAAAGTGTTGTAAAGATAATGCAAAAGGTTTGAATATGCCCTTCACCCAGCTTCCCCTAACCTGGACATTTATCAGAACTCAGCAGTTAGTGTTGCTACAATATTATTAATGAAACCACAAACTTGATTTGCATTTCATCACTTTTTCCACCAACGTCCTTTCAGTGTTCCACAATCCAATCTGGGATCCTATGTGACATTTAGTTCTTATTTATAAATCTTTCAGTTGTTTTTTCCTCTCAGTATATTGACTTTTCTCAAATCAGTCTCATTCTTCATAAAACAAAAACTCTTGACTATATTCTTATTAAAAAAATTTTTGGCCTCCAACACTGCACAGTATATGGAACTTCCCCAACCATGGATTGAATTTATGCCTTGATCCGTGGGTTGGTAAGATCCCCTGGAGTAGGAAATGGCAACCCACTCCAGTATTCTTGCCTGTAGAATCGCATGGACAGAGAAGCCTGGTGTGCTACAGTCCTTAGGGTTGCAAAGAGTCGGACACGACAGAAGCAACTTAGCACGCACAAAGTGGAAGTGCAGAATCTCAGTCACCAGCCGCTAGACCACATGGGAGGTCCTCTTGGCTCTATTCTTATTCAATCTCTTCCCTTCCCTGTTTGGGAAAAAAAGGATTTACATGTCAGTTCACATTCAGCAAACCATCATCATTCATCTAACTGAAATTTTATAATCCCTGAGAAAATGGGAACAGTAAGGGTGTGTCCAGGTGACACAGTGTAAAGAATCCGCCCTCCAATGCAGAAGATGCAAGGGATGTGAATTTGATCCCTGGATCGGGAAGATCCCCTGGAGGAAGAAATGACAACCCACTCTAGTATTCTTGTCTGGGAGATACCATGAACAGGGGAGTCTGGAGGGGCTACAGTCCATAGGGGCACAGAGTCAGACGTGATTGAGTGACTGCGCACACACACACACACACACACACACACACACACACGAGTGATAACAATATAAATTTGTTTAATGTAAATGACCATTCTGGGAGATTTAGAATATCCCTTCTTTTATAAAACAGTGGTATTAAAACATGATAATTGTAGCAAATTACCCTTACTTTACAAAGTGAGCCATCTTCTTTTGGTTTTTAATTGTTGTTTTGTTTGATTTCTAAAAATTTCACTGGTCGTATAACATCCAGAATTCTGGGTATCCCTGGTCTTCTGTCCGCCTACCCCTCCTCTCTCATCTCTCCTCTGTCCGCACCTCCTAATATCTCTGGCCTCATTCACAGTAACCTCTCGGTTGTCACATTCAAAGGATGAGGCCTCCCACTCCCTGACCCATCTCTGCTTCCAGGATTCTCTGGCGGGTCTCTTCCTGGTGGCTTGCTCGCTGATTCATTGGCTAAACCTTTCGTGCGGGCTGAAGGTGGCTTTCTAAAATACACACTGGTCATGTCACTGCCCTGCTCAGTGACCCTTAGTGATGTCCCCCCATTTTCAGAATGAGATCCAAAGTCTTGGCTGGCACTTCAAGCCACGGTGTCCCAGCCCCGGTTCCCACCCACAGCCCCGGCAAGGTAGACTGTCTGCACTGTCCTGCATGCTCAGCTCTCTGTGCCCCTAGGCCTTTCTTACGTTGTTCCCTTCAGCTCAGACGGTAAAGAATCTGCCTGCAAAGCAGGAGACCCGGGTTCAATCCCTGGGTTGGGAAGATCCCTGGAGAAGGGAATGTTAACTCATTCCAGTATTCTTGCCTGGAGAATCCCATGGACAGAGGAGCCTGGTGGGCTACAGTCCATACGAGTCCAAAGAGTCCACGACTGAGCGACTAACACTTTCTTTTGGAGGAATGTCCTCCACTCTTAACTCCTGACACACCACTCTTAACTCCTGAATGCCCCTCCCTTGGTTGGGTTTTGTGTTATGTCAATTTTGTTTTATTTTTGAAAAAGAAAATTGATTTGCATTACAATAACCAGGTTGACAATTGAAAAAAAATTATCTTTTAATGTGTAGTAAAAAGTATTTCTCCCTCCCATTCTTGATCCTCATTCCTCTAATTCTCATCTCCAGCTACAATCATATTACCAGTGTCTTGTATGTCCTTCCAGAGAGAGTCTATGCACATGTAAGTGTGTGTGTGTGTGTGTGTGTGTGTGAGATGTGTGAGCATATATACATATACACACTCTTTTAAAAAGCATATGGTAGCAGTTTATATATTTTTCTCTGTCAGTGTTTTTATTTAAAACATATTTTAAATACTTTTTCATGTCTGTACATATAAATCTTCAATTTAGAAAAGTGATTTAAGTTATTGTTATATGGACAAATTGTAATTTTTAAAACTAGATCCCTAATGATAGACATTAGATTGTTTTCCCTCTGCTATTTATAAATAACTCCCCAGACTATGGCCAGACCAGACTCTGCAAAATTGAGTTTGCCTTGGAAGCATAAAGACACATGAGAGACACAGAGGGTGTGGGAACTCTGGGTGGGCGGGAGTCCGAGCCTGGGAGAGCCCGTGGTGCTAGCCCACAGCCAAGTCTGTAAGTTTCCACTTATCACACTTAATGCCACCAGTGATCAGGGCCATCTGGCTGCCTGGCCTTGCTCTGATTTCATGCTGACCAAGCCATGGCGCCTCCAGGGATGAGCATCTAAAGGTCTGGTGAGCTGGAAGGTTGTATTTCTCTGGGTAAACCAACATAGAGGCATCCTCTTTATTGTTACTGTTTAGTCTCTCTGTGTGCTGTGTGCTAAGTCGATTCAGTTGTGTCTGGCTGTTTGTGACCCCGTGGACTGTAGCCTGCCAGGCTCCTCTGTCCATGGGATTCCCCAGGCAAGAATACTGGAGTGGGTTGCCATTTCCTCCTCCAGGGGATCTTCCTGACCCAGGAACTGAGCCTGCATCTCCTGCGTTGGCAGGTGGATTCTTAAGCATCTTAACCTTCCCTCCTCTTTATTGGAACTTGGCTCAGATGAGCAGATCCTTGAAAGGTGGATCCCGTGTCACGGGACACCAGAACGTCACACCGAGGGCCAGCCCTAGGGTTGTGGCGGGCTCACTGAGGTAAGGCTGCCACGTGGGAACTTCCTGGGGGATGCTGAGGTTCAGATGGGAGGTAGGGGTACGATCATGACCAGCAAATGGGCATATTTGACTTGTCCGGAACTCAGGAACAGGCCCCCATGGAAACCACTGAGGAAGAAAGTCCCTCCTCTGTCACGTTTCAGCCCATGGAGAGCAGATTTTCCCTCATGGTCCCAGATTCTCCATGACTGTGATTCCCAGGTCTGGCCAAGTAGGCAAGCCACCTGGGCAGCCAGTGGATCCAGCCAGCCCAGGCCCTGGGCATTGGATTGCGTAGTTCTTGGTGGACCTAGCAAGTGCATTTACTTACAACCTGATTCTAAGCACCCAGGACAAGAATCTGACCACTTGCTACTAAAACTCTGCAGATTAAATATCTCATGAGACTCTGAAAGGCTGGAAGCCTGGGGTGAGGGTGACGGGGTTGTTTTGGCATCTCCACTGTGTACAGAGAGTGTGGGCGTTTAAATCAGCTGGAGGCCAGAGAGCTGGGTTCTGTTCTTCACTCAGTGACTCCCCACCATGAACCCTGGGCAGTCACACCCTTATCCTCTCTCAGCCTTAACTTTCACACTGTGCAAGGAACGATTTTAGCTATTAATAGATAAGTCCTAGGATCCCTGATGTGAAGAACTGACTCATTTGAAAAGACCCTGGTGCTGGGAGAGATTGAAGGCGGGAGAAGAGGACGACAGAGGATGAGATGGTTGGACGGCATCACCGACTCAATGAACACGAGTTTGAGTAAACTGTGGGAGATGGTGATGGACAGGGAGGCCTAGTGTGCTGCAGTCCATGGGGTCACAAAAATCGGACACGACTGAGCGACTGAACTGAACTGGACTGAACTGAAGGATCCCTTACAACTTCTGCATAGTTTATGTATGTTAAGTTCATGCACCACCACCGGGGGGAGCTAAATCCACGATCAGCTACGTTTTGGATCCAAGTGGCTGGAATCACAGTCAAGATGGGTATTTTGTGTTTTGCACCCTGACATGTATCAAGCAAAAGAGCCCCAGGGTTTGGCAGTCCTGGCTGGGGGTATTTTGTGGACCAACTTATAATGCAAAACAAAACTAAATATTTTCCTTATGAAATATAATGAGCCATAAATGAAGTTACACTGGCGGAAATTTCAGCTCTAAGAATTCCTTCCTTTCCCCCCAAACCTCATCGTTTTCTCCAATGATCTCTGTTACATAAGATACACTGACACCCTGAAATGTATTGTGCTGGGAAAGAAATAATCATCTAGAGTTCATATTTTTAAAGGGAGGTTCCGATCTTTTTTTTTTTTCAATACTAAGAAATCGTCTAAGAGTTTTCCTTTACTGTTTATATTTAGAATATGTTGTAATCTGAGTAGAGAAACTGGACCTTGAAAGACTTTGAAGGTGGGATAAAACAATGAATGACCTGCCTAACATCAAAATGTCTGGAGAGTTGTCAGTATCATAAGATTCAGTATTGCTGTTTAACATTAATGTTCACGATGTGAATATGATAGTTTTTGCCTTTAATATTTATGCAGAAAGGGTCTTAAATGATGATGCCCTATTATTCTATTCATTTCTGTTTGTAATTCACTCTTTTCCTTTATTGGAATGCATTGAGACCAGCATGAAGTATGAAAATAAAGACTATAGCCTGCTTTCTGCTCCAAAGTGAGTATAATAGTATCATGAACAGAGATAATGCTTACATGCTTTTCCCCTTCTCCAGAAAGAAAGCAGAATGCATGGGAGCAAAGCAGGACCCCACCAAGGCCAGGCCAGGGGTGGTGAGAGTGGACTGCTTGACCTCCTGAAGTTATGGGTGGGGTGGGTAGTGGCAGCTGGTGTGACCAGGTGGGTCCACACATCAGGTGGGTCCATGGTGAGGGACATCAGTCAGGCGCACGGTCAGATCACCTTCAGACAGTCACATGGTGGGAGAGCTCTCAATCCTGGTGCTGGGAGGCCTCCCCAGACTCCCAACCATGGTGACTGAACTGGCCCCCCAGTAGCTAGGTGCCCACGGGACCTTTCTTTCCAGTGTCTTCTCAGAAATGGGTGAAGTAGCATCTGTTCCGTCTCCCTTTCCTGCCCATCAATTACATCTTTCCATGTGCTTTATCTGTGTTACCCCTAGTAACTTTCACAGCACTAAAAGTTTAACATCATTTCCATGTAATCACAGTAAGTACCACTTATTGAATACCTACTATGTGCTAAGCATTGGATGTACATAATCCAGTGCAGTCCTCAGACAGAGCTGTGGGATGGATGGGTAGAGACCACCCAGACTTGATTATCAAGGAGGAAATAGAGACTCAGGTAAAGCACACAAGTAATGAGCAATGGAGTCAGGTGCTGGGCCCAGGCAGCCTTACTTGGTGGCCAGTGTGTTTAAATCATCTTATGCTGCTCCTTCAATGACCAAATGCAAGATCGGATATGGAGACAGGCTTGGAGCAATAAGTAGAATGTCCAGGAGGACTTGATTATTACGTGTCAGGGCCAGTGCTCAAATCAACTGTGTTTGCTGGTTACCTTGTTTACCTTGGTACCTGAAGAACATAAGGAAAATGTTCTGTCTCTTACAAGATGGAGTTAAGTATGCGAATGTGTTTTTTCACTCAGTTGGACAAGAGCTGCAGCAGGTAGGTCCCACAATGACAGGCCATGGCCTTGAAAGAATTTTCCTCAGGTCACATGGGAGCATCCGTGAGCAGTAAGGCAGAGAAAGGTCCTCAAGCCTCAGAAGAGCCGCAGTCTTCGCTGTCCTTCCTCCTGTGTGAGTTGTGCTCAGTTGCTCGGTTGTGTCCGACCCTTTGAGACTCAATGGACTGTAGCCCACCAGGCTCCTCTGTCCATGGGGTTTCCCAGATGACAATACTGGAGTGGATCCTTCTCCAAAGGATCTACCCCTCCGGGGATCAAACCTGGGTCTCCTGCATTGCAGGCAGATTCCTTACTATCTGAGCTACCAAGGAAGCCCTGTCCTTCCTGCTACGTTACTATATACTTGTGAAAGTATACACTTTTTACTACATCTTTAGAATATTTACCTCTGAGTCATTTCTAATGACAGGGCTTCCCCAGTGGCTCAATGGTAATGAATCTGCCTGCAATGCAGGAGCCTCAGGAAGTCCCTGGGTTCATTCCCTGGGTGAGGAATATCCTCTGGAGGAGATGGTAACCCACTCCAGTATTCTTGCCGGGAAAATCCCATGGATGGAAGAGCCTGCTGGGCCACAGTCTATAGGATTGCAAAGAGTTGAACATAACTGAATGACTAAGCAACAACAACAGCATTTCTGCTGAACCAAGTTTTGGAATTTGTACTGGCTGGTGGTTTAGTTGCTAAGTTGTGTCCAACTCTTGTGACCCCATGGACTGTAGCCTGCCAGGCTCCTCTGTCCATGGGATTTTCCAGGCATTTGTGCCAACAGAATGGATAAAGTTAGAAGATGGCTTGTCTATACCACTTTCTCATTTCATTGATGGGATTCCACAAAGGTGATCCATCCTGAATGAGTTTCACTACAAGAAGGACCCCCATCATTATCTTGTGGAGTCAAAGCTTGTAGTCTTCCTTAAATTGCAGTTACATATCAAACACTAGAAAAATTCAAAAGCTTTCCTTACTCACTATATTAGGATAGACCAGGTTAGAGACTGTGACTTGGGGTCACAAACCACCGTAAAGCTCCAGTGGTTTGAGAGAATAATAGATGTTCATTTCTTTCATGATTCATACCCACTGGAGGCTGCTCCACAGGGCCTCCGGAGTCCCTTGGGGACTCAGGTTATTAGAGGCATCACTGTCTTGTAACTAAATATCATTTACATAGCTGTCCAAGTCAAAGAGCTCATCTTTAATTCTTCCTTTTCCTCTTGCTTCTCATTTAATTCATTAGCAAGTCACATGAGCCCCGCCTTCAAAATATATCTACAGTCTGACCATTTCTCACCTCCTGCCTTGCCACTACCTTTTACACACCCTCCTTATATCTTCCTGGATTTTCTAGAAGGAACGCCACAGTAGATTTGCTTTCACCTGGCGAGGATGGCAGCACACTTTCATCATTTTGCCTTAGTACTACGTCGGTTCTCCAGCTGTGAGTCGTACATACATCACAGAAATATTGATCCCATTACCTTCTTATTTGCTAGTCCACACTGATGACATCATGCTGCTGAGCAAGGGTAGCAGATACCTTAGGTGCCTTGGTAAGATATGTGTATGTGAAGGAGTTGGAGATGAACTCAAAAATTGAGAGACCTGCCATCTCCATGTGTTATCTCGAATCCATTGCCTTATTTTAACTTGCTATTCAAAAAGGCCTTCCCTGTGGCTCAGATGGTAAAGAATCTGCCTGCAGTGAAGGAGACCTAGGTTCTATCCCTGGGTTGGGAAGATCCCCTGGAGAAGGGAATGGCAACCCACTCCAGTTGATTCTTGCCTGGAGAATTCCATGGACAGAGGAGCCTGGTGGGCTACAGTCCATAGGGTCACAAAGAATTGGAAATGACTGAATTGATGCATCCTAAGAAAGCAACACAGTTCTTTGTGGATCTTTTTAGTTTTCAAGGTAACACATTTGAGTTTGCTTCTCTGATTCATTTACCAAGTAGCCCATAAAGTTGCCAGATTTAAGTGGGGCCCAGCAGCTGGTCCAGAATGCAGGGTAAGCAGATGAATCCCTTGCTCCTTACGATCCAGCAGATTGGTGCTTAGAGTGTCTATGGCCTGTATGGCTATAGTCTATCTTGATCCTAGTGTCATCAGGAAAATTACAGCTCATATCTTTTAGGTTTTTAGAGTAAAGCCATGGATGCTTTTGCAGATAACTGTTCTGCTGCTGAGAAACAGCTCTTGGATTCCTGTGGGGCAAAGCCTGATGTTTTGCCTAGATGGTCTTGAACAAGATTTAGAGATTAGTGTGGAATTTGGGGAAAGAGGTATTTGGATCGACTTTTCAGAATAATCCAAAGAATCAGGATATTTGTGTCCCATGTGACTGTTCACCAAAGAGCACTCAGTGCTGAGGACATCTTCAGTAATGAGATGGATGAGGTGGTCTGTTCTGTGCATGTCAGTTAACGCCTTTCTCCCACTGGGTTCATAAACCAAGTGCCCAGGTGGCAAGGATGGAAGTTGTACATGGACTCAACCACATGAGTCTCCTCTTTTCAAGATTAATCTGTCCACTGTCACAGGAGGGGCAATGCTGAACCCCCAGGAAGGTACTCTGGGTGGTGGGGGTCCAGTCATTAACAAAGTGCTTGGTCGGTTACACGGGCTTCCAGGTGGCGCCAGTGATAAAGACTCTTCCTGCCAATGCAAGAGAAGCAAGGAATGCGGGTACATTCCCTGGGTCGGGAATATCCCCTCCAGAAGGAAATGACAACCCACTCCAGTATTCTTGCCTGGGAAATCCCATGGACAGAGGAGGCTGGTGGGCTATAATCCATAGGGTCACATAAGAGTCGGACATGACTTGACAACTAAACACCACCGCCAGGTCAGTTACGCTGGACCCTCTCCACCATGGAGGAAGCAGCGACGTGTCTTCCTTGGGTGAGGTTCCTATTCTGGGTCTGGGTCTGCTTTCCTGGCACACCATGCTCCTTCAGCAACATCATGTATAAATTGACCGAATGCCTTATTTTTCCATCATGGTAACCCACACAAGATTGCTTCAGATTATTTTTTTCTGAAATAAATAAATTCACTTATTAAACAAATAGACATAAGTACATAAGATAATGAGTATAAAATTTCCCACTCTTAGCATATACTCCACTATCTAGAAACAGTTGTTTTCAGGGAATGAGGGAATGGCTTTTTGGAGGCGCTTACTCCCTCATCTCATCAGCTAATGGACACTTTGGAAGGTTGGAGCACAGTCTGACAGGAGGTAATACATGCTCCCAGTCACTGAGTAGAATGTGGTCCTCTTTCTTCTGTAGCTACAACTGAAGGATGGACATAGGAGAACGCTTTCTTGGAGTCACGCCTAATCACCAATGTGAAAAAAAATGTTGCTTTCTTCTTCATAACTTTGGCTGCTACTAGGCTAGAAATGTTGATGGTCAAAGAATCAATACATTCACGCAAAGAATAAGAATGATTCCACCAAACTAGAAATTAAAAGTGTTCCCAGTCTACCTGGGGCTTCTAATGCCACTGGACAAACAGGCAAAAAAAAAAAAAAAAAAAGAAAAAACTACCCAAATGAGCATTACTATATTGACTCAGGTGATTAATCCTATTTACCAGAGAAAAATAGACTTGCTGATTCACAAGAGAATTACAGAGAAGTATTTCTAGGACTCAGACCATCTATGCAAGTGAGCTGAGTTTTTTTGTTTCTGTTCTTTTGTTTTTTGTTTTTTTCAAATTGGGCTGCATCACGTGGTTTTTGAGGATCTTAGTTCCTCCACCAGGGATCGAACCCGTGGCCCCTGAAGTGAAAGTACAGAGTCCTAACCACTGGACCACCAGGGATTTCCTCTGGCAAATGCCTTCTGGCACATTCAATGGCAAAACCTAATTAAGAAAACTAAAATATCTTCTACCTATAAGATCAAGATGTGCTCACACCTGGCAGGAATTGGAGAAGGTTTGGACCACATCAGTAGGTATAGAATCTTGACCACTTCAGGTGCTGGCTGAGGACAAAAGGAAAATGGAACAGGTAGTAGAATGAGAAAATCACAAGAACTGGTGACCACTTTCAGAATCCAGGACTGTAGTAGCTCCCTGTATTTTCTTCCTCACCCAGTGATATATGCATTTGTACATAAACCGATATTTCCTCTTTCCCTTTCGTTTAGTATTTTAAGTAGGGCAAGTCGGTGCCCATTGACTTTATAATTCTAGGATACAGAGATGAACTGGGGTTAACTGGAAGGAAGAAGCCTCATCCAGAGGTATGCAGTGACTGTTGGGATGTGGCAGGAGTGGGGTGGCGGTGAAGGCAAAGAATAGACACGTTTTCACCCGTGGGAGGACTAGGTGGAGTGTGTTGTGCTGCCACTGTTGTTTGGATGTTTAAATGCAAGAAGAAGGCTGTGTGTGGAGAAGAACCTAGAGGTCAGACTGAGGAGCACGTACTGGGTCAGTAGTCATGATGCATGGGCTCAGTTGCCCCTCAGCATGTGGGATCTTCGGTCCCCAACCAGGTATCAAACCCGAGTCCCCGGCATTGGAAAACAGATTCTTAAGCACTGGATGACTAGGGAACTCCTGCTGTTCTTCCCACTGCTGGATTTTCACATGTGATGACCACTGGATGGAACCCATGAAAGGGGGAATCAAGTTGGCGACGAACTCCCCTGAGTGCCCAGTCGGCACAGGAAGCGTGGAGCCAGGAAGTGTCCTGGGGCCCACACGGGACCCTTCTTCGAGCACATTTTGGGTTGCTGCTGGAGTTATCACTGTGCAACATCAAATATCCAAGCACCTTTCAACGCTCCTGGTCTTGCATACACTCACCAAAAGACAAACCATGGCCATCACTAAGGTCAGAGATAATAAATGTAACGGAAGCTTTAAGAAGGATTTGGGGGCATGGCAGCAAGGGGTCAGGAAATCTCCATGGTAAGAATGTTTAGTAGCAGGAGACCGATGAACAGCATTGTCATAAATGATGGTAGCAATTGGAAAAGTCCTGGTGGGAAATATTTGGTTAATGGGAGCTGAACTGTGGCAGCTTTGAGCTTGAGGGAGGGCAAAATGGTCTTGTGAAGATACTAGGCTGGAGGGGTCTTGTCTGTCCTTAACCTCCTGGCACTCAGGTAAAGGACCAGACAGCAGAAGGACATCCCGGGGACGGTATTCCAGAGAACAGCTCTCCTTGCCCTGTGCCTACAGGCTCAGTGAGCAGACTGAATCTTGTAGGCCACTCTGCTGCATGGGGTGATGTCAAGCATGCAAAGGACTTGGAGAGAAACTTGTGGACAGGACCCTGGGCCCAAGAGTGTGTAAATTTTAGGTGTGCCGGTTGGCAGTCTCCAAGGGCTGCTTGTCTGTTTCGATGCGGTTCACTACTGAGCAGCCTGCAGTGAACTAAGGTATCCGCTGAACAACCCTGGGGGAGAGGTGACTTATCTTTTGTTGTTTAGTCCCGAAGTCGTGAGCACCGTTTTTGTGAGCCTATGGACTGTAACCCTCCAGGCTTCTCCACCCATGGGATTTCCCAGGCAAGAATACTGGAGTGAGTTGCCATTTATTACTCCAGGGGATCTTCCCGACCCAGGGATCGAACCCACGTCTCCTGCGTGGCAGGCAGATTCTTGACCGCTGGGCCACCTGGGAAGCCAGAGGGGACTTAAGCCAGGGTTTAACATGAAGGCACCTGAGCAGCAGTTAGCAACGCTCCTGCAGCTCTGGCTGAAGATGGGTCAACCACACATTGTCAGCCTCTGCCAAGTGGTTAATCGGAAATTCACCCTACCAGGCTATCTGCATTAACTAACTATGTTATGTTGTATGGGCACTATTTATAACTAGCTGGCATTTCGCTTCTCAAATGAGATCAGGACTCGGTTTACTCCCTTAATCAAGTATCGCTCAGTCCTTTAGATACTTGGGTGCTTGCCTCTCTCCCCACAGAGGAAATTTCAGGAACTGGAACCATGACTGGCACCTCTCCAGGCATCCGTGGTGTTTCCTCCCAGGTCTCACGGGCAGCAGGATTTGGACAGTGACGCTGAGTGAATGAGGGAGTGAATGACTTTCCCTTAACCCGCGTGTGATGTCACTGCCCTCTGACTTCTTCCACCCACAGTTGTGCACGTCAGACGAACTGTGGGAGCAGATTGTCCGGAGTTCCTGTGACCACATCACCCCCGACATGCAAGCCTTGGCCCAGGACATGGGCTGGAGACAGATGTACTTCACCAACAAGCTGCAGCTCCAGCGGCACCTCCGCAAGAGGAAGCAGCGGCAGGGAAGCCAGCGAAGCAGTCAGCCCTAGACGCACACATTCCCGCTGCTGAGGAATTGGAGGCACGGCTGTGTTTTCCTTCTGTGTCAGACCTCTTCCGCTGCCTTTCCTTAAACGCTAAGGCTTTGCTGATTCAAGGAGTCAGAGTATTTGCACACACACGCAGCACCATGCCTGCCTCTGCCAGGCCTTTTGCCTGAACCACAGTCTCGGCTACAGGTCAGGGAGGGTCAGGTCGTGACCCTGGCACCACTGGGGGCGGGAGGGGGTTGCTGCCAGGACAGGAGGCACCCATGTCCTGCCGCCCCGTTAGAAAAGACGCTTCCGCTGTATGGAAACAATAAATGATTATTGGCAGGTTTTGATTCCAGATGTATTTTATCTAGGTGTTGAAAACGGGGAAGTGGGCTTCTGGAGTTATTCCTGGTGTTGTGTCACCTGAGTCCACCCATGAGTAGGTGGCTGAGTGTGCCCACAGGGAGCCATGAAGGGACAGGGGCCACGGAGCAGGGGGGAGTGCTCCCATGAGGGCAGCTGCCTCCCCGACTCTGCTCCTCGAAGCTGGTATTCAGGGGCCCCACCCTGTGGCCCAGGGATGCCAGGTGTGTGTCCCCCACGTGGACAGCCTCTGACCTGGCCCCCTGGGACGTGGCTGGAGAGAAGCCTAGATATTCTGCTCATAGACTGGGTGCAGAGTTCAACTTCCCAGGACTTTATGTTGTCAAATAAACCTGTAAACATTCCTTAGAGAGATGCTGCTCCCCCCAAGGAATCTGGAATGTCATCACTTTTATAACAGGGATTTTTTTTTTGCAGGGAGGGTATTTGATCTTTATTTTTATTAAAATATTTTATACAGATTTTTAAATGTTACTTTCCACTTACAGTTATTGCCAAATATTGGCTATGTTCCCCATGTTGTACAATACATCCTTGAGCTTATCTTTTACCCAGCGGTTAGCACCATCCACTCTCCCACAGCTATAGTGCCCCTCCCCTCCCTGCCTCCCACTGGTGACCGACCACTAGTTTCTTCTCTAGATCTGTGAGTCTGCTGCTTCTTTTGGTAATATTCACCAGTTTGTTGTATTTTTTGGATTCCATGTATAAGTATAACAGGGAATTTTAGGAACACAGGCTGGGACTTCCCTGGCGGTCTGGTCATTAAGAATCCATCCCGCAGTACAGGGGACATGAGTTTGATCCCTGGTCGTGGAACTAAGATCCCACATGCCAGGGAGTTAGCCACAAAGAAAGATCCCTCAGGACACAATGGAGACCTGAAGAAATAAATAAGCATTTAAGGAAAACACACACACACACACACACACACACAGAGGTTGTGGTAATGGAGGTTGAAAACCCAAGCACAGTTTGTATTCTGTCAAGTTGGCAGAGGGGCAAAAGCAGCAGTACAGTTTGCAGGGAGAAAAACTCTACCTCCCTGAGATGGGTTATTTTAACAATTGTTTTCTTCCTGAGAGCTCATACCAATGAAGTACCCACACAGCGAATAGGCTCGTGACTCCTTTCAGGGTACAGAACAAAGTAGCTCTCAGCCTCCCATCACCTTATCAACCTTACCAGCGCTTCTTGCCCGCAATCTCCACTTTGCTACCTAGAAAAAATACAGCCCCCTCCCCAGGCCAGAGGACCTTCCTGTGATGCCCCGGGACATCCTAAATGGGAGCCAGAGGTGGGCTCTGGCTTTTCTCGACACCTCACTCCTCGGGAACAGCTCCACAGCCATGGCTTAGCGACAGATTCTCTCTTCCTGTTTTACTAAACCTGGATTCCTACCAGATCGGATTTTAACCCTCATCCACACGCCCTTAACACTCAGTCTTGGGTTTCTAGGGACGTCTGTGAAATCAAACGCAGTCTGCTTCCTGGCAGATGAAGCGTCTGTCAAAGTGGCGTCTGGATTTAGTCCAAGCACAGAGCAAAGATTTCATTGGCGAGAGACCCAGGCCTCCGGTCCTGCCCAGGACCGAGGCAGGGTGGCTGGCAGGCAGGCAGAGGGCTCGTGCCTCTCTGCGGCTCCTGCTGCTTTGCTTCACTTGGAAGTTCCAGACTTCACTCCCGGCCAGGTTTTCAGTGACAGGTTAATATCATGTGCGTACAGCAACTGTGTGCATGTACACTGTGGCAAGTCAACATAACGGTGTGAATATCAAATTAAAACCCATTTGTGACCTTGATGCAAAATGTCAACAGCTTAAAAATTTCATGTGTAATGTTTTATCAACTGAGTTCTGAAAACTTATGGGCATGCATAATAAGCTAGATTCAACCTGCATTAATAAGAACACAAATATGGCTGTCTAAAAACTTGCTGTCTATATCAAAGGTTATAAGGTAAAAATAGATGCTAAAAGTGAAATAGTTAAAAATGAGTTATTGTACGTTGGCTATTATTAATAGTTAAACAACATAGGTTATTAGATTATTTTAATAATTATTTGGCCTTATAATTTCAGTGCCTTATTACCTAATTGAAAATATTTTTACCGAAATAGGAACAGTATCAATCAACCTAAAATCCTATAAGACACCAGCAACTTCAGTGGTCAATCATTCTGCCTCTCTCTCCTGCCTCCATGGGGAGGCGATGGTGGTTTTGCCTCTCCACCTGTGCTGACAGTTTTTGTGTGGACGGATAAATCTGCTTCGTTCATGACACATCGTTTCAGACTAAAATGTCACAGCAGTTTATACTTTTGTCTCTTTTCATCTTTTCACTCAAAAGTGCTTCTGCCCGGCTATCACTCACCATTGTAACTGTAAAAGTAAAATGCTGATATTCTCCAACGACTCATATGTTTAGTGTTACAAAAATAATTTATTAACAGTCACATATTTGAATATTTATAAACTAAAGAAATATGTATATTTTACTCCATGTCAACTTCTAGTACTGCTTTTTATTCCTGAAGAGGTTAGTATATTACATGAATTAAACTTTGATTATATGGGATCTGCAATTTTAAAAAATTAATTTTATTTATTTTTGGCTTTGGTGGATCTTTGTTACTGCACGGGCTTCTCATTGTGGTGGCTTCTCTTATTGTGGAGTACAGGCTCTACGCACACAGGCTCAGTAGTTTGGTTTGCGGGCCCTAGAGTGAGCAGGCTCCAGTGGCGGTGGCAGACGGGCTTAGCTGCTCTGTAGCGTGTGGAATCTTCCTGGACCAGGGATGGAACCCATGTCCCCTGCACTGGCAGATGGATTCCTATCCACTGTGCCACCAGGGAAGTCCCTGTTCCAAGCCTTTGATGAACTAGATTATTGCCCACTTTTCCATAAGCATACTACCATACGTGCATGTGTGTGTGCTCAGTTGCTCGGTCGTGTCTGACTCTGTGCAACCCCACGGACTGTAGCCCACCAGGCTCCTCTGTCCATGGGATTTCCCAGGTAAGAATACTGGAGTGGCTTGCCATTTCCCCCTCCAGGGGATCTTCCCAACCCAGGGATTAAACCCATGTCTCCTCTGTCTCCTGCATTGGCAGGTAGATTCTTTGCCACTGCGCCACCTGGGAAGCAAGCATACTGCTATACATTTATTTAAATAATAATAAGCATATTCTTCTTCAAGGCCCTCACATGCTCTAAGGGCAAACCAGGGAAAGGATTGAGTCATGGAGTGGAACATGTCTCACTGGTACCTTCCCAAACTCAGTCCTCTCTTCCTCCTGCTCCTTTCCTCCACCAAAGACCAGGCCTTCCCAAGACCTCACACCTCTTCCCACTTGACCTGACATTGGAAGAGGCTCCCCAGTGCCAAGGTGAGACCCTCAGCCCAATCCTGCTGTGACTGTTGGAGGTCCACACAGTTCATTTATGGCATCTTTAATGCATTGCCAGTGATCTGCTCTCTGCCCTGACTTAGTTTCCCTTTCCTGATGCCAAATGCTGCTGCTTCCATCTTTGCAATTCAACATCAGCCTTTTCTCCCCCACCACTGTACCCCCAACATTTTGGCTTTATAACCCTCCATTCAGTGTTACATTTAAGTCACACTCCATTTATTGTTATATTTAAGCATGGATCATTAACTTTAAGGAAGATTAGAAATCTTGTTTCCTTGGTTCACAGCTGTACCATCTAATTGCAAAGATGCTGAAAAAGATGAATCTAAAATCTACTGAAAAAAAAAGTATAGATTTGAAATAAAATATGACTTAAAAGCTACCTATTTCTTGGCTTTACAATGTTAAAATTTTACCTTTGTGTTACCTCATATGTTGTGGCATCATGTTAAGAGAAATCATTCAGAGTCTAAAGAAAAAAGAATTGAATATTTTAAATGCAGATGTGGTGAGTTCATTAAACGCCCAAAATTGTTCATTATGGCTTTTCAACCCAGGAAGGCAAAGCCACTGGAGTACCCTGCAGGTAGGCACTTGTGCGGTGTGCGCCATCACAGAAAGTTCCTCTGGCAGAAAGGCATGTGAGCCTTCAAGCTGACACTGCTGACTGCTGGCTGGCCAGAGAGCCAGCAGAAGGCATCACAGCGGCGCCACTTTATAATGATACAGTAGCTTGTGAGATCCAAGATTTAGCCGCAAACAGGAAGGCTGAGTTAATACCATCTCTGCAGAATGGTACTTCTGTCTCACAAATGGGCAAATCAATGGATGTGTCCAGACTCGCCATTTTGCTTGTGTTCAACCAGTGTTACACCGACTAGACAAAGATCTTTTATGTGAATGTTTAGAAGCAAACACAAGGGGTACTGGGACGTTCAAAATACTGAATAACTTCACTCGGTCTCATGGTTGACCCTGGAGCACCTGTGCTGAGGGTTGCACTGCTGACGCCGGGCATTGGTGGCTACTGTTACTGCCTTGGCACGGGTCAGAGCAGGGCCACTCAAACGTACCAGAAGCCACTGTGTTTTTCATTGGCACGCTTGCAGTCAAACAAGGGCCAGATTCACTTAAGGGCATCCTTGATGAAATAGTAAAAAGTGATCACTTTTATGAAATCTTTACTCTTGATTTCACATCTTTTTGAATATCCAGTGTGACAAAATTGTTACCGAATCAAACTTGAGTCTGATAGAGCAGCAAAGCCAATCTACTGACACCTGGTTGTGGTGAAGGAAAATACAGTATTTATTGCAGGGTACAAGAAAGGAATACAGGCAGCTCATGCTTAAAAGACCCAAATTCTGCTAGCTTTCCAGCGAGGTTTTTAAAAAAAGTGTGAGGTAACAGATTGAATGCAGAAACAAACACGAGAACCCGATCTGTTCTCAAACAGGAGAACCCCCAACTGTCTTCTATTAATCCAAATATTAAAGAAATTTGCAAAAATGTAAAACAATGTCACTACTCTTACTAAAATTTTTTTTTGAGAAATATGGTTACTTTTCAAAAAATGTTTTATATGAATGTGAGTTCATTGTTATTTTAGAATGAAGTAATAACATAAATATTTTTAAATTTTCTTAATTTTGTTTCCTAATATGGTAAATATCAATAAGATATAGCCTATAAAAACATAAGATCTTTGGGACTTCACTGGGGACCTGAGACCGAAGAGTTTGAGAACTCTAAGTCTAGGATTTGTAGTCTGTGTCCTTCAATTTTGATAAGTAGACATACCTAGGGATGGTTCTTCGATTGTTTTCTTGAGCCTCTATGTATTTTACATTATTAATTACAATTTCATTTAAGCAGGTCACAAGTCTAATTTCCCTTAGCTTTCTTATCAAATTGTCACTTTTAGTAACAGTAGCTTCCTTTGCATGCAGGCAAGCACTTTGCACGAGCTGGCCTTGTTCTATTAGGAGCCCAGTTTACATCTGTTGAATGGAAAGGAACTATGGAGGCACACAGTGGAATAAAAATACTATGTACTAGGAATGCTCCATAGATAGTAATTGACCAGAATTTCATCCTGAAAGAAGGAAATAATCAAAGCAAGGGAGTCAGGATGAGCACTTGAAATCAATTGGAGGTTGAGAGAAGTATTTATCACATTACACATTATGGTTAAAAATCAGAAACAACCTAAGTGGCCAACAATCAGGAATTTTTTTTTTTTTTTTTAAAGATTTACTTATTTTTGGTGGTTCTTTACTGGCTGGGTCTTCATTGCTTTGCTTGGATTTTTCTCTAGTTGCAGTGAGCAGGGGCTTACCGCCTAGTTGCAGTGCACGGGCTTCTCACTGTAGTGGCTTCTCTTGTGCCAAGTGTAGCCTCTAGCATGGGCTTCAGTAGTTGTGGCACACAGGCTTAGTTGCTCCATGGCATGTGGGATCCTCCTGGATCAGGGATCAAATCTGTGTCTCCTGCATTGACAGGTGGATTCTTTACCACTGAGCTGCCAGGGAAGTTTGTTTTTTAAAACATCATAATTTATACAATCGTTAAAAGTGATATTGCAGATAGGTATTTGTCACATGGAGTTTTTTTGGACATAAATTGACCATTTTTTCTCCCTCCTTGCTGCCCCATCTCCTTGCCCCTTAAGAAAGAATTGACATAGAATACCATTATCAAAACTATGTTTAATCCCTCAGTTGTGCTGGAGTGAAAAAGCTGCTTGAGACTACTGGACTGAAGATGCATATCAACTGACACAGAGAGATGTCACTGACAGTGTTCATGCAAAGAACACATTATAATTTGCTTTATAATAACATTTAATTATAAATTATAATTTAAAGTATAAAAGTGATTTCTGTGAAACACACAAAGACTAAGAAGATATAAAAGATATTGCAATGTCTATATCCGAGTATTAGAATTACATTTACATTTTTTTCTTCTTGTTGCTTATTTTTATTCTAATTTCAGTGTACTAATACATACTTATATGCTTATCAAATTCAGTATATCAATGAACATGTAACATAATACTGGTGTAACAGGAAAACAAATTATCTTTAATTTGTTAAAATATAATAATAACACAAGTTTCTCTTTATCAAAGTGTTACACTGGTAGTGATTAGCAAAAGGAAAAAACCATGCTAATAAACTCACTGTTGCTTTTTCTTTTTTGTTGTTGTTGCTTTTTCAAATTGGCTGGAATGCCTTATTTTTTGGTCCTGCTGAAGGGAATGAAGGATCTTAGTTTCCTGACCAGGGATCAAACTCACAGCCCCTGAAGTAGAAGCATGGAGTCTTAACCACTGGACCACCAGAGAAGTCCCTGGAATGTGTTACTCTTAAATATACTGAAAGCTGGTCTCCAATTTTAGTGACCATAAATGAACTGGAATGCAAAAGTAGGAACTCAAGAGATACCTGGAGTAACAGGAAAGTCTGGTCTTCCCTGGTGGCTCAGCTGCTAAAGAATCCATCTGCAAGGTGGGAGACCTGAGTTCAATCCCTGGGTTGGGAAGATCCCCTGGAGAAGGGAACGGCTACCTACTCCAGTATTCTGGCCTGGAGAATTCCATGGACACTATAGTCCATGGGTTCACAAAAAGTCAGACATGACTGAGCAACTTTCACTTTCTTTCACTTGGCCTTGTAGTACAAAATGAAGCAGGACAAAGGCTAACAGAGTTTTGCCAAGAGAACCCACTGGTCATAGCAAACGCTCTCTTCCAGCAAAATAAGAGATGACTCTACATATGGATATTACCAGATGGTCAATACCATAATAAAATTGATTATATTCTTTGCAGCTGAAGATGGAGAAGCTCTATACAGTCTCAAAAATAAGACTGGGAGCTGACTGGCTCAGATCATGAACTCCTTATTAAAAAATTCAGACTTAAACTGGAGAAAGCAGGGAAAACCACTAGACCATTCAAGTATGACTGATATCAAATCCCTTACAGTGGAAGGGATTTAGATAGATTCAACGGATTAGATCTGATAGAGTGCCTGAAGAACTATGGACAGAGGTTTGTAACACTGTGCAGGAAGCGGTGATCAAGACCATCATCAAGAAAAAGAAATGCAAAAAGGCAAAATGGTTGTCTGAAGAGACCTTAAAAATAGCTAAGAAACAAGAGAGAGAAAGAAAGTGAAGTCGCTCAGTCGTGTACGACTCTTTGCAACCCTGTGGACTGTAGCCTACCAGGCTCCTCAGTCCACGAAATTTTCCAGGCAAGAGTACTGAAGTGGGTTGCCATTTCCTTCTCCAGGGGATCTTCCTGACCCAGATATTGAACCCAGTTCTCTTGCATTGCAGGCAGACGCTTTACCGTCTGAGCCACCAGGGAAGTCCAGAGAAAGTAAAGGCAAAGGAGAAAATGAAAGATATACCCACCTGAATGCAGAATTCCAAAGAATAGCAAGGAGAGATGATAAAGCCTTCCTCAGTGATCAATGCAAAGAAATAGAGGAAAACAATAGAATGGGAAAGACTAGAGATCTCTTCAAGAAAATTATAAATACCGATGGAACATTTCATACAAAGATGGCACAATAAAGGACAGAAATGGTATGGACCTAACAGAAGCAGAAGATATTAAGAAGAAGTGGCAAGATTACACAGAAGAACTATACAAAAAAGATTTGAATGACCCAGATAACCACAATGGTGTGATCACTCACCTAGAACCAGACATCCTGGAGTGCAAAGTCAAGTGGGCCTTAGGAAGCATCACTACAAACAAAGCTAGTGGAGCTGATGGAATTCCAACTGAGCTATTTCAAATCCTAAAAGATGATGCTGTGAAAGTGCTGCACTCAATATGCCAGAAAATCTGGAAAACTCAGCAGTGTACGCAGGACTGGAAAAGGTCAATTTTCATTCCCATCCCAAAGAAAGGCAAAGCCAAAGAATGTTCAAATAACTGCACAATTGCATTCATTTCACATGTTAGCAAAGTAATGCTCAAAATTCTCCAAGCTAGTCTTCAATAGTATGTGAACCAAGAAATTCCAAATGTTCAAGCTGGATTTAGAAACAGCAAAGGAAACAGATTAAATTGTCAACATTCGTTGGATCACAGGAAAAAACAAGAGAATTCCAGAAAAACATCAATTTATTCTTCATTGACTATGCTAAAGCCTTTGACTGTGTGGATCACAACACACTGTGGAAAATTCTTAAAGAGATGGAAACACTTTACCTGCCTCCTGAGAAACCTGTATGCAGGTCAAGAGGCAACAGTTAGAACAGGACATGGACACAACAGACTGGTTCCAAATTGGGGAAGGAGTATGTCAAGGCTGTATATCGTCACCCTGCTTATTTAACTTATATGAAGACTACATCAGTACATCATGTGAAGTGCTGGGCTGGATGAAGCAGAAGCTGGAATCAAGACTGCCAGGAGAAATATCAATAACCTCAGATATGCAGATGATCCCACCCTGATGGCAGAAAGTGAAGAACTAAAGAGCCTATGGGTAAAAGTGAAAGAGGAGAGTGAAAAAGCTGGCTTAAATTTCAACATTCAGAAAACTAAGACCATGGCATCTGATCCCATCACTTCATGGCAAATAGATGGAGGAACAATGAAAACAGTGACTGACTTTATTTTCTTGGGCTCCATAATCAGCGTAGATGGTGACTACAGCCATGAAATTAAAAGACTTGATTCTTGGAAGAAAAGCTATGACAAACCTAGACAACATATTAAAAAGCAGAGACATTACTTTGCCAACAAAGGTCCGTGTAGTCAAAGCTATGGTTTTTCCAGTAGTCATGTATGGATGTGAGAGCTGGACCATAAAGAAGGCTGAGCATTGAAGAATTGATGCTTTTGAATTGTGGTTTGGAGAAAACTCTTGAGAGTCCCTTGGACTGCAAGGAGATCAAACCAGTCAATCCTAAAGGAAATCAATCCTGAATATTCATTGGAAGGACTGATGCTGAAGCTGAAGCTCCAGTACTTTGGCCACCTGATGGCAAAGAGCTGACTTATTAGAAAAGACCCTGATGCTGGGAAAGATTGAAGGTAAGAGGAAAAGGTGGTGACAGAGGAGGAGGTGGTTGGATGGCGTCACCGACTCAATGGACATGAGTTTGACCAAGCTCTGGGAGATGGTGAAGGACAGGGAAGCTTGGAGTGCTGCAGTCCATGGGATCACAACGAGTCAGACACAACTAAGTGACTGTCAACAACAACAAGAATCAACTGATAAGCTTATCTACAAGGAAGATTTATTGGCCCCATCCCCCAAGACTCCAACCCACTAGGTTTTTATGTAGCTCCAGGAACCTGCATTTAAACAATTCTGGGGACTTCCCTGGCAGTTCAGTTGTTAAGACTCCATGCTTCCAATGCAGAGAGTGTGGGTTTGACCCCTGGTTGGGAAACTAAAGATCCCACATGCCTTGTGGCCTAAAAATAAATAAATAGATGAAACACGAAAAAAAAATTTGGACACAAGTTTTGAATTGGAAAAACATCCTGTGTATAAGGGAAAAGTCAGTCCCATCCCAGAACCCAAACTTTCCTCCCCAGAGCGGAACACTGTTAATGATTTTTTTGTGTTTCCTTCCAGAAATATTCTATATATATATGAACAGACACAAGCCATGAATCACCTTTTTTGTAGTTAGCAAAAACGTAATCAGCAGTACATTAAACACATCTTGATTTTTTTCTCTTAGCAATATATCTTGAATACTGTTTTCTAATTTTACAGATGGATCTGTCTCTTTGTAATATTTGCATAAATACCATACTTTATTAAGCAGTTCCCACTGATGGACATTTAAATTATATCCAGTCTTTTATATAGCAAACAATAAATCAAACAACCCTTATTCATTTGTCTTTGTTCATGTACAAAAAACTTTAGAAACGTAGTTGCTCAGTTAAAAGGTTTTTAACCTTTTAAATTTTGGAGCTAAACTTGGCCCTTCTAATAGTTGGTGTCAGGTAATTTTCTCCAGGTGGTTTGGCGCTCAGTCACTCAGTCACGTCTGATTCTTTGCAACTCTACGTAGCCCCCACTAGGCTCCTCTGTTCATGGGATTTTTCAGGCAAGAAGACTGAAGTGGGTTGCCATTTCCTACCCCAGGGGATCTTCCCTACCCAGAGATCGAAGCCACGTCTCATGTCTCCTGCATTGGCAGGTGGATTCTTTACCACTGTGCCACCTGGGAAACAGGTTTGGTAATCACACCTAGAGAAAAACTCTTTTCCAGGGAAAGAACCAAACTGATAATCATCACTTAGGCATTTTCCTCTTAAAACCAAGAAAAAAAAGATTTTGTACAGAAACTCACTGACCAACTTTAAAGAGGACAAAATTTATTTAGTTATATGTAAATAAAATTATTTGAATACATGAGGGGAAACCTATAAAGCATGTAACATTACAATCAACTCTTTATAATATCTTCAGAGAACTGTAAATAATATTTTAAACAGGATATATGAATGTATTTGCTGTAATTCTTTACAAGCATTCTCTTTTTTTCTGTTGGCAACATGAATATTGCAAGTAAGATTTACTCTGTTTTTGTAAAATGAGGACTTGATTTGGAAGAAATCATCACTTCCATAAATACAGTAAATCAACAAACAACTGGATGAACTGAACATGAGCAGGTCTAACTTGGATAGTTAACCACAGCTGGATCATTGGATAAAAAGTTTGTATTTGTGATGCACAACTAACAGTGCAAACATTGACACTGGCTATATAGCACCATTCCAAATATTTAACTCTGCCTGGAGAAGACTCTTGAGAGTCCCCTGGACTGCAAGGAAGATCAAACCAGTTAATCCTAAAGGAAATCAATCCTGAACATTTATTGGAAGGGCTGATGCTGAAGCTGAGGTTCTAAAATTTTGGCCACCTGATGTGAAGAGCAAATTCACTGGAAAAGATCCTGATGCTGGGAAAGACTGAGGGCAGGAGGAGACGGGGTGATGGAGGATGAGATGGTTGGATGGCATCATCGACACAACGGACATGAATTTGAGCACACTCAGGGAGATAGTGAAGGACAGGGAAGCCTGGCCTGCTGCAGTCCATGGGATCACAGGGAATCAGACACGACTGAGTGACTAAACAACAACTTGTTAATTTGATCGTGTCAGTAAATGAAAGTAAGGAAGCAGTGTTGTCAGTTTTAAAACCCACAACATGATTTTCAATCTAATCATCCTAATTTAATGGTAAATATATATTGAGAGAAAAAACACTGTGTCAGCATTGAAGATTACCTTTATCAAAAACAGAGAGTAGGTTATTTTCATAGCAACCAAAGCTGTCACGATAACAAACAGGTCGTGTTGGACCAAATGGAGTATGACATGCAATTTATTATCTATCATAATTTACAGGCAATTCTCGAATCCTTGGAGGTAATATTGTGTGGGTATATTAGCCATGCTTTTGTTCCTCCTTTCCATTAGCTGCCTTTTATTATTATTGTTATTTTGGTGGACCCTTTCATTACACAACCCCTCCCACTAGACATTAGAGCAGGAAATAATGGAGATGAAACAAAAAGGAAATGTGTGCATGTAATCACTTGTTAACAGCTCTGAAGGGTTTGGTGGAGTAAAAGACTGAAACAGCTGGCTAAAATTAGACTGGGGTAACATTCTGTGACTCCAGTTTCTAGTACCATTCCTGTCTAATCACCAAGGCTAATTGAGAATGGTCTGTACTCACTTTAGATAAATTTGACCCAAGACACTGGCAAGGATATTAAAATATTTGTGTGTGTGTGATAAGCAAATCGTGAGTGAAAACTTAAATAGTTCTAAAATAGGTGTAAACAAGTAAGGCAGCCAGAAATTTCAAAACGATTCTCGGAAGAACATTTTGCAGTCTGAAAAATGTTTGGCTTAGAAAAATAGAGATCTCCGATAAAGGAAGAGCGTTACTCGATGTCATGAATCATAGTTATCTTCGGTATGAAATCAATCAAGAGAACTATTTTAAAAACTGTGCTGAGCTCAGGCGAATGAACTGCCCATAGCCCAGCAAGAGGCATTGGAGAAGGGCTGCTTGTCACCACCACTCCAATGTCTGGCGCACAGACGTTTGGACCAAGGGCCTTTTGTTTATTATCCTCACAACGTGATAGTCTTATATTTGGGATTAGTAACATGCTTTACAAATGACTTAAACAACCAGCTTTACATGTCAATCAACAATTCATTTTCTACTTTATTTACTGAGTAAGAGAAACCCAGAAAAAAATTTTTATAGGCCCCAGAGCATGCGGATAAACTAAGAGGCCAATAAAATGAATAAAAGTGCTTGAATTTTAGCCCTTGACTCAATGGTTATATGCACAAATAAGACTTTCACTAAGGAGATTATTTATATCATTTATTTATTAAGATTTGCCTCAAGATTCAGTTTATAACTAGATACTACTGCATTAGGAGTAATGGCAAATGCTATGTTTAGAGAAAGATTTAGAAATTGTATGCCCTAGCTGTAGAATTCTTTAATAAAAATATAAACTGTGTTTCTTTAATTGTACTAAATGCATTACCTTTGAAATTAGGGTCTGCCTTTGTTTTACACTGGTAGAGCGATAGCTCCCTGTAATAATTTCTGAATTCTAGCATTTTCTTGTGCTTAAAATTCATTTACAGGTTTCCTCCACCGTCTGAAAGCAGAGAGCATTCTATGAAACCTTAATTGAAATGGCATAAAGCAAAGAAGCCATGACCTCCGGGCACATCTTGCTAATGGATGCACAAATAAGCTGAGATCAAGCACGGATGCTCATAGACACCATCCAAAGTTCTGGCGACTTGATGCTGAGATGCCTGTGTGGTTCCTGGGAGGGAGCTTGGCACCGACTCTGCAAAGGTTCGCAGCAAAACAAATGCTGAACAAGGTTCCCCTTTTTTTGTAAACGCAAAAATCCTCCTCTAGTTTTTACTGTGAGCAAAAACTAATGCAGGTCTTTTGTAAAAGCAAAGTAGTGAAAAGCGCTTTCAAAAAGCAGGGGAAACCTGTAACTGTTAAGTTTTCCGGAAGCACTTGAACACCTTATTTTCACCTTACAAAGAAGTAACGAGGTTGAGAAGCTATCATTCTGTTTTAAAAGCTATGTCTAAAACCCTAGTCCGAGTATGGATGATGAGATAGTTTTTAGAAGGGCATTTCTACCAGTGATTCAACAGGCTGTCTTTGCAGGACACTGTCCTCGCTAAGGTGTATGTGGTCCATAGCGCTCTCCCCACACGGAAAGGCAGCGCTGCTTTCACATGAAGCCATGGCAACGGCATTTAAAACAACAGTGTCAGTTACGGGACAACACGCTTTCCCACGATATGTCACAGGCTCCTCACAGTAACCATGTGAGGGATGCGTGAGTATGACAGGGAACCTTACATGGAACATCACAGGACACTACACATTTGCACCATCCATGTATTTTTTTCTGGATTGTTCTATAATTTGAATACACGGTTGAATGAGTAAAAAGAGGATTCCTACCATGTAGAGTAAACCGCTTATATAGAAGGAAAAGTCATATTTTTGGGTGATGTCGTAGATCCACCCTACAAAACAGAAAAGAATATATTCAGCGTAACGAAGTTGAGATAACAAAGTCAAGAACACAAAGCAAACATTTATTGCTACTATAAGTAATTTTCTAAGAATTTATTATATGTCATTTAATGCCCCAGACATTTCATGTAGCCATTTTTAAGTCTGGTCTGTTGGAACCTGAGTTCTCCGTGCCTGGGAATGACTACATTTACCTTTAAAGCCACTGGGGTGCTTTTAAAGGCAATGACCCATAGCTGGCCATCCTATGGGAAAAGTGTGGCTCATAGCCCTTGGGGGTAACATCTTATTTTACTTTATAATATTGTATCGGTTTTGCCATACATCGACTTGAATCCTCCATGGGTGTACATATGTTCCCCATCTTGAACCCCACTCCCCATCCCGTCCCTCTGGGTCATCCCAGTGCACCAGCCCTGAGCACCCTGTCTCATGCATCGAACCTGGACTGGCGATTCGTTTCACATATGATAATTTATGTTTCAATGCCATTCTCCCATATCATCCTGTCCTCGCCCTCTCCCACAGAGTCCAAAAGACTGTTCAACATATCTGTGTCTCTTTTTCTGTCTCGCATACAGGGTCATCGTTACCATCTTTCTAAATTCCATATATATGCGTTAGTATACTGTACTGGTGTTTTTCTTTCTGACTTCACTCTGTATAATAGGCTCCAGTTTCATCCACCTCATTAGAACTGATTCAAATGCATTCTTTTTAATGGCTGAGTAATATTCCACTGTGTATATGAGGGTGACTTTTAAGCTGGCACAAAGCCAACAGTGAAAAGTGACTCTAACGATTTTCTTTTCACACGAATCTTTTCTAAAACCTCAAAACATTTCTGAAGAAGTTTCTAGTGTGTATCCAAAGAGGCTGAGTGGAAGATACTTGAACTTTGATTCATTCTGAAGTATATGAGGGTAAACATCTGTTCGAGAAGGAATCAGAATTTCTAGGTTTTATCTTCACATTTACAGCTATAAACCATAATATATATTTAAACTTATGAAAGTTTAAATTGCCAAAGATATAGCCTTAAATGCTAAGTTATCAGTTCTTTTAAAAATACTTTACTCTTAACATTATAGTCTTATGGGCTTCCCTAGTGGCTCAGGGTAAAGAATACACCTGCCAGTGCAGGAGACACGGGTTTGATTCCTGGGTTGGGAAGATTCACTGGAGAAGGAAATGGCAACCCACTCCAGGTTTCTTGCCTGGGAAATACCAGGGACAGAGGAGCCTGGTGGGCTACAGTACTTGGGGTCGCAAAAAGAGTTGGACAAGACTTGGCAACTAAACAACAACAACAATATTAGTCTGATACTTTCATATAATGATCTTACTAGGGACTTCGTAAAACACTACCATATTTCATGGATTCCAAGATACCATGAATTACATGATGCATCATTATCTTCAGTTCAGTTCAGTTCAGTCGCTCAGTCATGTCTGACTCTTTGTGACCCCATGAATTGCAGCACATCAGGCCTCCCTGTCCATCACCAACTCCTGGAGTTTATTCAAACTCATGTCCATCGAGTTGGTGATGCCATCCATCATTATCTTACATATCAATAAAAAAGGAATACATTGTCAATTAAAATATGACTTGATGTTTTCTTAGAACTCTGTAAAAGGCATTCTGACTTCAGAGAAGCTAAAATGTAAAAAAAAAGTTTCAGAAACTATGAAGCATGATGTTTCATTCACTTCAGTGATTAATTCTAAGGATCAGTCACATGTCATGGTCCCCACATTGCCAGTTATGCAAGCTGAGAGGATTAAGCTAGACAAAGAATTTTATTTATGGTAAAAATGTAAACATTCACTTTTTCCCATTTCAACAAGGGTATTAATTAGCAGAGGCATAAGAAAAATATAAATGATTTAATGACCAAACATAGTATTCCATGGCCACTTTAAAAAAGTATCTAATGATACTGCAAATGAATGCATAAATGTAACTTACAACCCTCTCCCACCAACAAATAGCTACACAAAATCAACTGCTAAATGTGTAAACTAGTTCCTCTGACTTCCTGGGGGTTATTTATATCTCTTGCTTATTGTAGCCAGCGTTTAATGTGCCTGAATGAGTCAAGGCCATCATAAAGAAAAACACCAAAAATGTACACTTTCAAAAATCCCTCAGAAGCTATGAATTCTGGATATACTTTAAAAGTAAACCAAGATTTTGAGTCTGTTATTTGATACATAAAAGAAGAGAATATCAGAATCTTTAAATGTGGCTTAGTAAATGTTCTATCATCTTTTTTTCCTCTCCAGTTTGAGACAAGAGGGAGAGATAAGATTACGTATATAATCCAGAAACCGTGATTCAGCTTCAGCACTGAATCAGAAAGTTCGCTGACATATGAACAAAAACACATCCATCTTTGTTCGTGCCTCCATTTGTCAGCTGTGGACCACTATGAATTATGATGAAGTGAAGAATTTACTGGCAGATAACGCTGGGTGACCGTATGTCTTCACAAGCAGAGTACAAGACAGCACTATCTTAAGTTATAATTTGTAAAAAATCAATACATACAAACGAGGTTCTCCTAACAGTCCACTCATTCCAGATGAACGTTGATCTTGTCGGTTTAACAGTTCATTCCTCACTTTTCTATGATCAAATCATTGGGAGTTAGAAAGTAATGCCTCTAAACAACCAACAGCTCGAACAAGTTGGTTTCCCACCATTGCTTAACATGAACTCGGAGACAGGACAAAATCCTCATTAGAAAGTTAATATGTACTTAGTTCAGACTACTTACTTACTTACTGTTTTGTTAGAAGCGGTTGAGTACAAGCCCCAGGGCTGTGAAAAGGCCCCACCCACCTCTCCTGATGCCCCAAACTCAACCACAGGCACAGGCCATTCCCAATTTTTTGGAGTTTCAAGCACATTTGTCTTGGCAACCTGACTGTACGTGTACTATTACTCCTTCTGGGGGGACAGTAATAAACCCATCATCCTTAGAGAATACCCTACCATCTCCTTGCACCACGCCATCCTCCCTCTTGCCTGCAGACTATAGAAAACAGTGCTACGTATTGTTAAAGCCTTACACTGAATTAGTTATATTTTAAAGTCTTTCACCTTTCCTCTTAAAGTATAAACTTCTGTAAAAGCACCTTCACATGTCCCAATCTTTAAAAGTAACTCAATTTTTCAAAAAGTGCAACCAACTTTACCAAATAATTTGACAGTGCAAATTGTTAGGAGTAGCCCTAATTTTTACATTAAATTAATTCCATAGTTTTCTCCAATCTACCTTTAGGATTTATTCTGAAATGATTCCAGATCCTGCCATCTCCGCTAGTTTGGACTCAACCCAGTCCTGAGTCTGATGCAAAGCAGGTCAGGAGACAGGACTTTTATCATGTGCTTCAGCCCAGCACATGGGGACAAAACTCTTTAGAAATGACATGTTTCAGAGAAGACGCTCACCTCATTCATCCATCACCCATCTCTCCCTATAAGTCTGATCTCAGTCCCTTGGTTTGGAGCTTGGAATTCCTGGCAGTCCTGATCCAACCATCAACTGAAATCAACAGCTTCAAAGTAAAATCTGGTTCCTTTTTAATTTGCATTCCTTTTTCATTTGAGTCTATCAAATGAGGAGTCATGGCTGTTTTTCTTACTTAATAAATAAGTGTTCCCAGCTCTTCGTGAAAAAACATTACCAATTATTGTTAGCCTGTTACATTTTGTGTGAATACTGGAGATAATTGTGGATTCTTGGTCAGTCAAATCTGGTGGCTGAGTTTTGCTATACTTTACCCTGGAAACATCTAAAAAAGGATCTACTATTACTACGTCTTTTAAAAGAGACAAACTGAATGCCCAGAACAGTATACAATGAATTACATCAAGAAGTTTGTGCTGCTAAATGACACAGTTGAAGTGACTGTTCAATATCTTTGATTGCATATTCTTCTGCTAAATGGAAATGTGTGATTATCTAACATGCTACTAAATTGTACCAGATTTTTTTTTATGCCAGTAGAAATTGCTTTGAAAAATGGAAAACACATTCATTTTTAAACCCATTAAAAAAGAAAAAGCTAATGTGAACAGTAATTTTCCTTATAGCACTTCAAGCTAAGTGATAATTTCTAGCCCACCTGGAATTTCTAGCAAGAATTTAATGTGGTTATTTAGTCACTCATATTGCCAGCCACTGCTATAATGCATAAAGGCTGGCCTTGTGTCTCATTGCAATATTGGCTCCTTGGCCTGGAAGATCAATGAATTAAACACAATGCAGTTGGCCAATCATGCTGCTCAGCATTTCTCAGCACATAGGTTCAGGGGAAGAAGAAATAAACAAAAAGAAGGAAAGCCCCCTTTAGGTTGCTGGCCTGGAGACGTGCATCAGAACATTGATTTTAGCATTTCCATGGCAGCATTTTGAGGATTCCCTGGTGGCTCAGATGGTAAAGAATCTGCCTGCAATGTGGGAGACCCAGGTTTGATCTCTAGGTTGGGAAGATCCACTAGAGAAGGGAATGGCTACCCACTCCAGCACTCTTGCCTGGAGAATCCCAAGGACAGAGGAGACTAGGGGGGCTACACCATGGCAGCATTTAACACACATCCACCATTAATACAGCGGTTTCTACCATCCGTCGTGGATCAAATTCAGCTACAGACTCCACTTCTAGGGAGGAACCTTGAAGCAGAGATCAGACCCAAGGACTGAGAGGTGGGTATAACTCCCTATCTTCTAGTTGTAATTCCTTTCCCTTCCACTCAAGAAAGTGCACTAGAATTCAAATGTGTGAAAAGGAAATGACCATAGGGATGGGATAAGAAAACCATGCTGTCAAACCTTGGTGCTTTAATTAACACTGATCATGAATTACTTATGCTGGACCTCACAGCTGCTTTGTGATAGTGCTATTGCAATCTAATGAAAAAGTGAAAGTGAAGTCACTCAGTCATGTCTGACTCTCTGCAACCCCATGGCCTAGACAGTCCATGGAATTCTCCAGGCCAGAATACTGGAGTGGGTAGCCTTTCCCTTCTCCAGGGGATCTTCCCAACCCAGGGATCAAATCCATGTCTCCCCTATTGCAGGTGGATTCTTTACCAGCTGAGCTACAAGGGAAGTCTAAGAATACTTGAGTGGGTAGCCTAGCCCTTCTCCAGGGGATCTTCCCGACCCAGGAATCAAACTGGGGTCTCCTGCATTGCAGGTGGATTCTTTACCAACTGAGCTATCAGGGAAGCCCATTGCAATCTAATGGATCAGTATAAAATAATTTCAGACTGACCATTAGAAGCAGAAAGTACCCCTTGATCATGCAAAGAAACATCAATGGCAGATTCTATTTCCACACACAATATATCTGAAGGACTTCCAACAAGAGGGTGGATGAGTCACTGATAAAGTCCCCATCCCCTTAATGGATATTTAACTTCTTTGGAAGTTACCACTGGTTGATTGATCCGACCCCCATTCCAAATCTTTTCTCCTTTCCTTCCTCTAGTCCGGAGGCTAGAAAGCAAAGTTCTCCAATTTTCAGTTTCCCCTAAAGCTTAGACTCACTGTGAGACACAGTTTTGGCCAATTAGATATAAGTGGAAGTCTGCTGGGACTCTTTCATCCCTTCCTCTTTCTTGTTACAAATAAGTTTGTAGTGACTGGAGCCTCTGGAGTCACTGAGTGACTGTGAGCAACCAGCATGAGGAAAAGGCCAAGAGGATCTTGAGACATTGTCTCAATATCATCATCTAGTTTCTGAACTCCAGATTTCTGGTTATGTGACACAATTAAATCTCTATTTAAGCTACTATTGTTGGGGTGTGATTTTACAACAAAATGCATCCCTAACTGATAGAGAATTCTATACAATGAGATCACTGAACAGTTTTCAGCTGCCAACAGTCTACTGCATTGCTATAGATATTCACTATCACTTAGAAATGCTGGCTTGCACTTCTGTGTATGAGCAGAAAATAGGAGCAGCCTGACTCAGAAGGGGCCCCATATGTAGCCTCTGGGTTTCCTAAAGCAATTCTTGCATTTTAAGCCTTTAGTCAGCCAGCTGCCAGCATTGTCAGCTGAACTGTTTTTGTTCAGTTGCTAAGTTGTGTCCAACTCTTTACGACCCCATGGACTGTAGCCTGCCAGGCCCCTCTGTCCTTCAGTATCTCCAGGAGTTTGCTCAAACACATGTCCACTGATTCGGTGATGCCACCCAACCACCTCATTCTCTGTCGCCCCCTTCTCCTCCTGCCCTCAATCTTTCCAAGCATCAGTTGAATAAAAAAATACATATATATAATTTCTGGAGCTTCAAATCTTGTTGGGGGGGGGGGGGAGGTGGGACATAAAGATGGGTGGGTTAGTTAGCACAAGCCCTCTGCCAGTGGGGCCCTAGGATAGGAGATGACTGTGGGTCTGTAGAGAGACTGGGAAGAAAGAGGTGGGAGGGCTTTGGCCTGAATCCATGAGCTTCCCCAGCTACTGGGAAGAAGTATTTCTGCACAGGATATAAGAATAAAGGGCCAGGAGCAGCCAGAAAAGGAGAGGGTGGGACATCTGAATAGTGAGGCTCCTCCAGTGAAAACCCTGCCCAGAACTTCTGGTAGCTCTGACAACTGCTGCCAGTCCTGGCCTGGATGCGCCAACAGCCACCTCCAAAGACCACCTTGGTGTTAACATTTGACTCCAGCCTCTGCCATGCTTTGCAGGCTCCTGCCTTCCAATCTCAGGACCATGGGAAGACTCTGTGACTTTGCCCAGCACCTGGCCTCTTGGGGACTGGGTCAACCTGCCACAAAGCTTAAAACCCACCCAGAATGACAGGTTCAGAGAGGTACCTGCCCAGGCATGGGACTCCTCCTGGGTACCTATGGCTTCTGGTATGTCCGATGCAAGCAGCAAATTCTCCAGTGAACTGGGGTGAATGTATGTGAGAGATCTCATCCTAGATGTTGGCAACTGGAGGTCTCTTGAGACGGGGTTTTTTTCTGGATTATCCAGTGGACCCAATGCCTGTCCCATCCCATGGACAGGTATCTTTAAAAGTGAGAGGAGAGCCCAGGTTGGATGCATGAGACAAGTGCTCGGGGCTGGTGCACTGGGAAGGCCCAGAGGGATCGGGTGGAGAGGGAGGTGGGAGGGGCGATCAGGATGGGGAATACATGTAAATCCATGGCTGATTCATGTCAATGTATGGCAAAAAACACTACAATACTGTAAAGTAATTAGCCTCCAACTAATAAAAATAAATGGAAAAAAAAAAAAAAAAAAGTGAGAGGAGGCGGCAGAGTCAGAACCCCGGAGAAATGAGAAGATGCTCTGCTGTTGGCTTAGATGATGGAGGAAGGGGTCAGGAGACAAAAAAGCAGGCGGTCCCCAGAAGCTGCAAAAGGCAAGCAAACAGATTGCCCCAGAGAGTTTCCAGAAGGAATGCGGTTCCACCAACACCTTGGTTTTGGCACGCTGTGATCCAGTTTAGCCTTCTGACCTCCAGAACTGTAAGATCATACATTTGTACTGTTTTAAGCCACTAAGTTTGTGGCGATTTATTACAGCACCAGTAGAAAACTCCTGGGCTTCCCAGGTGGCACGAGTGGTAAAGAACCCGCCTGCCAACGCGGGAGACATAAAAGATGCGGGTTTGATCCCTGGGTTGGGAAGATCCCCTGGAGGAGGGCATGACAACCCACTCCAATGTTCTTGCCTGGAGAATCCCATCCCATGGATAGAGAAGCCTAGTGGGCTACAGTCCATGGGATCGCAAAGAGTCTGACATGACTGAAGCGACTTAGCACACACATAGAAACTCTTACAGGGTTAGCTCCAGCCCACAGATCTGTTGAATCTGCAGATGTGTTTTGAAAATCTGGAAAAGTCATCTGAGAGTGCAGAGTCCTAGCTTCTCGTGGGTTGTTGGGGTGGGGAGGGGGCTAACAATAGAAGAGCCAGTCATGATTTTCTGTTATTTCTTGGTGATATCAGCTTGAACTGGCAGAGACTGCCTCCTTTTAATGGGGCACAGGCTCTGCGCTATGGCACCATCTGTTTTACCAGACTGGTCATTTATCTCACAGGTTAAGGACCAAAAGTTCATCTACATTCTACGGGAATGAATGACCTTTAACTTGCTAAAATTTATACATGAGAAATTGGGGGCAGGAATGGGGAGGGGGAAGAAAGGAGCATGTGCACACATGGAAACTTACTTCATATTCATCCTGGGCTTTTAATATAAATGAGAATCTGACCTATCTACATGCACTCTAAGCTCTTAATGCCTTGAAGCGTTTACCTGCAAAAGGCGGTCCCAGCAACGCAGAGATGCCGTTAGCACAGATGATGATACCGTAGGCATTGGCCAGGTGCTCAATCCCCACCAAGTCCTCCGTCACCACGGGCATCAGGGAGAAATAACCGCTGGAAAAGCCTATCAGGGCACAGATGACTGCCAGGCCGGCATAGGTGTGCATCAAGGGCAGAATAAAAATACTGAGGACCAGGGTGAAGTTGGCCATCAGGAAGACATTCCACACGCTGATGCAGGGTAGGTCGGCCACAACGCCCAGGACCACTTTTCCAAAGATGTGAACTATGGCTATGATCGAAGTCAGGGGGAACACATCATTTTGCTCTGATAACTTGTACAAGTTGACTATTTCTGGGAGGTGAATGAAAGGGATGACGAAGCTGCTGTAGGCAAACAGAGCCCAGAAAATAAAGGCGACAAACATCCGATTAGTAAAGAGCGAGGCTGTCCCAAAATAGCCCGAGTACCAGTCCCGGAAGCCCTTCCTGACCCTCATGGTCAGCTGGCTCACCGTCTTCAGAAGCCGGAAGGCGCACATGTCTGTGTGTGCGGCTTTCTCCTGGCACGCCTGGGCGGGCGCGTCCCCGAGGGAGGTGTCCTCGGTGCAGGGGCCCCCAGGCTTGTCCTCGGCTTCCCCCAGGTGTCCACTGGACCTGACCGATTCAGTGGAGTGAGCCGGCAGGACGCGGTGTGGCGCCTTCCCTTCGGGGTCATCGCAGTCCATCCCAGGCGAGAGCGGCCTCATGAGCGCCCCGCACACGCACAGGTTCAGGGACACGGCGCCCTGGATGAACATGGCGTTCCGCCAGCCGTACTCCGCGCACAGGTACTTGAGCAAGACCGTCATGAGGAACGTGCCGAAGCCGGTCCCGGTGGTGCTGAGACCCTGGGCGAGCGCGCGCCTCTTCTGGAAGTACCTGCCCACCATGACCACGGCCGGCAGGTAGGCCATCCCGCTGCCGAAGCCTGCGGCCCCGAGAGGGGAGAAAACGCAGACAAGGTAAATGGCCACAGCCCCGGCTGGCAGCCTTCAAGATCATCTGCATCTCATTACCTTCATCTCTGTAACTGTTTTTGAATAACAGCAATGGTTTAGTCGCTAAGTTGTGTCCCACTGTTGCAACCCCACGGACTAGATATAGCCTGCCAGGCTCCTCTGTCCATGGGATGCTCCAGACCAAATATTGGAGTGGGTTGCCATTTCCTTCTCCAAATAACAATAGCCAGTACTTACTGACCACTCATAGGAGTCCATGAGCTTTACAGACAATACCACAGGAAATCCCCTCTATCAAAAGGTAACATCTTACACAATATATGCCATTATGCCCATTTTTGTACTTGGAGAAGCTGACACTCAGAAAGAATCTCAACCCAGGTGTGTTTTTGTCGTCCAAAATTTGGGCTTTTCCTGCTGTGGCCTCCACCCACCCCGAGTTTTCTCTTCTTTTGTTTAACTTTTCTTTTAAACAAAGATACAATCATGATTGTTTAAAAAAAAAGGAGCTTGGGAGGTAAGTACCAAGACCATCACCAACAGAAGCCTTTTTCTAGTCCATCATTTCTCCCAACAAGCTTTTCAGCACAGGTTATACCAATAATAATAATAATAATAATAATAATAATAATAAATTACATTAGATAAATTATATATACTAAATAAACAACTAAAGTAAGTCTGCATTCTCACATGAGAATATAAGCTCCACCAGGGCAGGACTGTGGGTATTTTCGCCCCTGGTATGCTGGGCATTGCCCAGAATACATAGCATGTGCTTAGTGATTTGTCGAAAGATAGCATGCACTCTGAGCATTCTGCTGTCAGTGCTAACTGCATTTAATACACAGGAAGTACTCATGGACAAGGGGAGGCAGTGACTCCAGGCAATTTGCAGAAGCCTCAGGAATGGGCCAGTGTGTTCCCAAATTCATCAGAAGAATAAAAGGAATTAAAATGTACCCATGAGTATACATAGCCACTAGACGTCAAAACCACCTAGGACTCATTTGTAGCTCTGATGTTTTTAATTGTATTTTTCTTAGAAAACAGGAACAGCTGGTGGTTGACATGGGCAAAATTAAAACGCTGCTGGGGAAGGTGGTGAGTGTTGGGGGTAGGGGTACTGGGAACACTTTGTGGTTTTGCACAATTTTGCTGAACCTAACAGTTGTGGTGCTGTGCTGTCGTGTCCGACGCTTTGTGACCCCATGGACTGAAGTCCACCAGGCTCCTTTGTCCGTGGAATTTTCCAGGCAAGAATACTGGAGTAGATTGCCACTTCCTTCTCCAGGGGATCTTTCTGACCCAGGGATTGAACCCACATCTCTTATGTCTCCTGTAGTGGCAGGTGGGTTCTTTACCACTGCAGCGCACCTGGGAAGCCCTAAAATGGCTCTAAAAATGAAGTTTATTTAAAAATAAAATAAATATGAAATCAAATCAAATAAAGCACTGGCCAAGAGGTTGAGGGTTGTGTTCTCAACTTTTAGGTACAGATGGAGGGAAACCATAAAACCCCGCTTCAGTTGTTCAAGGGGTCCCATTGCATTCTAATGTTTACAACCTCCTGACATTAGGATAGCAGCTTAATAGCAGAGAAGAGACTGTGACCAACAGCATGCTCCAAAGTTGAGACGCTTCCCTAGTTCAGCATCATTTAATAGTTTCAGAATTGCTTGAATTTGGAAGGAGACCAGAGCAGTCATACACACAAATATAATAATAACAGTTACCGCTAATTGAGTGGCGATGATGTGCCTGTTGCCTTTCGGGTTTTATCTGGTTTAATTTTCACAATAACCTGAAAGCCACCTGTGGTTATGCCCAAATTATTAAAGGGAGCATTGAACCTCATGGAGATTGAGAAACTTTCCCTGACCTTGCAGCAGGTAGCCAGAGAATCTGGATTGGAATTCAGACCCAACTGTAGGGTCTGGTCCCTTTCCATTGTCTGTGCTCTCTCTCACCCTTAACTGCTCATCCCCTGGCTGCCAGGATGGAGCTGCAGAAGCATTTTGCTCCAGCTTTTAAAATAGATGAATTCCTTAAACTGGATAATCTTATCATTATTTTATCTGAAAAATGAATCATTCCTTGATATCATAAAATATCTGGAAGGTGTTTAAATTTCTAATTGTCTTATGCTGCTGCTCAATTGCTTAGTCATTTCCAACTCTTTGCGACCCCGTGGTCTGTAACCCACCAGGCTCCTCTGTCCATGGGATTCTCCAGGCAAGAATACTGGAGTGGGTTGCCATTTTTTTCTGCAGGGGATCTTCCCAACCCAGGGATCGAACCCATGTACCCTGCATTTGCAGGTGGATGTTTTTTTTTTTACCGCTGAGCCACTGGGAAAGACCCTGTCTCAAAAATGACCATATTTTTAAAAGATTTGTTTAAATCAAGTAAGGCCCACACATTGCTATTTGTTGATATATATATATTTTAAGTCTCTTAAGTTCTCTCTTTATTTTCCTCACAATTTACTTGTTGAGGAAACTGGATCATTTGTCCTTTGAAATTTGCCCTTCTGCATTTTGCTGGAGGCACAAAAGTTTACTTTTCAAAATCTGATTTGTCACTGACAGTAACCAACATCCTAAATTAAATGTGGTTATGGATCGCTAAGCAGCAGCAGAATGAAATGACTAATAAGGAACCGAATCAAGAGACCAAAGCATAAGAGTAGCACCAATTATAACATCATTTAAATAATAAATACTCCCACGTGTGAGAAAAAAAAACTCTGTGTCTGATGCTATAAGCATCTATTACCCTCTCCATGTCCTGAGCAATATCCCCCTTCCTCATGTGACTTTGTGATTCATAATTGGCACAATTATTCTATGAGTGTGTAGGACAGGCCTTGGGGATACTGAGGCCCAGGCGCAGTGGTCAAGCAGGGCCCTGGAACAATTCTTCACCACATCAGGTCGATTCCCTGGTGGCTCAGCCAGTAAAGAATCCGTCTGCAATTCAGGAGACCCACGTTCAAACCCTGGGTGGGGAAGCTCTCCTGGAGAAGGAAATGGCAACCCACTCCAGTATTCTTGCCTGGAGAAATTTCTTGGAGAAATCATGGACAGAGGAGCCTGGAGGGCTACAGTCTATGCGTTTGCAAAGAGTTGGACACGATTGAGCGACTAACACTTTCACTTTGTACCCGGATAAGCCAGGAAGAAGAAGAAGGCCCAGAGCAGGGAAGAATCAATCCTGTGGTTTTGAGTAAAAAGCACGGATTGGAGGGAAAGGTTCTTCCAGGAGCTGAGTAAGAAAATGGAGCCCTTAAATGGCAGAGCTGAAGAAATTTGTCCAGACTCTCCTGGGTGAGTAAGATCACTCAAACAGATGTTAATTTTCTGCTCATTAAGAGGACATCCATGCAATTTTAATTGCCTAGATGTTAAAAAAACAAATACCAAAAAATCTGCCTCAAATGCTTCTTGTAATGAAGATGGATGTCAACAAAGTCTCTTTCAAACATAAAGAGATATGTACATACAGATATACAAATATGTTTATCACTGTACAGTGATAAACATGCATACACACATATCTCAATAACTTGCCTTAAAATTTTATTTAAAAATTTAAAAATTAATTTAGTTTTTTTTGTTGTTTCATCACTCACTTCTTGTAGATATTTGCATCTAACTTTTTTCTTTTCTATAAAATAGAGGTCAATCAGTTTCAAAATGTCTCACTAACAACAGCCCAACAATATACAAGCTAGCTGATTTAGCTGGATTTTCCACTTAAATATAATTATATTTGTGGAGAAAGTGGATACATTTATTTTCAGAGACTTTCTTTGAGTGTTTCCTGTATAAAAAGTGGGTGCAATAAAGTGTTTCAAGAAACACTTTCCTTTCACTGGTCTCCTGATCTTTTTCCTACTTTGGATCCATAAATACTTGTTGAATAAATAAGTAAATGAATGAATATGGAGATCATATTATTTGAGGATCAAAAGCAACTAATTGCAAGATATAAAATTCCATTTAAACAAAGAGTCTGAAACAAAGAGGCTGACCATAGGCATCTCTAAATGATAGGAATAAATTTCAAGTCCTAGTTTTTTCTTTTGGCCATGCTTGTGTGATCTTAGTTCTCTGACCAGGGATTGAACCTGAGCCATGGCAGTGAAAGGCCAAGTTCTAACAATGGTAAACCCACTGGACCGCCAGGCAACTCCCTCAAGTACTGGTGTTGGGGATCGATTCATAGTACATATGTCCAGACAACATGGATCAAGTTCCTAGGGGCTCCCATGTGTCTGCCCAGAGACCCTGGTGTGACTTCCTTAGTTTTAGCAAAAGTAAGATCCCTGTGTCAGCTCTATTCATTGGACTGTTATGGGGCAGTTTCTAAATCACCTCAGGAAAAACATTTTGAATTGTTCTTTAAGAAGTGTTGTCAAGTCCTTCAGATCAATGGTTTCCAAACTAGGCTTCATAGAATACAGAAGTGCTTTTTACACCTAAAGATGTATATGTAGATACATCACAGAGAACCAGCTTGTCAGCTTATATGGACAGTTGGTTTTTATGTTCACCTTCTTCTGCTACCTTAAAGCATAAACTTAAGCTTATACTAAAAATGTTATATATCATATATAATAACAATTATATATTAGCTAACATTTGCTTAAGACTTTATTATGTGCCAATCATTGTGCTAAGTGCTTCATACAGATCATTTCATATAACACTTTTCAACAACTCTGTAAGCCAAGCAGTCAATTATTCCATTTCGCAGATAAACAGACTGAGGCATAAGCAAGTTAAGTAATTTTCCCAAAGTCACACATATAAGTGGGGGAAAAAAAGCAAGGGTTCCAATTCTAACTTTGAACTCTTTATGAAAACACTGCCATCAAGGTGCCATTTATGACGATTATAGCTCTGTATTCAAAAAGGTCAGGCTGGATCCGGTTCACTGAAATACAATTGTATAGTAAGAAACTACTTATCCGTGTGCATTCTGCTGTCTGTTGATAGAAGAAATTATGGCTGGGAATACATTTTGCAAAATGGATATGCAAACTGTGCTGCCTGACAGCCAATTTTTATATATCTCCTGGGGACTGCCACTATGCTCTGGATTTGATTCTTACAGTCTCTAAATCTGTGTGGGTTTTGCTGCGATTTCATTAATTTGAACAGAGCCAAAGGAGAACGTGATTTTTCTCTGATTCACGCTGGATTCTATAGTTCTTAAATGAGAGAATGTTGTTAGTACGTGGGTTTTGTTACAAGAGAAGGACTAGCACTTAGGACCAGGTATAGAAAATTTAATTAAATTCTATTGGGGAGGCCAAGTACAGCTGTTAGGTTGTCTCCTCACGATTCAGGTATATTTAACATCTTATATTAAAAGTATTACCTGGAGGATAGGATATGGGTAGGGTGGGGTAGAGACAAAGGGACTAAATATGTAATGGGTCTCTTTTCTCCATGATGAAATTCATTGCCTGAATGCTCAACAGAAACACATAAAGTCAAGTTTAGGAAAACCACTTATGGGGACTTCCCTGGAGGCCCAGTGGTCAAGACTCTGTGCGTCCAAACCAAGGGGTGTGGGTCCCACCCCTGGTTGGGGAACTAAGATTCCACACAGTATGCAGCGTGGCCAAAAAAAAAGGAAGGAAATCCACAATGCTTACCAGCTGCCAGTCCAAAGGTAATAAAAAGATAATACACGTTCGCAGCGTAGGCACTCAACACCCAGCCCAGCGAGTTCAGCAGCCCTCCAATGATGGCTGTCCGGCGGCACCCACAGGTGTTAATGAACAAGCCGATGAAAGGTCCTGCCACAGAACATTAAGAAAGGAACTGACTAGTGGAAAGTTATGGTCAACCTAGACAGCATATTAAAAAGCAGAGACATTACTTTGCCAGCAAAGGTCCGTCTAGTCAAGGCTATGGTTTTTCCAGTGGTCATGTATGGATGTGAGAGTTGGACCATAAAGAAAGCTGAGCACCGAAAAATCGATGCTTTTGAGCTGTGGTGTTGGAGAAGACTCTTGAGAGTCCCTTGGACTGCCAGGAGATCCAACCAGTCCATCCTAAAGGAGATCAGTCCTGGGTGTTCATTAGGATGACTGATGCTGAAGCTGAACTCCAATACTTTGGCCACCTGATGTGAAGAACTGACTCATTTGAAAAGACCCTGATGCTGGGAAAGATTGAAGGCGGGAGGAGAAAGGGGTGACAGAGGATGAGATGGTTGGATGGCATCACTGACTCAATGGACATGAGTTTGAGTAAACTTTGGGAGTTGGTGATGGACAGGGAGGCCTGGCATGCTGTGGTTCATGGAGTTGCAAAGAGTCGGACATGACTGAGTGAACTGAGCTGAACTGAGTAGCATTTTACTTTCATTTTATTTTCTTAGGGAATCTTTATATGAAGACAAAACATTACTAGAGCTGTTAACTAAAACAAACCAAACCCCCTGCCGTGGCCTTATGTGCAGAGAGCTTTTGGCATTCAAAGACAGGTTTCAATAATGTCCCCAAATGACACAAGGTTCTACATTTTCAGGAAAGACAGACCTGAAATAAATAGACATGTTGATTCCTTCTCTGGTCTACAACAGATCCTAGACTAGAGATCCAGAGGCTCTACCCAGCCTGTGGATACATTTTGTTTATTGAGAACAAAATTTTAAATGTTTTGAGTCAGTTGCCAACATTTAAAAATTAGGATTATTCACAAAAAATCCTTCCCATACAGCCCAAAGCAGCTGGCCCTGTGCGGTAGGTGATCCCGTTTAGCTGTGTCACACCCTCTCCAGTTTGCCGCAGCCCCCACCCAAATATTAGTCTCTTATTTGGCCTCCTGGTCGCATTTACATTGCTTGTTTGGTCTCTGTTCACATTTGAGTTTCTCCTCCAGGCTTTAAGGGAGTATGGAACGGGGCTCTCGGGACGTCCATGCTTCAGGCGAGGTACTTGTAGCCTGTTTTCATGAGGACATCTAGATGCAAACCAAGCCGGAAAGAACTTCTCATGACTTCACACATACTTCAACCTCTGCTGACTCTCAGTTCCAATGGGACCCATCAGGCTATGCATTTATGATACTGTGTGGAGATTCAGGAATACACTTCACTCTGTTTTTTTTTTTTTCTTTTAATTTTTGTCAACCCTCTTTTCTTCCTGCCTTTGTGGCAACTTGTCTTGGGCTAAGTGATTCCTTCTTCAAACAGCAATCTATATTTTAGTAATACCATTTGAGGCTGTGCTCAATATTCAGTGTTGTTGTTGTTCAGCCACTAAGTTGGATCTGACTCTTTGCGACCTCATGGACTGCAGCACACCAGGCTCCTCTGTCCTTCACTATCTCCTGGAGTTTGCTCAAATTCGTATCTACTCAGTCACTGATACTATTTAACCATCTCATCCTCTGCCTCCCCTTCTCCTTTTGCCCTCAGTCTTTTCCAGCATCAGGGTCTTTTCCAGTGAGTTGGCTCTTCACAACAGGTGATCAAAGTACTGGAGCATTCAGTAAGATCATCCATTTTATTTATTTGACTGTGCTGTGTGGTATATGGGACCTTAGTTCCCCAACCAGGGGTGGAACCCAAGTCCCCTGCACTGGAAGGGTGTAGTTTTTACCACTGGACTACCAGGGAAGTCCAAGATCATGCATTTTAAACATCATCTTAGGGAATTCCTTGGCAGTCAGTGGTTAAGACTCAGCATTCTCATTGCAGTAAGATCCCTCAAGTTGTGCAGTGTCGCCAAAAAAAAAAGATGTCACATTTTTCGATCATTATTACTTTATGTAGTTATGAAACCCTATGTTCAGGTGGGACTATTTCAGGTTAAAAACTTACTAAGCTGGGACTTCCTGGTGATCCAGCAGTTAAAGAATCAGCCTTGCAATGCAGGGGACATGGGTTCAGTCCCCGGTCAGGGAACTAAGATCTCACATGTTGTGGAGCAATGAAGCCCATGCAACTACTGAGCTTGTGTGCTACAACTAGAGAGTCTGTGTGCTGAGATGAAAGACCTCATATGACACAAGGAAGACCTCAAGTGCTGCAACTAATACTCAACGCAGCCAAATAAAAAAAAGAATGAGTTTATTTAATTTCCCATGTGCGAGTCACTGCCCAAGAGAGTGCTTTCAACTTTGTGACACAATTCATGGCATTTTTAAATTTAAAAGTGTAACTCAATGTCCTTACAAGGATGAGAAAGAGAAAACTGTTTATACTTATTCACTTCAAATATATTTTCGGTTCTCATTCAGTGTCCTGGCAGGCAGGGTGGTAGAGTGGGCATCATTTTGGAGTCCAATGGACCACATTTGAAGCCTGTCCCGCACTTACTGGTTACAAGTTAACTTCAGTAATGTAATGTCTCTGAGTGTTGCATGTTCTCCTCTGTGAGATGAAGATGATGGTCTGGCCCCCAGGCTTGCCAGAGAATCAAATGAGATCATGCACATCATACGCACTTGGCAAGTGCATGAGTTTGTGCATGCTAAGTAGCTTCAGTCCTGTCCGACTCTTCACAACATTATGGGCTGTAGCCCACCAGTCTCCTCTGTCCATGGAATTTTCCAGGCAAGAATACTGGAGTGGGTTGCCATACCCTTCTCCAGGAGAGCTTGCCGACCCAGGGATTGAACCCACCTCTCTTACATCTCCTGCATTGACAGGCAGGTTCTTTACCACTAGCGCCACCTGGGAAGCCCACACGTGGTGTGTAATAAGTGCTAAATAAAGGAGAGCTTTTTTTGCTGGCTTCTGCCTTGGAAAGCACCCAACGTATCTGCTGCCACCTGTATCAGGCACCTTAGATAATGAATAGCAATTTAGGGTCATGATAGACAGAATAAAAGACCTTTCATTTTTATAACTATGAGCCTTGCTGTGCTATAATTTCTGAGCACAAGATAAAAGATGTTTATCTGGGAGGCACCTCTGAAGAAAGGTTACTCCACTGTCGGAAGCTCCACTGTCTGGAATTCAAGGACTCTCAGAATTCAGAATCCACGGTTACCTCCCACTTAAAGGTGACAATCACATTTCATCACCACTGTTGAGTTAGGTGTTCTGATTTGGGGGATCATCTTCAGGAAAGTGAAAGTGAAAGTAGCTTAGTCGTGTCTGACTCTTCTAACTCTTTGTGACCCCATGAGAGTCCATCGAACTCTCCAGGTCAGAATACTAGAGTGGGTAGCCTTTCCCTTTTCCAGGGGATCTTCCCAACCCAGGGATCGGACCCGGGTCTCCTGCATTGTGGACAGATTCTTTACCAGCTGAGCCACAAGGGAAGCCCAAGAAACTGGAATGGGTAGACTATCCCTTCTCCAGGGGATCTTCCCGACCCAGGAATTGAACCGGGATCTCCTCATTGCAGGCAGATTCTTTACCAGCTGAGCTATGAAGGAAGTCCAAGAACCACATCCAATAACTTCAGGACTCATTTCCATTGTTTATGCCTGTGGAACTTGTGAAACATGAAGTAACACCAAAGACAATCTTACTGGATGGTTTGGAAAATATTGGGACAAATATCCTGGCCTTTGGCTGAATTTTCTTTTTTGTTGTACACACACACTTCCTAGTTTGAATCTGAAAGTATTTTGTTCTACCCTGTAAATGTTTATTTTAAAAAAGGTGAGAAAATGGATTTTAAGTATTTCAGAAGACTAGTTTTCCTTTACTTACTCATTGAGAAGGTAAAATTATATCCAACATGAAAGTGTTATTTGCTCAGTCATGTCTGACTCTTTGCAACCCCCTGGACTATAGCCTGCCAGGCTCCTCTGTCCATGGAATTCTCCAGGCAAGAATACTGGAGTGGGTTGCCATGCCCTCTTCCAGGGGATCTTCCCAACCCAGGGATCAAACCAGGGTCTCCTTCATTACAGGCAGATTCCTTACCATCTGAGCCACTAGGGAAGCCCATATCCAACATAAAACTAGCAAATTCCCTGCACTAAGGTTAACCTACTTGCACTTCTTATATGATACAATAGTCCTGATTTGAACAAGGCCACGGCAGAGTTGAAGGAGTCAGTTCATCACAGTTACAGGCAAAAATGATTTATCAACAATTCACTTACACACATAATGGTGCCCTTATTTAATTTTAAAACTAGATCAGTAACCATTCCCTGTGATAAACACATATCCCCTGCACACATCTTGAGAAATAACACTCTGTCCTTGTTTTCTGTCATTAGCACTGCCACCATTACTAATGTCACTGGTATTATCCAAAAAAAAAAAAAAACTGGCTGAATACCAGCCAAGATCAACAAATCTCTGAATTGAATTCAAGCAATTAATTACCAATGTGGAAATCACTGACAAGACAAAGACTGTTGTCAATCACACATATGCCTGTCATACACGTACTTTCACAACCAGGAAGATATTTGAGGCCATTTATGTTTTCCCTGGAGGAGGGCAGGGCAGTATTCTCCAGTATTCTTGCCTGGAGAATCCCACGGACAGAAGAGCCTGGCGGGCTACAATCCATGAGCTCACAAAGAGTTGGACACGGCTGAGTGACTAACCACTTTCACTTTTTTCCAGCTTTCTGATTTACTATTTCCCACGAGATAAGAATTGCTTTCATAGATTGCTGGGTGGTTAGGTTAAACTACAAAATACAAGAATATGTTATTATTCCTTCCTGTTAGCTGTATCAATAATCTTTCTAAAAACAGCTTAATAGATTTTTCAATGACATGGGATCAATATTTCAAATGTAAAACACCAGGGCTCTGAAATAAGATGGTTATTTACTTTTACTGTGTTTTTCTCTAAGTTTTTTATCTTTTAAAAATATTGATAAGTGTTTAAAAACAGATTTGTAATGGTAGGTAATGATGTATAATAGTTAAGAAAACAGGGGCAAACATTTTAAATGATCATTTTTTTAATGCTCAAATGCTCAAAATGTTTACAGTGCTCAAATAGGAGTATCACACAAAAGAACAAATATTGTCCGAGTCTACTTATTCAAGGTACTTACAGTAAACAAATTCATAGAGACATAAAACAGAATGGCAGTGGCCAGAGATAGGGGGCTGAGAGGAGAGGTGGCAATGGGGACTTGTGGCTTAATTGGTAGGATTTCAGTTTAGGAAGATGAGAAAAGTTCTGGAGATGGACAGTGGTGATGAATGTACTCAATGGTATTGAACTGTATACCTAAAAATGGTGAAAAGGGTAAATTTCATGTTAGGTATATCTGACCACAATAAAAACAAGAGTAACAGCCACTAACATCTAATCTCTAGTACTTCAACGAGATAAAGCATGACTTACAGTGAGGGACTGTCATATTATAATTATATAATTATAATTGACAACAGGTCACGTGTGAACATACCCACAATCAAGGTGACGCCCATGCTCAGAGAGCTGACCCACGCCGTCAGGCCGCGGCTCTGATGGAATTCTTCAAGCCACTCCACGTTGAGGACACCCAGGGCCATCTGGGAGCCCATGATGAGGATGTGAACAAAGAAAGAGGACAAGACCATCATCCAGGCCCAGCCGCCATCAATGTCTGGGTGGGGTTTAAGTGTTTTCTTATCTTTGGGGTCATCTTCAAAATCATACCCAATGTCTTCATGACTTGTATACATTTTCCAAGATGTTCTGAAATACATAAGGACAAATAATTTCATGGAACATCAAAACAAAAAATATCTCCTTCTTCTTTGGACAGCACTACCTCCCCATCAAAACCAAAGTCACCCCACTGTCACACTGGATCTTTAGTCTTCGTCATTATGTAGATTTGGGAACATGCTTTGCTTTTTCGCAAGGCCAAGTGCTTTTATGAAACCTTTTTCATCTTTACAGTCATCCTATATATAAATGCTATGATGGTTATTTCAAAGAAACGAAAATCGTCTCAGAGAAGTTAAGTACCTTTCCCAAGTTCTCAAGGCCAGTAGATAGTATGGCTAGATAGGAACCTGAGAATTGAACCCAGCTATTCCTGATTCTAAAACACAAGCGTTGTGTCCCTTACTGAGATGGAAACTGACAGATAACACAGATGTCAGAGAAGGAAGGTGCCTGGCCTTAGGTAGGGTAGCCCGGTCCTGTGTAGGCTCTTGGCAGAGGATAGTGTTCTCAGTTTTGTCGGTCCAAGTGTTCAATTTGTTCAGTACAGCTACAGCGGGTTAGCCCCAGGGGGACTGACTCATACGAACCCAACTCAGGGGAGACTGGTAAAGAAGAAGGCTAATTTGTTATCTGACAAGAGGCGATAGAGTTTTTTAATAATGGTGATGCTATGTCTGACATACATGACTTACTTTTATCCCCTCTGTCCACCCCCATTCTGAGCATTTAGTTGGGAAGCTAGAAAACTGCTAAGCAATAGGAAATCAGACTAAAGAAACTTAGACACTACAGTGATGTTCAGGTTACCAGAAAGCCAGTGGCTAGATCTTGAAGGCCCTCATGTGTCAAAAAAGGATCTTGGAGTTTATCTTTACAAATGAACAGTTGGCAGCTGCGTTTGCACAAGGAAGAGATAAGATGGGGTATGTGGTTTGCATAGACCCATCTCTCAAGTTGTTCGATCAAGAGGATGGAGGTTGGATGGAGCTAGAGGGGAGACGATACTAGGTCAGGGAAGGTCTCTGGTTTTATCTTGTAGGATGAGATTGAAGTATGTGCATAGGAGCTGAGGATAAAGAAAAAAATAGAGATAGAGATAAAGACAGAGACAGACATAGATGCATGTGTGCTAAGTCACTTCAGTCGTGTCTGACTCTTTGTGACCCCATGGACTGTAGTCTGCCAGGCTCCTCTGTCTGTGGGATTCTCCAGGAAAGAATACTGGAGTGGACTACCATGCCCTTCCCCGAGGGGATCTTCCCAACCCAAAGATCAAACCCAAGTCTTTTGCAACTTCTGCACCGCAAGCAAATTCTTTACCCACTGAGCCACTTGGGAAGCCCAGAGAGACAGAAAATGACTAATCCCAGAGGTCATGGGACAGGGTTAGTCTTGGTCAGGAAGGATGACCAATCTTCTAAGACTGGAGGAAGCAGCAGGTAGATAGAGATAAAGATGGTAAGCATGGGGTGGAAAGTGATGCTTGTTCGTCTAATTTCTTTGGTGAAGTAGGGAAGCTAGCTCATTGGTTGAGAATGAGGAGGATGGTGGCTATGTTGGGGCCTCAGTGTTCAGGATAATGAAACAAACTACTGTCTACAACAAGTGGAAATGATTGTTGGGCAGCTGAGCCCTGAGGGGCAGTGAAGCACCACAGACAGAGCAGAGGGGGCACTTGGCCCCAGAAGCCACCAGTGAGAACAAAAAAAGCAAGAACAAACGACTAAAAGTTGGTCTGCTTTTTTGTCATCACTGTTGTGCCAGTAATTCTAGATGTCACTGACAAAATACTCTTCCCTGAAAAAATCCTTTGTTGGTCAGAGTTTCAAACAATGATTTTTTTTTTTTTAACAATGATGTTTTCATATTATGTCTGTAAGCGTCATATCAGCATCATTTTCTAAACACTGTGTTCTACATGGAAGTTATTTCAGAGAACTAATGGTGATATTTTGGCTTTGGCCACCTGATGAGAACTGGCTCATTGGGAAAGACCCGGATGCTGGGAAAGGTTGAGGGTAGGAGAAGAGGGGGATGACAGAGGATGAGATGTTGGATGGCATCACTGACTCAATGGACATGAGTTTGAGCAAGCTCTGGGAGTTGGTGATGGACAGGGAAGCCTGGCATGCTGCAGTCCATGGGGTCACAAAGAGTTGGACATGACTGAGTGACTGAACTGAACTGACACATGTAGGGTCCCAGCTGCACACTTTTGGCTTTTTTTCTTTTTTAAAAATCTTTTTATTGAAGTATAGTTGATTTATAATATCATGTAAGTGTCAGGAGTATAGCACAGCAATTCAGTTTCCTTTATAGGTTATTATATAATATTGAATGTAGCTTCCTGTGCTATATAATAGGTCCTTATTGATTATCTATTTTATATACAGTAGTGTGTATATGTTAATCCCAAACTCCTAATTTATCCCTCCCTCTGACCTTTCCTCTTTGGTAACCGTAAGTTTATTTTCTAAGTGTGAATCTGTTTCTGTTTTGTGAATAAGTTCATTTGTTTCATTTTTTAGATTCCACATGAGTGATAGCATATGATATTTGTGTTTTCCTATCTGACATAATTCACTCAGTATGACAATCTCTAGATCCACCCATATTACTGCAAATGGCATTATTTCGTATTTTTTTTAAATGGCTGAATATCATTCCATTGTATATATGTACCACATCTTCCATTGTATATATGTACCACATCTTCTTTATCCATTCCTCTGTTGATGGACATTTTGGCTACTTCCATGTTTTGGCTATGGTAAACAGTGCTGCAGTGAAAATTTGGGTGCATGTATCTTTTTGAATTATGGTTTTCTCCAGATACATGCCCATGCGTGGAACTGCTAGATCATATGGCAACTCTATTTTTAGTTTTTAAAGGAATTTCCACACTGTTTTCCATAGTGGCTGCACAAATTTACATTTCTACCAACAGTGTAGGAGGGTTCCCTTTTTCTCCACATCCTCTCCAGCATTTATTATTTGTAGACTTCTTGATGGTGGCTATTCTGACCACTGAAATTTTAATTTGCATTGAACATCTTTTCCTGTGTCTTTTGACCATCTGTATGCACATATCTGTTTTGACAGTAAGAGTTTCTAAGAATTTAGAACTGCTGACACTCACCTCAGCTCAGTTTGGATCTGCAATGCCTGCAGTATTACACATCACTGCCTTTAGCAGGACATTCGAGATGGACCCTGACATCACATGATGGTGGAGATGAACAGCAGGATGCCAGCTACTTGACTTTTGCCCTCCACATGCCCACCTGCAGTCTTTATTTTTGTTTAAAATTTAAAAGAGCGAAACAGAGTGCAAGACCACAGGGTGAAAAACTTGGGTCTGGAAAGTAGTCAATGCATGAAACGTTTTACTCAGTTGAATAATGTCTTTAAAATGCAAATACATTCTTTGTCTCAGGTAATTATTTTAAACCAGAAGAGCAAATCAGAAAACAATTATTACTGACCATGACATGTGATTATTACTGAAAATCCTTTTATTGCAGTGGAGGAAGGTGATGTAAAAAACGGTCCCAGTACACTAGGAACACCTCCAACTGTTTTTGGCTTTTCTGTGCAGTACTGGTACATGGACGAGAGGACAGAGAAGCAGACTGTGGCAAAGTACCCAGCACCCAACCTCCTTTAGGGAAGCACCTTCTGCCGTTTGCACAGCCTGTCTCTGTACTCTCCTGAGCAAAGAATTGTTTTTACCTTTTTGAAGGCTATGTGACTGCAGAATTTAAAAATGCTTACTCTCTGACCCTTTATAGGAAAAGTTCACTAATCCCCAGACTAAGAGTTTGTTGGGAAGAAACAGGCACTAAAGGATCAGGGATGCTAGTGGAAGAGCAATTTAAAGGATCTATCCTGGGGCTCATCTTGACTCTTACTTTCTCTTGTACTCATTGTATTTATCTTTTCTGGGCTTCCCTCGTGACTCAGACAGTAAAGCGTCTACCTGCAAGGCAGGAGACCCGGGTTCGATCTCCTGGAGAAGGAAATGGCAACCCACTCCAGTACTCTTGCCTGGGAAATTCCACAGAGAGCCTGGCAGGCTACAGTCCGTGGGGTTGCAAAGAGTTGGACACCACCGAGCAATTAACACATCTTGACTCTTCCTTTCATACTCATTGTTTTTATCTTTTAGATGATTCTATCTCTTAAGCAGCTGGGCAGTTCTCAGCCATTACACTTCCTGCCCGCAATGCTGCCCTCCGCTGGGTCACCTCTCGTTTACCCAGGCTGCTGGGAGCGATAAAATGCTATCTTACGATGTAACTTCCCCACCCTGTCAGGTTATCTTGAGGATCAAGTTCAAACTGCCCTGTCTGCCCCCAGGTTCTCCTCTTGCGTTATCTGCCACCCTGCCAGCTCCCTCCTCCCGTTCTTCACCTTTGCCCTCTACTTTCCAGGCTGGTGGAAGCACCTGCAGCTCCCTGAACCTGGCACAGCCTTGCAGTTTTTTTGTGCATGATGTTTTCTTCTTTCGGGAACACTCTTCTCTCCTTCTAATCTCCTGCTCCTCTTCTGCTCATCCTTCAAGGTTTAACTGAATTCTAATAGTAAAATTTTGAAAGAATGAGGGGGGAAAAAAAAAACACCTTACAAATATCTCTAATATCCAACATTACAGTAAGTGTTAAATCAATCGCTCATGCCATAGCTATGCAATGCCAGTGCACCATCAAAAATAAAACTACACAGGCTCTTTGAAGATTTATAAAGGAAGGAAATGGCACCCCACTCCAGTACTCTTGCCTGGAAAATCCCATGGACGGAGGAGCCTGGTAGGCTACAGTCCATGGGGTCACAAAGACTCTGACACGACTTCACTTTCACTTTCAAGGTGTGAATTATACTTGGGGGGGGTCACAAAATGAGGTGCATGAAATGACTCCTTTTTGGTTGTTTTTAAAAATATGTTATCCGTTGGGGGGGGAAAGACTGGAGTGAAATAAACCTGTTGATGGAGATTATTCTTTGAATGATGGTCTTTCAAATAATTTCTCTCTTTATTTAAGTTTTTGGGAAGAGTTCTAAATAAATATATATCGAGATCAAACCAGTCAGTCCTAAAGGAAATCAACCCTGAATATTCATTGGAAGAACTGATGCTGAAGCTCCAATACTTTGGCCATCTGATGCAAAGACCTTGATGCTGGGAAAGATTGAGGGCAGGAGGAGAAGAGGGGAACAGAGGATGTGATGACTGGATGGCATCACCGACTCAATGGACATGAGTTTGAGCAAGCTTCGGGAGATGGTAAAGGATAGGGAAGTCTGGTGTGCTGCAAGTCCATGGGGTGGCAAAGAGTTGGGCACAACTTAGTGACCGAATAACAAACTTTATTATAAGAAAGTAAAGTTGCCTCTATCTTTTAAACATCTCCTGGTTCAGCTTCTTGCCACCAGTAGATTAGTGGCAATTCAGAGCCATTTCCCTTGGGAATACTAGTCTGCACTGGGATGTAGACTTGTGTGTGTGCTTCCCCAACACCCTCTTCTCCCCCATGAGAGGACAGTCTGCCTAATGATAGAAAGGGAAGTATAAAATGTAACCCATTCTAGGCTTACCTACAATATAAGCTCTGCCCGTCACATTAGGGCTGTGCACTGAAGAAGCTGAAGGAAGGAGATGGGAAGATTAGGGACCAATAGTCAACTTCTCATCCTTCCCTAAAGTGAGTTCATTACCAGTGAAAGAGCAACTATTTATGGGGTAAATGAAGTAACACACACAGGCTATGACATGGAAGTCAGCTACATATTTACCTGGTAACAGGCAGAAATGAAAATAATTCAGAGCCTGCTAGAGTGTTTCAGAGATTAAAAGGAAATTAAACTTTCCACACTGCTCTTAGGGGAGTAAGCTTTATAAGCAAATCATCGATTTTTAATTTGACTATGGTGATGTTGTTCGGTCCAACTCTCTCTGTGATCCCATGGACTGCAGCATGCCAGGCTTCCCTGTCCTTCACTATCTCCCGGAGTTGGCTCAAACTCATGTCCCTTGAATCAGTGATGCCATCCAACCATCTCATCCTCTGTCGTCCCCTTCTCCTCCTGCCCTCAATCTTTCCCAGCATCAGGGTCAATTATGTTAGCATGTAAGGAGTTCATTATAAATGAGACGTGAAAGGGAAAGCTCCAAAATAAAATTTAAAATACAGTCTTCCCCAGAGGTGGGCAGCTATGCTGGTAGCAGGTCCGTCATTAGATGTAGGTGTGTAGTGGGCCCCTCTGTAATTTGGCTCTATCAATATTTGCACTCTAGACCTGGTGTGCACTGGAAATATCCAGCCTTTGGAGGGTGCACTTGAGGTCAACAGGCTAAAGAGCCTGCAGCAGCTGAGCTAGTGCGGAGACCACAGCACAGCAGAAACGACTGTCGGGTACCCCTAGTTCATGCTGAATTAGAGGGAACTGAACACCTAAGTGCCTCTTATGGCCAGAGGTTGTGCTCGGTGGCTTCACCACAATTCTGTCCAGTTGACACTAATGTTCCGTTTCACAGATAAGGAAATCGAGGCTACTTGTAGAGTGGGGGCCACACAGCTCAAAGAGGCTAAATTACCAGGTGCATGCGAGCTGAGTTGCTTCAGTCATGTCCGACTCTGCGACCCTATGGACCCTAGCCTACCAGGCTCCTCTGTCCATGGGATTCTCCAGGCAAGGATACTGGAGGAGGTTGCCATGCCCTCCTCCAGGGGATATTCCCAACACAGGGATCGAACCTACCTCTCTTAAGTCTACCTGCATTGGCAGGTGGGTTCTTACTGCTGGCGCCACCTGCGTGGTAAGCCAAATATGGACCCCGGTCTGAGGGATTCCAAAGCCTATTTTATCCACCATCACTAGTGAATGGTGAATAACTAACTGACTGACTGACTGTCTCTCTCTCTCACACACACACAAACACACACATCACAGGCAAAGCGAAAAGGAACCTTTCTAATGTCCAATAATAACCCTCACTCATCCTTGCTAATGAGCCTAGATCAGCTTTTCACTGGAAAGAAAACGGCTTAATTGTTAAGCAGAGTTGAGCTCCTAAAACACCGTCCGAGGCCTCAGCGGCGTTCAGTCCCAACAAGGCCGCCCCTGGCCCCTCGCCTCATTTTTGTCTCCCCTTCCCTTCCTGAGGGACTCGATCAGAACCGCTCTGAGGGACCCGAATCTCACGCCTGGGGCTGCACCCCAGCGATCCGGCCTCCGCGCCACCCGCCTCCCCCTAGCGCCGCCCTCTCCGGGACCCTCCGTGCTCCCCCTTCCCCAGCACCTCGAGACCCCCTCACCCTCTCTCCATCCCGCGTCTCCCCACACGCTGGGAGCCCCCAGTTCCGCGGGGAAGAGGGGCCGATCGCAGTCCCGGCAGCATGCGCCAGGAGTCCTCCCGCAACCCCGAAAGTCCCCTGACCCGGGTCCCCCCGCTCCCTCCTCCCCGCGCCCCATCACTTGTAGTTCGAGTCCCTAACGGGGGTCGGGAGAGGAGGCGGGGGGGGAGGTTGAGCGCGGGGCCGAGGGCGCCTCCCGGGCCGCGCGGGAGTGCGGAGGGGCGCCGTGCGCCCTGGACGACGCGCGCGGGGCCCTGGCCGCGGTGGGAGCTACGCGTGTCCCCACGCTCCGCCCCGGCCCGGCGCTAGTCCGCCCGCCCCGAGGTGACCTCGCCCGCGGCTCCCGAGCCCCCAGGCGGGCGGCCTGGGCTGGACCACCGCGCCTCCGCGCAGCCCTGCCCTCGATCGCCCGAAGCCCCTTCCCGGATCCGGCCCGGGGGCCCGCGCCGCCGCTTCCCGGGCGTCTCGGGGCGCAGCGGCCACCGCAGTCCAAGATGCCCCCGGCGCCTCTCCATCCCCAGGCCCGCGGCGCAGCGCGGCCCGCGATACTCACCGCCCACAGCCCGCCGGGCGGCGGCCTCACTCGGCTCCCGGCCCGGATCTCCGAACTCGCTGCCTTCCTCGGAGCCCCCGGAGCGGTTGGGCGGAGAGATTTGTGGCGATGTCGCGGATCATCCCGGAGCTGCCTGCGCCCGCGGCTCGGCGCTCCGCCCGGCTCGGCGCTCGGTGCGGGCTCCCGGCGCCTCCGCCTCTCGCTGCCTGGCCAGCTCCGTCTTGGGGAGCTTGGAGATCGAGACCTCAGTCCATGTGGCTTTTTAAAAAAAAAAGAAGGGGGGGGGGGGTGGGGTGCGTTTGGAGGTGCCCGAACCTAACCTGAGCTTCCTTCCAATCCGTGCAATTTCAAATCTGCACGCTTGTTCATTCCCATACCGGCTAATTCTGGTTTGGCAGGAAAGAAAAAAAAAAAAAAAAAAATGCAGTCACCTCGCGTGCACACTCTTGTGGCGGGTTGTAGTTTCCACCTTTGACTGAGGTTTTCAAATGCTCTCGGCACGTTTATAACTGGAGGAAAGGGCCTGAAACCTAAAATGCAGGTGGGAATAGAAGGACCTTCTATTTCTCTGAGATAGGAGAGAAGTGATGGGGGGGGGGGGGGGGGGGAACCCCTCACTGAAGGCTGGGCCACATCATATAGCAGTTTGTAGATGGAAGAGATGCAGGCCCTGCAGCGTTCGCGACCAAAGCCTGCGTGGTGGGTTCCCTTGTGGCTCAGCTGGTAAAGAATCCGCCTGCAATGCGGGAGAGCTGGGTTTGATCCCTGGGTTGGGAAGATCCCCTGAAGAAGGGAAAGATTACCCATTCCAGTATTCTGGCCTGGAGAATTCCATGGACAGAGGAGCCTGGCGGGCTACATTCCATGGGATCACAAAGAGTCAGACACGACTGAGCGACTTTCACTCACTTCACTTCATCCTGCGTGGTACCTCTCCTTGTTCTCTTTCCAGTATCTGACCATTGTCCGGTTCCTACATTCATGGGCACCATAGATTTGATTTCCACCTGTACCTGCTTTGTTCCCAACAGGGCACGCAACTCAATGCTTTGCCCAGGGAGAGTTTTCAGTATTTGTTAAGTGAACGTGTGAATAAATGAAACCAGTGCTATTTTACTTCACTGGAAGCACTGTGTTCTCTATTGCTGTTCTAATAGAGTATCACCATCTTCCTGACTGAAAGCAGTAACTTACTATTTCATAATTCTGGGGGTCAGAAGTCTGAAAGGGATCTTGGCTAAAATCAAGGAGCTGTCAGGTTTGTGTTCCTCCTGGCAGCCCTAGGGAAGAACTCGGACTTCTGGAGTCAGCCCACATTCCCTGGATCCCGGCCACTTCTTCTGTCTTCAAAGCCAGAAATGGCTGCATCATTCTGTACCTTTCTACACAGTCACATCTCCGGCAGGCTCTTCTGTTCTGCCTCTCTCTTCCACATTTAAGGGCTCTCGGGATTACATTGGGCCTACCCGGGATAACTGGGTTATTGGATAATCCAAACAATCTCCCCATTTTAAGGTCAGCTGATTAACATTCTTAATGCCACCTGCAACCTTATTCCCCTTTGCTCTGTAAGGTAATATATTTACAGGGTCCAGAGATTATGATGTGAATATCTTTGAAAGTGAAAGTGTTTGTCGCTCAATTTTGTCCAACTCTTTGCGACCCTATGGAACTGCAGCCTGCCAGGCCCCTCTGTCCATGGGATTCTCCAGGCAAGAATACTGGAGTGGGTTGCCACTCCCTTCTCCAGGGGACTTTCCCAATCTAGGGATCAAACCCACATCTCTTGCACTGCAGGTGGATTTTTTTTTTTTTTTAAACCATCTGAGCCACTGGGGAATCCAGTGGACATCTTTGAGGGACTATAATTCTACTTATCATAAATTTCCATCTTTCTTCTTATTTCCTTTTTTTTTTTTCAAAACAAAAATATTCACATTGCTCCCTTTTTTTTTTACATTGCTCCTTCTTATATCAAGCCTTGATTAAAAATAATTGAGAACATTATGAGAAACTGTGGTTAAGTGAGAACGTTTTGATGAGGTACCAGGCTTATGTGGTTCATATGTTTTCCTTTTGCTGATTAGAACATGAGCAAAGGGATGGTTAGTATTCTTGTGGCCTGACCTTCTCAGATACCATTCATTTCAACCTGGCTTTTGACAGTAAGTCAAGATAGAGTTTCTGGCAAATACCTCAAGTGTAGATGATCCATCTTGTTTGGAAAGAGCTCTGTAAGATTTTTTTCTCTGTAAGACTAGGTCTTTTTTTATCCCTCTGAAATATTTTAGATTTATTGAGGTATAATATATGTAGCGTGAACTGTATATATTTAAATGTACAACTTGATGAGTTTTAGCATAAGTCTGTGGAACCATCAGCTCAATCAAATAACTCCAAAATTTTTCTGTGCCCTTTGAAAGCCAGCCACCTCACCCCCCCAACAATCCCAGGCAAACTCTCATCTGCTTTCTGCGAAGCTTCTCCTCTGGACCATGGGTACTTTGCATCCAGAATACCCCCAAAAGGCTTTTCTTTTTTGCCCTTCCAACTTTATTGAGGTATAATTGACAAATAAATTATACATACTTAAAGTGTACAACATGATGATTTGATACACATACATATTGTGAAATGACTATCACATCACAATCAAGTCAATAAAAACATCTATCACTTCACATGTCACTGTTTTTTTTTGTTTTTTTTTTGATAGTGGTGAGAACACTTTGTATCTACTCTCTCAGCAGATTTCATGCATACATTTAGTGAAAGTGTTAGTTGCTCAGTCATGTCTGACTCTTTGCATCCTTATGGACTGTAGCCCACCAAGCTTCTCTGTCCATGAATTTCTCCAGGCAAGAATACTGGAGTGGATTGCCATTCCCTTCTCCAGGGATCTTCCTGACCCAGGGATTGATCCCAGGTCTCCCTCATTGCAGGCAGATTTTTACCATCTGAGCCACCAGGGAAGCCCTAAGCATACATTACCATATTGTTAACTATAGTCACCATGCTGCACCAGAGATCTTTGACCAGCATTTCCACATTTCTCTCACCCACTAGACCCTGGCAACCACCGTTCTACTCTCTGCTTCCATGAGTTCAACTCTTTTTTTTAAGATACTACATATGAGTGAGATCCTACAGTATTTGTCTTTCTCTGCCTAGTTTATTACACTTGCCACAATGTCACAAGTGGCAGGATTTCCTTCTTTTTTAGTAGCTGAATAATATTCCATCATGTATATATCACATTTTCCATCAATGGACACTTACTTAGATTGTCTCCATACTTTGGCTACTGTAAATAATGCTGCAATGAGCATGGGACTACAGCTGTCTCCTCAGGACACTGATTTCATTTCCCATAGAAGGCTTTTCCAAGAAATCATGTTATCTTCACAGGTGTCATTGCTCTTAACTGTCTGGCAGTCTTTTGTTGACACAGCTAGGTTGAAAGCAGACCTGGAGCAAAGGCGCTCACTATCTATGAGTCACAGATTAGTGTGTCTGGGTTAAATGAGTAAAAAGTCATTCTAAACCAGAACATTAAAGAAAAGCGCTGAACTCTTTGCATGTATCTGAGGTAGAAGACCCTGACATTATCTCTTGAGTTCTAGGCAAATCACATATCGTTCCACAATAGTAATCTTACTTTAAACTTCATTGTATCAAGAAATAACCTTGTCCTTTAAGGAGATAAAATGACTCAAGTGCTGCTTCTAAAAGCCTTTCCTCTTAGTTTTTATTATTCATTCAGCTGATTTCAGAACTCATTGTTGAAATTGAGGTGGAACTAAGGCTGTGGACAATCTATGCTTCAATTTTGGGGCCTTGTAGTATGGATTAGACAGAAAGTGGGAGCAAATCAACTTTTGAGGAAGTTCTACCACAGAATATTGAAGGTTTTAGGATAAGCAGCGCTCCCCAACCTTTCTTGGCACCAGGGACTGATTTCCTGGAAGACGATTTTTCTACAGACCAGAGAGGGGAGGGATGGTTTTGGGATAATTCAAGTGCAGTATTTTTATTGTATACTTCCTTTTTGTTTGTTTGTTTTTGCTGTGCTTTATTAAGTAGTTTCTTCTTGAACATACACAATTACCATCTCGATACAATTTTGAACAAACTTGTAATTAGCAAATTATTCATATGCACTATTTATTTATAAACTTATATGCTTAAGCATTACTAGTGAGGTAAAATTGTTGGGCAAAGTCTGTACATTTTTTAAAATTTTTATACACACATACACATAGAATCAGTTCAGTTCATTTCAGTCTCTCAGTCGTGTCCGACTCTTTGTGGGGCCTTGTGGTATGGATTAGACAGAAAGTGGGAGCAAATCAACTTTTGAGGAAGTTCTACCATAGAATATTGAAGGTTTTAGGATAAGCAGTGCTCCCCAACCTTTCTTAGCACCAGGGAGGCATGCCAGGCCTCCCTGTCCATCACCAACTCCCAGAGTCCACCCAAGCCTATGTCCATTGAGTTGGTGATGCCATCCAACCATCTCACCCTCTGTCGATCCCTTCTGCTCCTGCCTTCAATGTTTCCCAGCATCAGGGTCTTTTCAAATGAGTCAGCTCTTCGCATCAGGTGGCCAAAGTATTGGAGTTTCAGCTTCAACATCAGTCCTTCCAATGAACACCCAGGACTGATCTCCCTTAGGATGGACTGGTTGGATCTCCCTGTAGTCCAAGGGACTCTCAAGAGTCTTCTCCAACACCACAGCTCAAAAGCATCGATTCTTCGTCGCTCAGCTTTCTTTATAGTCCAACTCTCACATCCATGCATGACTAGTGGAAAAACCATAGTCTTGACTAGACGGACCTTTGTTGACAAAACGATGTCTCTGCTTTTTAATATGCTGTCTAGGTTGGTCATAACTTTTTTTCCAAGGAGTAAGCATCTTTTTATTTCATGGCTGCAGTTACCATCTGCAGTGATTTTGGAGCCCCAAAAAATAAAGTCTGCCACTGCCATTTGTAATTAGCAAATTATTCATATGCACTATTTATTTATAAACTTATATGCTTAAGCATTACTAGTGAGGAAATAAAGTTTCCACTGTTTCTCCATCTATTTGCCATGAAGTGGTGGGACCAGTTGCCATGATCTTTGTTTTCTGAATGTTGAGCTTTAAGCCAACTTTTTCACTCTCCTCTTTCACTTTCATCAAGAGGCTCTTTAGTTCTTCTTCACTTTCTGCCATAAGGGTGGTATCATCTGCTTAAGGCTAGCATTAATGTGCCAACTGCACACTTATTTCTAATCTAATGCTGCTGCTGATCTGACATGAGGTACCTGTCTGCAGTCTGGAGGTTGGGGACCCCTGCCTTAAAGTGTCAGCTTGATGAAACTGTTTTTATAGCCAGTCCAGATATGAAGGTGACCTAGAAACTACATAGTTATCCCAGACGGTCATTCTGCCCATCTATCAGTTTAGAAGGCAGCCCACCCACACCCTTCCAGGCTTAATGCAATAGACTGTGATGGTTGATTTTATGTGTCAACCTGACCAAAATGTGTTGGTGAGGATATGGGGAAATTGGAACCCTCATACACTTTGCTTTGAAAAAGAGATTGGCAATTCCTCAAAAGTTTAAACATAGAATTACCATATGGCACAGCATTTCCACTCCAAGGTATATGCCCAAGATTAATGAAAACATATGTCCACTCAAAATCTTATACGTGAATCTTCATAGCAGCATTCTGCATAAAAGCCAAAAGCAGAAACAACCTAAATATCGAGCAACTAATGAGTGGATAAATAAAATGTGATACATCCATATACTAGAAGTTTATTCAGCAATAAAAATAAATGAGGTATTGACACATGCTACAACATGGATGAGTCTTGAATGCATTATGCTAAGTAAAAAGGGTCAGTTACAAAACAGCATGTACTGTGTGATTCAAAAATGTCCAGAATAGGTGCAGAGAGACAGAAAGTAGATGAGGGGTACCTAGGTTGGGAATGTTGGGGAGGAAATAGAGTGTCTGCTAATGAGTACAGGGCTTGTTTGGGGTGATAAAATGCTCCAGAATTGATTTTGGTGATGGCTGTGCAAGTCTATGAAAGGAATATAAGTAACTTCTACCTAATTAAACTTAAAAGCTTTTGCACAGCAAAGTAAACCATGGACAAAGTGAAAAGACAACTTACTGAATGGAGAAAATCTTTGGAAATGATATGACTGATAAGGGGTTAATATCCAAAATACATAAACAGCTCATACAACTTAATATCAAAAAACCGACCAACTCAAAACATGGGCAGAAGACATGAACAGACATGTTTCCAAAGAAGATATAATGGATGGCCAACAGGCATGTGAAAAGATGCTCAGCATCATTAATCATCATAGAAATGCAAATGACAACCACAATGACATACCACCTCACACCTGTCAGAACGGCTGTCATCATAAAGACTACAAATAATAGATGTTGGCAAGGATGTGGAGAAACAGGAATCTTGAACACTGTTGGTGGGAATGTAAACTGGTGCAGCCACTGTGGAAAACAGCATGGAGGCCCCTCAAAAAACTACAAGTAGAACTACCAAGCGATCCAGCAATTCCACTGCTAGGTGTATATCTGAAGAAAATGAAAACACCAATTTGAAAAGATTCATGCACCCCAATGTTCATAGCAGTATTTAAAAAGCCAAGATACTGGAGCAACCTAAATGTCTTTCAACAGATGAATGGATAAAGAAGATGTGGTACACACACACATACACACACACACACACAGTGGAATACTACTTAGGCATAAAAATGAATTAGATTTTGCCATTTGCATTTGTAACAACATAGGTGAAGCTGGCGAGTATTATCCTTAGTGAAAAAAGTCAGACAGAAAAAGACAAATGCTGTATGTTATCACTTATACATGAATCTAAAAATTTCCTGGACCAGGGATCAAACCCACATCTCTTGCATCTCCTGCATTGGCAGGAGGATTGTTTACCACTGAGCCACTAGGAAAGCCCAAAGTTTAAATATTTTTAAGTTCATCAAACTCTGTCCAGCTTCCTGGTTCTTGCAGCCTCCCCATTTGTCTCTCTGCTGGCACATACATATCTGATGAACATGCTGCAACAGAGACCTCGTGTTTTCCTGCAGGTCCAGTTCACAAGACCATGTGAGAAGCCGTTTGTTTTTCCCAAAGGATATTTATAGCAAGCAGGATGGAGAAGTCCTAAGTGCTTCAAGATTTTCTTTGTGGTCTAGGACTTCCCCAGTCTTTATTCCAAAACACCTTCAAAACTTCTCCTGCCTCTGGTGATAGTTACAAGCTTATATTTACCTTGGCTTCAAATTCAAAGAACAGATCAAGGGTGAAGAGATGCGTAGCCAGATTAGCAATGTGTTCCAGTCTTTACATTCGTCTTCCAAGTTTGTTACATTTTTCTTTCTAATAAAAATATCCAATATCCTCACATAGTAGCATATGCTTTCATAAATGTACAGGTCTAAAATGCCAGTTCTGCCGTTAATTTGGAAATCAAACACTTTCTCACACATATGTCTTTAAAAAGTAATGCTTGGTTCAGGGGGTTGTATAGTAGTTTTCTTGGCTAATATTATAAATTGTTTAAAAAAATTTTTTTATGAAATCAGTGATGCTAGCAAATGATTATGGCTTTTTCTTACATCTGTAGATTTTTGTTCTTTTCTTTAATACCCATTTCCCTGACAAGTGTCACATAGGTAAAATCTTATTAATATTTTAAAAGCTGTCAGGGTATTCGCTAATGGAATTGCAGGGAATCCTTCTGAGGCTAGAAGAATCCTCATATACTGATATGTTTCTATATCAACCTATCTATTTAATAGGTATGCACTTAAATTTTATTTCCCATGAAACAGAGCATACTTGTAACTTATATTATTTTTAAAATATTTTTGTGGGTCCAAAAATGGGTCATTGGCATCAAACAATCGTGTTTAACATTCAAAAGTCAACTCCAGAACATATTCTTTGAGAAGGTCATTAATAAATAGGACTAAGTCTGGATGAGAAAGATCTAGTGCTTTTTCCTGTCAACCGTGACTTCAGTGTGACTTTACGTGCAGGAGCAAGTGGTTCTGAAGAAAGCAGTTGAAGATATGAGATGTGAATGCCCTAACTTTCAGAGGAGACGAGTTTGGGAGAAGCACTGGCACTATGTTTGTGGGATAAATGTGTTATCTGGTAAAATTAGTACAAGCTACCGAAATAATATACAGATGGTTCAAGGGAGAATCAGTAGGTTCTTTTACCTTACATAGGAGGAAGATGGTTCTCTTTTCTATGATCATTTTTTTTATGGATTTCTTATACTTCTACTCTGTACTTTTAAGCTGGACAGAAAAACCTAGGAAACCTACTAGCCAGAGATTAATCAGAATGGGTTGCAGCTGTCCAGCCCTGTTGTAGCAATGATCTTGGACCTGTTTGCTCTGTTCTGCCCTTGACCTTGGACTTTCCTCCTGCCTCTTGCTCGTGTTGACCTGGCCTTGTGTCTCAAGTCCCCAGGTTTCTCTTCACCTTGAGAACAAGTTGACCTTCCGGTGCTCTGAGATACCGGTGGACCTTCCAGCCCCAGGCCAGTTCCCTAGCTGGGCCTGCCCTGGCTCCTCTGCAAGGGAGGATCAGATGATTTCAGTGTATTGTGAAGGCCGAAGGCTGGCATGAAGAAACTCTCAAGAATGTGTAACCAGTGATTATGAAAGCCCAGGAGCTGTCCTTGTCCTGGTTGCGAAGCAGCAGAGCATGAGTGCAGAAGCCAAGAGAATGTAGTGCTTGGAGGTCCACGTGGTGAAGTCAGACTCAAGCGGCGAGCCCCGCACCTCCCCTCTGTTCTTCGGAGCCTGGGCATTCACCTGAGAGTGGGTATGATGACAGAACTGCTTTGAAGGGATGTTGAAAGCATTCAATAAGATAGCACATGTAAAGCGCTATGTTGGCACAGTGGTTGGCATATAATTGAGACTTGTTTCTAACGTTGCGATAACGGTGTCATTGAAAGCTTTATCGTCTCAGAGAAAACTGCCTTCCAGCAGAGGACTTTGGAGAGGCAGCAAAAATGAGTGATTCAGAGCATACACCCTGCAGCTTCATTTGTGTGTGTGTGTGTGTGTGTGTGTGTGTGCGCGCGTGCGCGCCTGTGCACACGTCCTCCATCGTTTCTTTGCATCATGACTCTTTGCAACCCCGTGAACTGTAGCCTGCCAGGCTCCTCTGTCCATGGGTTTCTCTAGACAAGAAGACTGGAGTGGGTTGCCATTTCCTCCTCCAGGGGAATCTTCCTCACCCATGGATGGAACCCTCATCAAAAGATGTGTCTCCTGCATTGGCAGGCGGATTCTTTACCACAAGACCCACCTGGGAAGCCTGCTTGCCTGGATTCAGACCCCAATTTTCATCACTTATTTCATCTTTTAATGAGGTTACTTAGCATTTGTAAATCTCAGTCTGATCGTCTGTAAAATGGGAAGAAGTAGGGAAGAGGATTGAGGAGGAGGAGGTAGAAGAAGAAGAAGGGGGAGGAAGAAGAGGAGGAGGTTTACCCTTTGGACTCTGGTGGGGTGTAAATGACTTAGACTCTATGAAGTCAATCAGTGTGCCCCCTGTGCCCCCAGAGCGTGATACCCTAAGCACACAGCGTCTTTTTTGTGAGACTCTTGACAAAAAGGATACGTAACCTTCATCTAATTGTGAGGATGCATCAGATAAACCTGAATTAAGGGACATTCTAAAAAACAACCGGCCTGTACTCTTCAAGAAGGTCAGCGTCATGAAAGATGAATGAAGATTCAGGAATGGTCCAGGGTAAAGGAGACAAGAGAGCTATGACAACCTAACAGAGCACGTGAGGCTTAGATTGCTTTTACCAGTTGGAGGGGGACAGCAGCCCAAGTCCGACTCAGGGCCAGAGATTAGGTAACTGTGTTATAACTTTACTGAATTTTTTATTTTGAAAACTTTACTGTAGTTATGTAAGAAGAGTGTCCTTATTTTTAGGAAATGCTCCCTGAAGTATTTAGGAGCAAAGAAGAATTTAGAAAGTATGTAAAGTCCTTAGAACAATGCTTGGCAGGTAACAGGACAGATGTGTTCTCTGTTCCTTTCTAACTGAATTTTTCAATGCTGGATTCCATATAGTATCAAACAGTGTTCTTATGACCTTCCTTAACAACGTTGCACTGCTTTTGCTTTCCCTGTTTCCCAGCCTTTGGTTTCAGATCTTCTGCTGGCCTGGGAAATATATCAGAAAGTTACAAGGAGTTTCCTTTGCTCAGACAAGTAGAATCCCTTAGTTCCTCTGGGTTCCTCCTGCGCCCTCCACCTCTCTCATGACTCTTTTGTGAGGCACCTTGTGCAATCAGATTGTGGAAGGTGAACCCACCTGTGACCCCTGGAGTGAGACAGAGTGAATCAGACGTGTCGACCCCCGTGGAGCAACCTGCTGCTGGGCACTGAGAGGGCTGCTCAGCTGAAGAGTGAAGGTTTGCAGGAAAGAGTGTCCCCCTTTAGTACTTAGAGAAATGTTCTCTAAGTACTTTACTGTGGTCCCCTCTCCCCTTGTGGGATGAGATGAAAGTGTGTTAGTCACTCAATCACGTCCAACTCTTTGTGACTGTGTGGACTGTAGACAGCCAGGTTCCTCTGTCCATGGAATTGCCTTGCAGGCAGATTCTTTGTGGGATGAGATAATCCCACAGGTGGAAGATGGGGGAGGGTGTTTAAATAAAGATGTTGACCTATAAGTCATGTGTTGGTTCCCAATTCATGGTGTGAATAGCTCCACAGGGACCAAGGTGGCCAGACAAGGGAGCTGTCTTTCAAAACTTCTGTCATGAATGGATGGTTCAATCCCAAACCCAATCCTCAGTGACTTTTTCCTCAGGGTGAATGGACTAATGATGGGGATTACTTTGGCTATTTAGTTGCTCCTACACAAAGCATGGTTGACTGGGCTTCAGTGTAGCTGATGTGAGCATTGTGCACAGATGTGTAACTAACCTGAGATCCTACCTACTTGAACCACAGTGGGGTCTTTAGGATACATGGAGTTAAAAACAAAACCAAAAACCTATTCATAATCAAATGTGCTTCATGTGGTTTTAAACCTCCATGGAGAGAGGTGTGTCAGTGGGAAGGATGAAAAACATGGTCTGGCCCACCTCAATTTGGATATGCCTAAGAGGCCAACAAATGTTCATCTAGTCACGGCTATGGTTTTTCCAGTGGTCATGTATGTATGTGAGAGTTGGACTGTGAGGAAAGCTGAGCACTGAAAAATTGATGCTTTTGAACTGTGGTGTTGGAGAAGACTCTTGAGAGTCCCTTGGACTGCAAGGAGATCCAACCAGTCCATCCTAAAGGAGATCAGTCCTGGGTGTTCATTGGAAGGACTGATGCTGAAGCTGAAACTCCAATACTTTGGCCACCTCATGCAAAGAGTTGACTCATTGGAAAAGACCTTGATGCTGGGAGGGATTGGGGGCAGGAGGAGAAGGGGACGACAGAGGATGAGATGGCTGGATGGCATCACCGACTTGATGGGCATGAGTTTGCATAAACTCCGGGAGTTGGTGATGGACAGGGAGGCCTGGCGTGCTGTGATTCATGGGGTCGAGACTGAACTGAACTGAACTGAAGAGGAGTGAGAGTGATGTTGTTCCTTGAGGTTGCGTTGCAACATCAGGGGGAGGTGCTTCTTGGGTGTCAGGACTGGCTGTCAGAATGACTTGAGACAATATCTTCCAGAGAGGGAGATGAGAACACTGGTGATTTTCAACTGTGCAATACCTAGCAATGGCTAACACTGAGTCTCTCTCATACATTGGAAAATATTATTGAGCTCCTACGAGGTGCTGGACACTGTTTCTAGATGCTGACAAGTCAGCAATAAACACATGCATGTCCAATTCCTTTTTAGTCCTTTGAATAGAGAAGGAGAAAGTCTCAGGAGTTGAAAGGCTTTAACACTTCTCTCTGGTTAAGGGCAAGTACAGGCTTCAGTCTTAAAAGTCATCTCACAGTAGTCCTATTAGCTGAAATTTAACCAACTTGTTTGTTTTCACTTATTTATTTATGACTTCCTGTATTTATTCAGGGCTTCCCTTGTGGCTCAGCTGGTAAAGAATCCAGATAGCAGTTCAACAAGATGGTAGTCAAATAACTGACATTTGGTATGTTTACTTTAAGGCAATGTTCTCAAGCACTGGCTGAATGTTAAAAATCCCCAGGTGAGTTTTAAAAAAATTCCAGATGGTCAATCCACACTCTAGACTAATCATTTCAGACGATTAGCCAAGCAATGCCCATCTCCCAACCCACAGTGGGGTTATCTTCTGGAGAAATTGAACTTGAATTTCAATTTCAGGCAGAGAGCTGGAGAAGGGGGTGCAGTACAGTCTGCTCCCTGAACAGTGGGATCCCTCCACCTTTCCCCAGCATCTTTCACCTGCCCTGCTCCCCAGATGCCAGAGGTCTGGATCGTATTTCCCAAACCTGAGACAGGACGAATCTCCCTTTTGTTGTAATTGAATGGGCCCAAGAAGAATAATTTGCAAATAATGATGTTTTGGGGGTACTTCATGTAGAAGTTGACTTTCTTCCCAATCATAACCAGTAAAGCACTGCCTTCAGTCCTTGAACACAGAGCTTCTAGGCAGCTTTCCAACAAACGGATATGGGAAGGAAGTCCAGATGGACTCACGCTAAGTTAATCAAGTTTGAAGAAGCTGGTTACAGCAGTGGAACCGGAGGGCTGGCCCTGTCAGGAATAAAGTAGGTCACACGGGGGTGTGGCCGGGAGGTGATGCCTCTCAACTGGCCGGCCCCTGGTGTGTGCTGGCTCAGAAGAGCATTCACAGCGCTATGCGCTGTATTACACAATCCTCACAACTCCTCCACAAGGGAAACACTCTTGTTCCCCCATATACAGGTGAGTAAGCAAGCGCACAGACAGGTTAAGGAACTTGCCAGATCCACACAGCTGAGATTTGAATCAGGGCAGTTTGGCTTCAGAGTCCCTGCACTTCACCACTGCATCCCACATTCTCCTGCTGAGTAAGTATTTCTAGACCAAAAAAAAAAAAAAAACTCACAAAAAACAAAAAAGGCAGGGACACACTCCCTGGTTTCTGCAGGTTACAGTTGCCTTGAAGAACAGGCATACCAGTTTCCTTAAAGCAACTGCTTAAAGATCTCGATCCGAGCCCAGCTCATTTTCTGATGTCGTCCCCTCTATATCTCTGACAAAGGTGACCCAGGCAAAGTGGGTTTTCCTGAGTTTATGCCTCTGTGTTTCCATGTGCTTTTTCCTTCCTTGGCCTGTTGTTGTGCAACTGCTCAGTCACGTCCAGCTCTTGGTGATCACGTGGACTGCTGCACACCAGGCTTCCCTGTCCTTCACTATCTCCCTGAATTTGCTTAAACTCATGTTCACGAGTAGATAAGTAAACAAATAGGTGACTTAACCAGACAGAGATAAAGGCAGAGAAGTGACACATGGAAGATGATGTGATAGGGAGAGGAACTTGAAGGCTATGAAATGTTTTCTTGCTCACTCTTATATGATACACATCAGAGATATCTTGCATATTCCCAAGCTCAGAAGCATTTGGGGAAGATGAATAGAGGAATAAACAATTAGATATATTGTAACTCCCTGAGGGCTATATTTATTCTCACTGATTCTAGAATCTTGAGAGGCTCTTAGGTATTACAGAATCTGCCTGCCAGTGCAGGAGAGACCAGAGACACAGGTTCAATCCCTGGGTCAGGAAGATCCCCTGGAGTAGGAAATGGCAACCTGCCCCAATATGCTTGTCTGGAAAATTCCCTGGACAGAGGAGCCTGGTGGGCTACAGTTCATGGTGTCACAAAGACTCAGACACGACTGAGCTGCTGAGCACACGGAGAATACACATGAACCCTTGTGAACTTACCTTTAGAGAGCCATTCACAGCAGTTCTTACTCATAGATTTCACTGGGAGAGCGCATTCTTCTGACTGGAAGCAGCTAAACACAGATGATTCCCCAGTTTCTTAGGAGAGCAGAGAACTGAGGGGATGAGGCACAAGGTAGGGTTTTTATATAGGTTGAAAGTTTCAAGAGCATGGGATGCTACGTGGCTGCTCCAGCATGGCAGCCTCGCCTTAGCTGGATGACATATATGGCAGCTCCACTCTGAGGATGAGTGCTCCAGAACGCTCAGAAGGTTCTCTAGCAGTTGAAGCAGTCACAGCCCACCCTGATTCCAGGGGCAGGGTCGCCTACCTCTCAAGGGCAGGGGTGGCAAAGTCACATTGTGGAGGAGCAGGAAGAGTGGAAGATTTTGCTGTAACTATCTCTGAAAAAATGTCATCTGTCAGGGATATTGTCCTGAAATTCTATCCCCTGCTTTTTCAGGACCACCTCCAAAAAATGACCCAGCTGAGAGAGGAGTTTTAAGATGCTGATGTTTGGCAGAAACCAAAAAATTCTGTAAAGCAATTTTTTTCAATTAAAAATGAATAAATTTAAAAGAAAAAAAGAGGTTTTCTCCAGTTTTCTTAGCCCTGCCCCCCTCTCAGTTGCTTTCCGGCCTCTGCACAACAGTGGTGCCACGAACTACCTGGCAAACCCTAGATTGATTTCAGTTTGGACTTCGGTGGCTGTGTCGTTTGGTTCTTCTGTGCTTTGATAGTAAATATATGGCTTTGCACAGGTGGCGTTAGTGGTAAAGAACCCTTCTGCCAATGCAGGAGAAGGAGACCTAAGAGATGTGGGTTCTATCCCTGGGTTGGGAAGATCCCCTGGAGAAGGGAATGGCAACTCACCCCAGTATTCTTGTCTAGGGAGTCCCATAGAGGAGCCTGGTAGACTACAGTCCAGTTCAGTTCAGTTGCTCAGTCGTGTCCAACTCTTTGCAACCCTGTGGACTGCAGCACGCCAGACTTCCCTGTCCATCACCAACCCCGGAGCTTGCTCAAACTCATGTCCATCGAGTTGGTGATGCCATCCAAACATCTTGTCCTCTTCTCCCACTGCCTTCAATCTTTCCCAGCATCAGGGTCTTTTCCAATGAGTCAGTTCTTCTCATCAGGTGGCCAAAGTATTAGAGCTTCAGCATCAGTCCTTCCAGCGAATTTTCAGGGCTGGTTTCCTTTAGGATGGACTGGTTGGATCTCCTTGCAGTCCAAGGGACTCTCAAGAGTCTTCTCCAACACCACAGTTCAAAAACATCAATTCTTTGGTGCTCAGTTTTCTTTATGGTCCAACTCTCACATCCATACATGACTACTGGAAAAACCATAGCTTTGACTAGATGGACCTTGGTCTGTAAAGTAATGTCTCTGCGTTTTAATATGGTATCTAGGCTACAGTCCATAGGGTCGCAATGAGTTAGATACCACTGAAGCAAAACTTAGCAAGCAAACATGCATCATTCATTCATTAAAAGAACAACAACAAAACCCTAAATTTATGGCTTTGCACAGTCATTTTCTCTGTTGCATGGTGCTTAACACCTTTGCTTTCCTGATGTTAAAGCGGGGTTGGAACACAATACAGGCCATTTGACCATTTTCAGGAAGGTCTTTTGGAAAATTTCCAGGAGGGTGAGAGGACTCGTTTTCCACCTCTTTCCTCACTACCTTCTGGAGGAAATTGTCCGTCTGCTTCAGGAAGGCCATCTGACCCTGGGAATCTGGGGAGCTTGGCCATGGTCTCTTGCTCTGCACAGCCCCTGATAGAGGCCACGAGACCCACACCTGTCTTTCCTCCTTTCTCTCACTTTTCCCTGGCCAACAATTATCCTACTGGCTTTGAGAGTTTTTGAGTAGTTGCTTTGGGAAGAAAGCTTTTTATATAAACATTGGAATCAACACTTTTAAATATTCCTAACCAGTACCAGAAGTTTGAGTGCTAGTCAAGCTGTTTAGGAGAAGAAGGAAAGAGCTGGTAGGAGAAAAAGTGGATTATTTACTATTAACTGTCTTATTTATCATTTGTGTATGACTGAGCCATTTTGTAACTTGGTATAATTCAAGTCTGTATCAAAGGGAGGAGAAGGAAATGGCAACCCACTCCAGTATTCTTGTCTGGAGAGTCCCATGAACAGAGGAGCCTGGCAGGCTATAGTCTATGGGTCTCAAGAGTCAGACATGACTGAGCGACTAAGCACACATCAAAGGTAGAGTTTTTCAAAAAGAAATAAAATCTGTGGTCTTTAACAAAGATATTAGGCAGGTATGTGTGTATACTTTAGTTTTTAATTTTTTCTATTTTTCTTTTTTTAATATGTATTATTTATTTATTTTGGAGTATAATTCCTTTACAATGTTGCATTTCTGCCACACAACAAAGTGAATTAGCTATATGTATACATTCATCCCCTCCCTCTTGAACATGCCTCCTCGCTCTCCCACCCTGTTTATATAATCTATAAACTGAATAGTTTCTACTCCCCTCACTGTAGGGAACCCACTGTGAGTTATCATCGACGCTCTATTTGGTTTTTATCCACTGGTGCACGTTCCATCGCAGCTGTGTGCTAGTCCTGGCCAGTCCCTGTCCTTCAGAAAATCTGGGCAGTAGGTGGAAGATGTAACTAGGGACCTGTCATGCCCAAGATCTCATTTTTCCATTCCTGGAGTTGGAGACATTTCCTTACACTACCAAGGCCCCTAACTTTATTTGCCTTAAAATCACTGCAGGTGTTTGTGAAAACACAGCTTCCTGGGCTTCATCCCTGAAGAGGACCTATGTTGTAGTTCTTGGGGGGGTGGGGGCAAGGAATTGTGTGCCATCAACTGCAAACTGCACTTTGCTAAAGATTTTGCCCATCTCGGCTTCTGTACCTTTTGCTACACTGACCCTCAAATGAGGCGCTACTTTCTGCTGAACTATGTCCTGAGTGTTTTAAAGATAGATAAATAGATTATAGAAACACCTAAGGGGCAAAGACATAAGTCCTCTGCCTTCATGATGTTGTTGTGGTTCATTCACTCAGTCATGTCTGACTCTGCAATCCCTTGGACTACAGCATGCTGGGCTTCCCTGTCCTTCACCATCTCCTGGAGTTTGCTCAAACTCATGTTCACTGAACTGGTGATGCTCTCTATCCATCTTATCCTTTGCTGCCCCTGTCTCCTTTTGCCTTCAGACTTTTCAACACTTTTCCAGTGAGTCAGCTCTTCACGACAGGTGACCAAAGCACTGGAGCTTTAGTTTCAGCATCGGTCCTTCCAATGGATATTCAGGGTTCAGTTCTTTTAGGGTTGACTGGTTTGATCTCCTTGCTGTCTAAGGGACTCTCAAGAGTCTTTTCCAGCACCACAATTTGAAAATATTAGTTCTTCAGCGCTCAGTCTTCTTTATGGTCCAACTCTCACATCCGTACATGACTACTGGAAAAACCATAGCTTTGACTATACAGACCTTTGTCAGAAAAGTGATATCTCTGTGTTTGAATACACTGTTTAGGTTTGTCATAGCTTTTCTTCCAAGGATCAAGTGTCTTTTAATTTCATGGCTGCAGCCTCCGTCCACAATACTTTTGGAGCCCAAGAAAATAAAGTCTGTCATTGTTTCCATTTTTTCCCCATTTATTTGCCATGTATTTGACAGTCCTGAATATTCGTTGGAAGGACTGATGTTGAAGCTGAAACTCCACCTGATGTGAAGAACTGACTCATTTGAAAAGACCCTGATGCTGGGAAAGATTGAAGGCGAGAGGAGAGGGGGATGAAGGAGGATGAGATGGCTGGATGGCATCACCGACTCAATGGACATGAGTTTGAGTAAACTCCGGGAGTTGGTGATGGACAGGGAGGCCTGGTGTGCTGTAGTCCATGGGGTCTCAAAGAGTTGGACACGACTGAGTGACTGAACTGAACTGAACTGAACAGCATAAATCTGACTGTTTGGCCTGAAGGGCCTCTGACTAGGGGTGGAATTCAGCTAAAATAAGCAGTTTGTCAGAGGAGCCCTCCTCTCCCTCCTCTCTCCATCCTCTTGCTGAGAGGGTCTCGTGCCACCTCTGGAATGATTGGGCAGCCAAGCAGCCACACATCTAGAGAAGTGGGAGGAGGTACAGCTCTTTTTCCCCAGCCTGAGAGTGAAAAGTTTCTTCCGTCTTTCTGAGCTCACAGCGGGGAATCAAGCTCATTCTCACCAAAATCTCTGGCCTCTGGAACTTTCAGGTGCCTACAAATCCCCTGGGGTCTTGGCAAATTGCAGAGTCTGATTCACGGGGTCTGGATGGGGGTTGTGTGTGCGTGCATGCTGAGTTGCTTCAGTCAGTCCAACTCTTTGCCACCCCATCAAACTGTAGCCCTCCAGGATCCTCTGTCCATGGAATTCTCCAGGCAAGAACACTGGAGTGGGCTTCCCGTGCCCTCCTCCAGGCGATCTTCCCAACCCAGGGATCAAACCCAGGTCTCTTAGGTCACTTGCATTGGCAGGCAGGTTCTTTACCACTATCACCGCCTAGAAAGCCAGGATGGGCTGGTGGTTCTGCCTTCTTCAGAACCACCTAGGACTATTCCATTGCTGCTGGTCCTCAGACCCCACTTTGAATGGTTAGGAGGTGAACACCGACGAGGGTCTCACGGAAGAATGCACCAAGTCTGCCCTGGGAGGCCCTGACCTGAAAGGACAGGCCAACCAGAGTAGGTGGGTAATTAAGAGATCTCCTCTGAATTGAGGGCAGGTAAGGAATGTCGGAGGACCCAGTCAGCAAGCAGAGAAACAGGATGAAGTGAGAAAAATCGTCTGGGGAAATAAGAGGGTTGACTTCCCTACTAGCTGCATTTGTAGGGCTCACGGTGAGGCGGGAAGAGGCAGGCTGAGGGCGCTGCTCACCCTTCTCCCAGGTGCAAAGATGCCAGATTTGGCAAATAAAAGCATGGGATTCCTAGTTAAATTAGGTTTTCATATAAAGAGTGAATAGCTGTAAGTATGCCTCAGGTATTGCGTGGGACAAACTTTTATGAAACGATTACTCATTCTTTACCCAAATTCAAATTTAATAGAGCAGCCTGTGGTTCTTTATCAATAAACTGATTCATTGCCATTAGGATAAAGTGGGTGAAACGTGTCTGACATTTGTACTTGCACGTAATATGGCTGTGACTGAGCACTGTTTTCCTGGCTCTAAAGATTTTTTTTTTTTTTTTTTGGTCTTAGACCTCTTTGTTCAGGATATGAAAGTCAATGAGGCCCATAGTCACATTTATACTACAGAGAAAGTCATCAGGAAATGATGTGCTTATCAATGATTTTCATAGCCTATTAGATATTGGTCTTAATCAGTAAGAGGGATAAATTTAAACATGGTAACAGGACTGAAGATTGCTTTTAAAAAAATACACAAATTGCTTTTGCTTGTTTGTAAAATATCTTTTCAGAGATTTCTCTGGATTCCTTACTGCAGCCATGCAAGTCAGAAGGAAGGCAGATTTGAGAGCTCTAATTTGAGAACAAGTTTTCCGTTGAGAGACTGAGACTGAGTCACTGGTATTCAAAGAGGAACAACCCAAACAGAGCTTTTCTGACATTTCTGCACATTCTTACACTCTGGCAAAGATGCTCACTGATGCTCTGAACCGCATATTCCAATGTAGTTAAACAACCTTGTAGATCTAATGGGGCTTCCCTAGTGGCTCAGACTGTAAAGAATCCACCTGCAATGCCATATAGTACAAGCCCCAGGCTGGGTACCAGAAGTGATGAGATAATGAAAGGTGCTGGAACCTCAAGGAGGTGACAACCCAGTTTGTAGAGATTAGCTTGGTACCAGGGGGTCCGGCCCCAGGGGATTCTTTGCTTTCTTTAACTCCTCCCATACCTGCTCCCATCACTTCTATTAACAGTTAGAGCTCAAAAACTTACTCTGAATCTGTCCAATGCTCTCTCTTCTCTACTGTCATCCAGATCCAAGACATAGACATTTCTTGCCTGGATATGGGTTATTGGCTGCCAATGGTCTCCCCAGTTCAGCTCTGGGGCCATGTGGTAAGCTGAATAATATCCCCCAAAGACATCAAGTCCTTTACATGTTGCTTTATTTGGAAAAGGGTCTTCACAGGTGTGATTAAGTTAACAACCTTGAGACTGAGAGATTATCATGAATTATCAGGGTAGGAGTGTGTGTGTGTGTGTGTGTGTGTGTGTGTGTGAGTGAGTGTGTGTGTCAGTCACTCAGTCCTGTCCAACTCTTTGCAACCCCATGGATTGTAGCCTGCCAGACTGGTTGGCCCATGGAATTCTCCAGGCAAGAATATTGGAATGAGCAGCCATTCCCTTCTCCAGGGTATGTTCCCAACCCAAGGATTGAACCCTGGTCTCCTGTGCTGCAGGCAGATTCTTTACCATCTGAGCCACCATCATGGTAGGAGCTAAACGCAATCACAAGTGTTCTTATAAGAGGGAGGCAAAGGGAGCTTTGACGCATGGAAAAGAGAAGGCAATGGGATGGCAGAAGCAGAGGTTGTGGTGATGCAGCCACAAACCAAGGAATGCCAGCAGTCACCAGAAGCTGCAAGAGGCATCTTCTGTCATGTGAGGACACAGAAAGAGGATGGCCATCTTTGAACCAGGAAGCCAGTTTTCCCCCCACACTGAATCTGCCAGAAACTGGATCTTGGACATCCCAGCTTCCAGAGTTGTGAGAAATACACATTCTGTTGTTTATAAGCTGTGTTATTTTGTTTTAGCTGCTCAAATGGACTTAGACATTCTCTCTACTATTCTTTCTAAAATAGCAACCAAGTCCTTTGCTATGACTCCACCCTTTTTAAATTCCCTACATAGCAGTTATTTAATATGTTTCTTGTGTATTTGTTGGTGCATTTATTACTTAGCTTTTCCTCTTAGCCTATAAAGTTTGTGAAGACTTTTCTGTGTTGATTATCTTTGAATCCCCAATGCCTCAAATATCACCTGGCACTTACTGGCGTGGGTGCATGTGTGTGTGTGCATACTCGGTCCAACTCATGTCCGACTCTTTGCAATCCCATGGACTGTAGCCCACCAGGCTCCTCTGTCCATGGAATTTTCCAGACAAGAATACTGGAGTGGGTTGCTATTTCCTACTCCAGGGCATCTTCCTGACCCAGGAATTAAACCTGCGTCTCTTGCGTCTTCTTCATCACAGATGGATTCTTTACCACTGTGCCACCTGGGAAGGCACATACTGGCACTCAAGGAAAATTTGTGGAATGAAAATGAAGGGGAGAAATAAATGCAATAGCAGGATCTTTAAAGAGCGTCATGGGAGCACAGAAGAGAGGACATTTCTAGCCTCATAGCCTTGACGCTTTATCAGGTAATTGCTTCCTGGGGCTGTCATAAGGACTAGATTGATGAATAGCCAGTCTGTGTGCTCTGTGACGTGGTCTAACAAAGTAAACTCCTGACAAAGCCTAAAGACACAACAGTCTTCCTGCCAACAATTATCTGTTGCTAGTTGCCACCAAAATCCTTTTTTAAAATTTTGAAATGGTCTAAAATGCACCTGGCTCCCTGCTGTCAGACAGCTGCACCCTTTGCAATCCCCTCACCCTTTGCCCCTCCCCCACAGCTCAGAGACCGCTAGCAGATCTTTGTCTTTCAGTAGTGGAAGGGGGCAGAAATTGCTTGTGCTTTTCAACCCAGAAATATACCTTTGTCTAAAGAATCCCACTGAATTCCTAAATCCTGGGGTGCTTTGGAAGTCTCTAGAGATGAGTCTTCCTATATTCTGCCTATGGAACCTCATCTTCCATCCATCTTATCCACATTTTGTCCCTGGGTATCTTGTCGTGCTCAAATAGATCAAGTGTAGACACCTGTCGTCTTTAGTTAAATTCTATAGGAGCTCTGAAAAGATCCTATGCTGCATGGGATCCATGAGTGGTAGCCCTGGCATCACCTGGGAGCTTATTAGAATTGGAAGACTCAAGACCTCCTACATTAGAATCTGCATTTGATTCAATCTCCAGCCAATTCATCCAAGCCTGAAAGTGTAAGAAGCAGTGGTATTAAATATACCTTGGAGCTGTCTTCATCAGGCACAAAGGAGTTCCTGTATCTACCAGTGCCAGTACAGGACTGCTCCCAGGGGGAGAGAATTCTTCCAAGGGGGCATCTGGTTTACCAAGTGCAGTAGGCAGGTGGACTTGGGCAACCTGAGGGTAGTCTTCCAACAAAGAAACAGGCTGGCTGCTGGGAGGGAAGGCATATAACTAGGGAAAATAAAAAAGGAATCAAAGAGAGTGTGGGCAGAGCATGGATTCTGCTTGCCACACCTCTCATAGGAACAGATTGGATCCAATCTCATCTCTCCTGATTTTATCCATTACTGCCCACAGTAAACTCCTCTGAGAGGAAGTGAAAACGCTTGAAACAAAACATCTTTCCAACTAGCAGCCAGGCTGCCAGCCTTAAAACAGGAGTGTCCAGGTTGGAGGAAGAGAGAGAGACAGTCCTAGCAAAGCTAATTTCTTTCTCAAAAAAGTAAGTAGTCTGTTGCTAAAAATGTCTACAATGCTGGTGTTGTGTGAATGTTCATAGGTGCTTAACTGTGTCTTAGAAACTGAAGATCTGGAGCAGGAAATGGCAACCCACTCCAGTATTCTTGCCTGGAGAATTTCATGGACAGAGGAGCCTGGCGGGCTACAGTCAGACACGACTGAGTGACTAACACAGAGAAACTGAAGAGGGTTTCCTTTTCTCCACACCCTCTCCAGTGTTGATTTTTTTGTAGATTTTTTGATGATGACCACACTGGTGTGACATGATACCTCACTATAGTTTTGATTTGCATTTCTCTAATAATTAGTGATGTTGAACATCTTTTCATGTGCCTCTTGGCCATCTGTATGTCTTCTTTCAAGAAATGTCTATTTAGATCTTCCACTCATTTTTTGATTGGGTAGTTGTTTTTTTTAATATTGAGCTGCAGGTGTTGTTTGTATTTTTTGAAAATTAAGCCCTTGTCTGTTGCTTCATTTGGAAATATTTTCTCTCATTTTGAGGGTTGTCTTCTCATCTTGTTCCTTTGCAGAGATGTGGATGGATCTAGAGACACATAATGATTAAGTCAGAAAGAGAAAAACAGATATATTAATCTGTATATGTGAAATCTAAAAAAAAGGGGTACAGATGAGCCTATTTGCAAAGCCAAAATAGAGACACAGATGAAGAGAATAAATGTGTGGACACTAAGGCGGGGTGGGGAGGTGGGATGAACTGGGAAACTGGGATTGACATACACACTAATATGTATAAAATAGATAACTAGTGAGAATTTACTCTGCAGCACAGGGAACTCTACTCAGTGCTCTGTGGTGACCTAAATGGGAAGGAAATCCAAAAAAAGAAGAAATATATGTATATGTATGGCTGTATACACACGACTAAACAACTATACTCCAACTGTTGTTTAGTCACTAAGTCATATTTGACTCTTTGGACTGCATGGACTGCAGATTGCAAGGCTCTTCTGTCCTCCACTGTCTCCCAGAATTTGCTCAAATTCATGTCCATTGAGTTGGTGATGCTATCTAACCCATCTCATCCTCTGTTGTCCCCTTCTCCTCCTGCCCTCAGTCTTTCCCAGCATCAGGATCTTTTCCAATGAGTCGATTCTTTGCATCAGGTGGCCAAAGTATTGGAACTTCAGCTATAGCAACAATTCTTCCAATGAATACTCAGGGTTGATTTCCAATAAAATTAACCAAAAAAGAGAATGAAGAGTGTAAGTTTTTGAGGAAGTAAAGCTACCTGGCATTCTTTCTTTATGGGACTCTCCTCACATTAAAAAAACTGATACATTCCATTAGCTTTTTTTAGAGAGAGGAGGTGGATTAAGATAATGTGGTTAGTTTTTTAAAAAATTGGATTTATTGAAGTATAATTTACATTCAGTAAAAAAAAAGTAACACTTTTAAACATACTGTTCTCTGAGTTTTAACAAATGTTGACAGTTGTATAATCACCAGCACAATCAAACAATAGTACAGTTTCATCAGAATGAAAAAGTTTCCTTCTGCCCCTTTGTAGCCATCTTTTTCTTTACCCCTAATTCTTGGCTTCTGCTAATCTGATTTCTGTCTCTACAGTCTTGGAATATCTTCATATGGTATTCTTTTGCAGAATATCATAAAAATGGAATTAAGCATTTGGTAGCTTTTTGGGTCTTGTTTCTCTCACTTGACATAATGCTTCTGAGATTAAGTCACATTGTGTGTGTAGGTGTGTGTATATAGCTTAACTATTTCTTCTTTATTTTATTTTATTTTTTTTATTAGTTGGAGGCTAATTACTTCACAACATTTCAGTGGGTTTTGTCATGCATCGACATGAATCAGCCACGGAGTTACATGTATTCCCCATCCCGATCCCCCCTCCCACCTCCCTCTCCACCCAATTCCTCTGGGTCTTCCCAGTGCACCAGGCCCGAGCACTTGTCTCATGCATCCCACCTGGGCTGGTGATCTGTTTCCCTATAGATAATATACATGCTGTTCTCTCAAAACATCCCACCCTCATCTTCTCCCACAGAGTTCAAAAGTCTGTTCTGTACTTCTGTGTCTCTTTTTCTGTTTTGCATATAGGGTTATCGTTATCATCTTTCTAAATTCCATATATATGTGTTAGTATGCTGTAATGTTCTTTATCTTTCTGGCTTACTTCACTCTGTATAATGGGCTCCAGTTTCATCCATCTCACTAGAACTGATTCAGATGAATTCTTTTTAACGGCTGAGTAATATTCCATGGTGTATATGTACCACAGCTTCCTTATCCATTCGTCTGCTGATGGGCATCTAGGTTGCTTCCATGTCCTGGCTATAATAAACAGTGCTGCGATGAACATAGGGGTGCACGTGTTGTACTCTTGGTATGAATGTACCAAGATTTGCTCATCTATTCACCAGTCAATGGACATTTGTATTGTTTCCACTTTTAGCTATTAGCCAAATGCTGCTATGAACGTTTGTGTATAGTATTTTGTGTGAACACGTGTTTTCATTTCTCTTGGGTAACCATCTAGAGTAAAATGGCTGCATCATATGGTAGCTGGATGAATTTTGTAAAAACAAATAATTAATTTATTTATGGCTGTACTTGGTCATCCTTGTTTTGGGGGGACTTTAGTGGCGAGCAGGGGCTACTCTTCACTGTGGTACTTGGGCTTCTGGTTGCGGTGGCTTGTCCTGTTGCAGAGCACAGGCTCTGGGCACACAGGCTTCAGTCACTGTGGCTTCTGAGCTCAGCAGTTGTGGCTTGTAGGCTCTAGAGCATGGGCTCGGTGGTTCTGGTGCGTGGGCTTACCTGCCCCATGGCATGTGGAATCTTCCCGGACCAGCGATCGAACCTGTGTCCCCTGCGTTGGCAGGCGGGTTCTTACCCACTGTACCACCAGGGAAGTCCGTAACTGTATTAACTTCTAAAGAAACTACCAAGCTGTTTCATAAGCTGATTGTACTATATCACATGCTCACCAACAGAGGATGAGAGTTTCAGTGGATTCACATATTTGATAGTGCTTGGTACTGTCAGTTTCCCCTCTGTAATTTTAGATATTCTAATAGGTATATAATCAGTCTCATTGTAGTTTAACTAATGTTTTCTTCATGACTACTGGTGTTGGGCATCTTTTCATATCCTCACTGGCCTTTCCTCTTATCTTTTCTGTAAAGTATTCAAATGAATTTAAAAAATGGAATTGTTTTCTTATTAAATTCTGAACTGTGATAGATCTTTTATATTCTGGTTACCTTTCTTTTATCAGATGCATGCTTTGAAAATATTTTTTCCTCAGTCTCTGTCTTGCCATTTCCTTAATGTCTTTCAAAGAGCTGGTTTTTTGTTTTTGTTTTTTCTAAAACTTTTAATTTTGTATTGGAGTTTAGCCAACTAACCACATTGCTTGTGATAGTTTTAGGTGGACAGCAAAGGGAGTCAGCTGTTCTTAGAATTTTTTTTAAATCTGTTTCTTTTTTAAAAAATGGAGCTAAAATTCTGTTTTAAAGTATACAATTCAGTTTTTTTTAGTATATACACAAAATCTTACAACCACCATCACTATCTACAGGACATTTTAATCTCAAAGAGAAACCTCAGACCCACTGGCAGTCACTCCTGGTCCCTTCCTCCACCTAGATCCTGGCAACTGCTAATCTACTTTATCTCTTTAGATTTGCCTATTTGGGATATTTTATATAAATGGAATCACAATATGTGGCCTTTGTTTTCTGGCTTCTTTTACTTAGCATAATGTGTTCAAGATTCACACATGTTGTAGCATGTATCATTCCTTTTACAAGCTGAATAACACTTCACTGCTGAGTTATAACCTACTTCATTCGTTCATCAGTTGATGGACACTTGGGTTGTTTCCTTTTTTGGCTATTATGCATAAAACTGCTAAGAACATTGGTGCACAAGTTTATGTGGGGGGACATATGTTTTCTGAGTATACACGCTGGAATGAAATTGCTGGATCATATGGTAATTCTGTCCTTTATTGTGCCCGTCTTTGTATGAAATGTTCCCTTGGTATCTCTAATTTTCTTGAAGAGATCTCAAGTCTTTCCCATTCTATTGTTTTCTTCTATTTCTTTGCACTGATCATTGAGGAAGGCTTTATCTCTCCTTGCTATTCTTTGAAACTCTGCATTCAGGTGGCTATATGTTGGCTTTTCTCCTTTGCCTTTTGCTTCTCTTCTTTTCACAGCTATTTGTAAGGCCTTCTCAGACAACCATTTTGCCTTTTTGCATTTCTTTTTCTTAGAGATGGTCTTGATCACCACCTCCTGTACAATGTCACAAACCTCCATCTAAAGTTCTTCAGGCACTCTATCAAATCTAATCCCTTGAATCTATTTGTCACTTCCACTGTATAATTGCGAGGGATTTGATTTAGGTCATACATGAATGGTCTAATGGTTTTCCCTACTTTCTTCAACCAGTCTGAATTTGGCAATAAGGAGTTCATGATCTGAGCCACAGTCAGCTCCCGGTCTTGTTTTTGCTGACCACATAGAGCTTCTCCATCTTCGGCCACAAAGACTATAATCAATCTGGTTTCAGTATTAACCATCTGGTGTTGTCCACGTGTAGAGTCTTCTCTTGTGTTGTTTGAAGAGGGTGATTGCTATGGCCAGTGCATTCTCTTGGCAAAACTCTGTTAGGCTTTGCTCTGCTTCATTTTGCACTCCAAGGCCAAATTTGCCTGTTATTTCAGGTATCTCTTGACTTCCTACTTTGCATTCCAGTCCCCTATGATGAAAAGAACATCTTTTTTTGTGTGTTAGTTTTAGAAGGTCTTGTAGATCATCATAGAACTGTTCAACTTCAGCTTCTTTGGCATTAGTGGTTGGGGCATAGACTTGGATGACTGTGATATTGAATGGTTTGCCTTAGAAACAAAGAGAGATCATTCTGTCATTTTTGAGATTGCACCCAAGTACTGAATTATGGATTCTTTTGTTGACTATGATGGCTACTCCAGTTCTTCTAAGGGATTCTTGCCCACAGTAGTAGATACAATGGTCATCTGAATTAAATTCTCCCTTTCCGGTCCATTTTAGTTCACTGATTCCTAAAATGTTGATGTTCACTCTTGCCATCTCCTGTTTGACCACTTCCCATTTACCTTTATTTATGGGCTTAACATTCCAGGTTCCTATGCAATATTGTTCTTTACAGCATCGGACTTTACTTCCATCACCAGTCACATCCACAACTGGGCATTGTTTCACTTTGACTCCATCTCTTCATTCTTTCTGGAGTTATTTCTCCACTCTTCTCCAGTATCATATTGGGCACCTACTGACTTAAGGATTTCATGTTTCAGCGTCATATCTTTTTGCCTTTTCATACTGTTCATGGGGTTCTTAAGGTAAGAATACTGAAGTGGTTTGCCATTCCCTTCTCCAGTGGACCATGTTTTATCAGAACACTTCACCATGACATGTCCGTCTTGGGTGGCCCTACATGGCATGGCTCATAGTTTCATTGAGTTAGACAAGGCTGTGATTCATGTGATCAGTTTGGTTAGTTTTCTGTGATTATGGTTTTCATTCTGAAATGAATGAAACAGAAACAGAAGACATTAAGAAGAGGTGGCAAGAATACACAGAAGAATTATACAAAAAAGATCTTCATGACCCAGATAACCACAATGGTGTGATCACTCACCTAGAGCCAGACTATATGGAATGCGAAGTCAAGTGGGTCTTAGGAAGCATCACTACGAACAAAGCTAGTGGAGGTGATGGAATTCCTGTTGAGCTATTTGAAATCCTAAAAGATGATGCTGTGAAAGTGCTACACTCAATATGCCAGCAAATTTGGAAAACTCAGCAATGGCCACAGGACTGGAAAAGGTCAGTTTTCATTCCAATGTCAAAAGAAGGCAATGTCAAAGAATGCTCAACTACTGCACAATTGCACTCATCTCACACACTAGTAAAGTAATGCTCAAAATTCTCCAAGCGAGGCTCCAACAGTATGTGAACCTTGAAATTCCAGATGTTCAAGCTGGATTGAGAAAAGGCAGAGGAACCAGAGATCAAATTGCCAACATCTGTTGGATCATATAAAAAGCAAGAGAGTTCCAGGAAAACATCTACTTCTGCTTTACTGACTCACCAAAGCCTATGACTGTGTGGATCACAGCAAACTCTGGAAAATTCTTCAAGAGTTGGGAGTACTAGACCACCTACCTGCCTCCTTAGAAATCTGTATGCAGGTCAAGAAGCAACAGTTAGAACTTGTTTCCCCATCTACTTGTCATGAAGGGATGGGCCAGATGCCATGATCTTAGTTTTTTGAATGTTGAGTTTTAAGCCAGCTTTTCACTTTCCTTTTCACTTTCATCAAGAGGCTCTTCAGTTCCCCTTCACTTTCTGCCATCAGGGTGGTGTACTGTGTCTTTTAAAAAAAACAAACTTTTTATTGTTAAGTTGCGAGAGTACAGAGAGCAGATGTTTTAGATACTGGAAAAAATTATGCAATTTTTATTTTATGGTTTGAGCTTCTTGTGTTCTATATAAGCAATAATTGCCTAACCTAAGGTGGCAAGGATGTTTCTCCTTTTTTTCCCCTACAAGTTGTAATGTTGTTGGTTTTGTATTCTATTCAGGTTTATGATCCATTCAAGTTGAATTTTGTTTATGATTCTGGGTACAAGTCAAAGTTCATTATTTTTGTAAATGAAGTGAATAAATAAATATTGCAGCACTATTGAAGATACTTTCCATTTACTTTTGATTTACATTGACATCTTTGTCAATAATCAATTGCCACATATGTATGAGTCTTTTTCTGGACTCTACTCTGTTCCACTGATGTCTAGGTCTACTTGCATACTCATTTCACATCTTCTTAATTATTGTATCTCCTATAGTAAATCTTAAAAGTCAACAGTGTTGGAACATCCCTGGTGGTCCAGTGGTTAAGACTTTGCCTTCCAATGCAGGGGATGTAGTTTCAATTGCTGGTTTGGGGAACTAAGATCCCACATGCCTTGAGACCAAAAAAACCAAAACATAAAACAAGCAATAAAGACTAAAAATGATCCACATCAAAAATATCTTAGAAAAAAATCCTAATGATCTAACTGAAGTAAGTATAAATAACATGATTTAAAAAAAATTCAATAGTGTTATTTCTTCAACTTTGTTTTGCTTTTCCAAAGTTGTTTTGTGTACTCTAGGTCCTTGGATTTTCCACATAAATTTTAGAATCAGCTTCCTGTTTTTAAAAAGAATTTTTAAAAATTTAAAGTAAAAAAAAAAAGAATTTTAGAATTTCTGTTTTTAAAAAGCCTGTTAAGTTTTGTTCAGAATTGCATTGGACATATAGATAAATTTGGGGAGAAATTAACAATATTGAGTTTTCTAATCTATGAACATATCCATGAACAGATCATTCTTTTTTTATTTTCGCTTGGCCATGCCACATGGCTTGCAGGAATGAACAGATGTCTTTGGAAGGCTCATTGCTAGTCCCAGTCTGGTATGTTTATCTCTCATAATTAATGATCAGTCAAAGGGTAATTCCCTTCTTCTTGCAAAGATGGGTTCAGGAAAGGGTTTGTGACTCGATTCTGGCCTGTGAAGCTGGAGGGAAATTGGCTCTTAGAGTTCTGGGAACAGTGTCTCTGTCCTAAGAAGACACAGGAAGGGAGGCCCCTTTCTTTCTCCGGATGTTGATGTCTAGATACGATGCCAGGAATCGCTGCGGTCATCTTATGAGGGGAACCAGAATGAGGCCAAACTGCCAACATGCAGAGGATGACGAAGCAAAAAGACAGAAAGACCCTGGATCCTGACAATCACGCTGAGCCAGGCTCCAACCAACCCTGGAGTCAACAAGATGCTTCCTTGTTAGGTGAGAAAAAGATCTTCAGGACAGTCAAGTCTATTTGCATTGGAGTTTTCTGTTATATGCAGTGGATATCAACTAATATCTTACCAAACTGCTAAAACACAGTCCTGGAAAATCTATAAGCTATAGATTTTTCATTTAAAGAATTTGTTGGTTTATTTTTCCTAGTCTTTATTTAAAACTTTTGTACTGTTTTCCATTGTGCACTCAGTATATGAATTCAGCCTCATTATAAAAGTACAAACAATATAAACAATATAAACCAACAAAAAGTCAGATGTTGGTGGAAATGTAAATTTGTGCAACCTCTGTGGAAAACAGTATGGAAATTCCTTTTAAAAAATAAAAATAAAACTACTGTAGAATCCAGAAATTCCACCCCTGGGTATAAATCTAGAAAAAATGAATACTTTAATTATAAAAGATACATGCACCCCAATGTTCATAGCAGCACCATTTACAACAGCCAAGACACGGAAGCAACGTAATTGTCCACAGACAGATGAATGGGTAAGAAGATATGGTGTATATATACAATGGAATATTACTCAGCTGTAAACAGGATGAAATAACGCCATTTGCAGAAACATGGATGGACTTAGAGATTATCATAAGTGAAGTAAGTCAGACAGAGAAAGACAAATGTCATATGAGGTTACTATGTGTAGAACCTAGAAAACATTATACAATGATACAAATGAACTTATTTTCAAAACAGAAACAGACTGATAGACAGAGGAAACAAATGTATGGTTACTGAAGGGACAAGAGGAGGGATATATCAGAAGTTTGGGGTTGACAGAAATGCACTACTATATATGTAAAATAAACAATGGTCCTACTATGTGGCACAGGGAACTCTATTTAATATCTTGTAATAACCTATAATATGAAAGAATCTGAAAAAGAATATATATACAGAACTGAATCACTTTGCTGTACACGGAAACTAAGACAACATTGTAAATCAACTACACTTCAGTGAAAAAAAGTCGGTTTCCTCTAGCTCTCCCTTCTCCCAAAGGTAACCTGATACCTTACTGGAGAATAACCATTATTATCAATTTGCTGTGTATCCTTCTGGATTTTTTTTTCTATGAGTGAGAGTGACAAATATACATATTTTAAAAACATAGCTTATTTAAATATTTGTAGGTGCAGGTGAATGAATAAAATTTACAAGGAAATTTTTTTAAATATAAGAACTTTTGTCACATGCATATTGAAAGGATTTTGAATATTTTTCCTTTTACAAGGAAAACATTATGTATTGAGATACATGTGTGAATGTGAAAGTGAAAATGTTAGTCACACAGTCATGTCTGACTCTTTGTGACCGCATGGACTGTAGCCTGCCAGGCTCCTTTTTCCATGGGATTTCCCAGGCAAGAATACTGGAGTGGGTTGCCATTTCCTCCTCCAGGGGATCTTCCCACCTCAGGGATTGAACCCAGATCTCCTACATTGAAGGCAGATTCTTTACCATCTGAGTCACCAGGGAAGCCCTGCTGAGTCACATATTATATGTTATATCTTAGAATCCAGTAGAAAGTCCTGGTAACCTTTAAAAATGAAAAAAATGGAAATCTAAAAAGAAATATGATGTCATTGAATATTGGTCCAGAGTAGATATAAAATACACATTCGTTATTAATGATATAGTTCCAGACTCAACCAATTCTGTTAGAACTAGACTATTCCACCTGTCATATTCTTGCACCCTTTTCTCAATTACACTTTTCTTCCACCCATTCTGTCTAGGGCTGTGACTTTACATGAAAAAGGGCTGTTAAAACAAAGTGTTTAACCACCTTGGGTAATGTAAGTTATTGAGTCAAAACAACCTGGATTAAAAATTCATAATTTCCCCCCCAAATTCCTACAGTCTCATTCCCTGAACTAATGTTAACAGTTTGGTATGTCATTTTCTTTATCTTCTCTTATGCTGGTGTGAGTGATTGTGTATTGTTGTTGAGTTGCTCAGCTGTGTCCGAGTCAGTGCGACCCCATGTACTGCAACACGCCAGGCTTCCCTGTCCTTCACCATCTCCTGGAGTAAACTCAAATTCATGTTCATTGAGTCTGTGTTTGTATGTGTTTAAAATGGGGTCATGCATTACCATTTAATTTAGAATATGGGTTTGACTGTAATAAAGACCCAAAACAGTGGCTCACACCTAGCAGAAGTTCAATTTCTCATTTACAAAACAGTCCAGTTTTAAGTATTAATAGTCTAGGAGATACGGACATTCCCCAGTGTCGGGGACCCTGGAGCCTCCTGGCTTGTAGTTCTGAACTTCCTAGGTATTGTACTCATCTGTATGATTACTGTCACTTATTCACTCCAACCTAAGCAAGAAGTGAAAATCTAAGGAGAACATATTTCCCTTTCTAAAGAGAAAAACCTTGAAGTTGCACATATCACATCAGCTCTCATGCTGTTGGCTGTACTTTAATCACAAACCACGTCTGCGAGGGAGGCAGAAAGAAGCAGTCAGGGATGGAGGGATGCAGACAGCGTCCCAGCTGCCTCCTAAGGGGACAGAATCTCGGGCACCCTGAGCATCAGTGTGATTATGCCAAGATCATTTTTACGAGCAGAGGCTGACGCTGGAGGACTGCAAGTTCTCTGATTAAAGAATGACACAAAAAGGGCAGAAACAGTAAAGGGAAGGATTGATAAACTAAAATTTAAAACTTCAGAACTGTCAAAAATACCATATGCAAGTGAAAAGGCACATGGTGTGCCGTGAAAATTATTTGCAACATGTATAATAGGTCAATGCTTAGTAAACTCAATATATTAATAGCTCCTACACATATGGAAGAAATAAACAAATGCTCTAGTTGAAATGGGCAAAGGATATCAGTGACAACTCAGAAAAGGAGAAATACTATAAGCAAATAAATATATGGGAAAAATCCTCCAGGCACTGTATATGGTTTTTAAAAATGCAAATTAAAACAGCAATGGATTACCATTTATCACACGGAGACTTTGTGTTGAAACTTTATGTATGTTAAGTGTTCTGGGCTGGGAGAAGTGAGGGAGTTTTTTTGGCATTCTCTGCTCTGTTGGTTGAAATATAAATAAAATAACCTTTTGGGAGAGCCATCTGGCAATATGAATCAAAAATCTTTCAAAAAGGACAGACTCAGAAATTCTACATTAGAAACATGTCCTGGGGAAATAACTGTGTTTTCTAATATTTAGGAGACTCAACACAGAATTGTTTATATAACATGGAAAAACCTGGAAATGACATAAATACCTCACAATAAGGGATTAGATATTTAATTTAATATCTGTCCATGCAACAGGTTACTCTGAAGCAATTAATAATTTTGTAAAAGTATATTTATCTTGAAAATGAATGATGATTATGACATATTTTTAAATAGGAAGTTATAAATAATATGTTCAATATGGCCTTTTATAAAAGTATTGAGATGGATACACTCAGTTACAAGTCACAGAAAATTCAATTTAAACTGATTTCAACAAGCAAATTTATTGGTTCATCTAACTAGTGACTCCAGAGGTAAGACAGATTTGGGTGTTAGCTTAACTTAGCAGCTCGGAAAGCTCTTTGAAAACCTAACTTCTTTTTCTCTCTCTTTTTTAACCTCCGAAGCATCTACTTCACTGAGAGCTGGTTTGTCTTGTGGAGGCAAGATGGCTGCCGATAGCTCCCAGGTCTCTGAGTCCAAACCCAGAGAAGGAGTGAGTGAGTGTCTCCCCTACCTCCGCCCCGCCCTTTAGCGAGAGTCCTAGGCTTCCCTCTAATTGGATCATCTAGATCACGTGACTTTCCTTGTGGTCAGGGAAGAGCTTTGTATTAATGACTTAGGTCTGGGTTAGATGCTGGTCCTTAAAACACTGTGGCAAGAGCATGAGAAGATGATAATTTCGTTTAGTCAAATCAGGATCTACACGGGGGCTGAGAGTGGGCAAATCCCAAGAAAACTGTGTGAATGTTCCATAATGGTGCGGCATGGAATGGGTGTTGAGAAGCTCACACCAAGATCCACCTAAACACAAAAATGTCTGGAAGGATATACACCAAAGTGCCAGTGGAGGTTATCTTCAAGTGGCAGGAATATGGGGACTTAAAAACCTTGCTTTTTAGGTTTGTCTGCATTTTCCATTTTTGACAACAAGCATGCATGATTTGAATAAATTTTACAAATGAAAACTCTAAATATAAGGAAAAGTTGACACGTAACACTTGCGATGCAATTAATTGCTTGAGAGATTAAAGCAGACGTGTTGGCAAACAGAAACTATGAGTTTTCACAGTGATACCAACTGTGCTTTGCAGAAGTTTCTAACTGTCTTTCTCTTGCCTCTGTTATGAAATTGTGGTCATTTCTAAAGGCGTAATCTGAGATCTTTGAAGGTTAGTCTAGTTTGAAACCACCGGTTCCAGTGGTTAGAATTTTCCCCTAATGTTAGGGTGGGAAACATTTTAGCTTTCTCTAGAGACATTTTCACTTGTCACCTTTCAACACTATGAAGGGGGTCCCAATACCATATGGGGTACAGAGCACGTGTGTCTCTTTGCAGCGGAGCCTCTGTGGGCAGAAGGGGAGGAGCTGGCCCTGTTCCCCTACTTCCTTCTTGGACAGAGGGTGCTTCAGCAAGTGGCCACCCTAGAGAGTCCCCAGCATTCTCCGCACCCTGAATCACAGTGTGACACTGGCTGTAGGCACCACAGAAGGGGCCTCAGGTCTGAAGACTTGGGGAGCAGGGAGAAATCAAAGTGGGGTGCGTCCCTGGCTTCACTTCTGTTAGATGCTGGGTATCAGGAGTTCTTCCCAATTCATGAAGAAACTCCTGCTGCTCTTCCACATACTTTATCCTAGAAAAGAGAACTTTTTCCACTGGCAGAAGAGACTTCCATTGGTGAAAGAAGGTAAGGAAATCTCATGGCAGCCTGGGCATCCCATGACTCACTTCTATTTCTGCTTGAAATTGATTCTCAGCTTTGCATTTTCAGAAACTTGATTTTATCTGATCCGGCACTTCTGAAAGTATTCTCACTGCGATAGGAAGAAATGAACTGGCAGTTCTGTGTCACAGTGAGAGCTGTACTTACCAAAAGGATCAAAATGCTCCCGTTTGAGAGGCCAACGCACTCTGGTCTCATTCGGAAAATACATGTGGGAGAGGCAATGAGGCCAGAGGGTGGATATTGGGTGGTCTGAAGGGAACATTCTGTGTTTCTCCTGGTAATGTCATCCACTCCCTCCCACAGGAATGGATTAAATAAGTGCCACTCAGGGAGGAACCTTGTTTGTCTTGTTCAGTATTGTACGCACAGCATCTAGAACGATCGGAAGTACTCAGCACATCCATGATGAATAAATGGAAGGCCAGCTAGTTGAATAGATGAATCTTTATTAATTTCTAGGGATGTTGCCTATGAGAATTTTCCCTGATGCTTCTGGGAAGATTAGACTCCCTCCTCTGGGTTTCCATGACACTTTGAATTCAAGCTCTTAACTCATAGTATTAAAACTATTTGCTTATGTATCTGTTTTCCTTAAAAGACTGTGAGCTCCACAAACATAGGGATTCTGTCCTATTTTCTTTTTAATGGGATGTTGTTTTCCTTTCTTTTTAAATTAATTTTACTTATTTATTTACTAATTTTGGTTGCAATGGGTCTTTATCACTGCACACGGGCTTTCTCTAGTTGCACCGAGCGGGGGCTACTTTTCCTTGTGGTACAGAGGCTTCTCATTGCGGTGGCTTCTTTTTTTTCAGAGCATGGGCTCTAGGCACATTGGCTTCAGTAGTTGAGGTTCACAGGCCCTAGAGTACAGTCTCAGAAGTTGTGGCTCACAAGCTTAATTGCCCTGCAATTCTGTCTTATTTTTCCAGATAGCTAACTATAAACATTTTACATAGTACTCTGGCACATGGTAGATACTCACTGAATACAGTGATAATACTGTGTCAGGCGAATGTGATAACCACTACACTACGGAAACATAACCACTACATTACGGAAACGATAAAACTGTGGCAGCCTTGTGAATATCTCAGCTTGTGGGAGGTATGTTGAGTGGATCAGGATATTACATTAATCAAGGCCCCTTTGCTTCTTTGCTCTTGGCCTTTGCTTTTTTTTGCTTCCCAGGGAACAAGTATCCTTCTTCTTCTTTTTCAAAAATATTTATTTTTATTCATTTGGTTGCTCTAGGTCTTAGTTGTGGCATGCAACTCTTAGTTGTGGTGTATGGGATCTAGTTCCTCAACCGGGCATCAAACCTGGTCACCCTGCATTGGGAGCACGGAGTCTTAGCTACTGGATCACCAGGGAAGCCCCAGGCATTCTTTTATTTTCAGCTGTTATTACAGTGTCCTCTCTGCTGAGGATACTGTAATGCACTGAATGGTTTCCATGGTTTACATTATCTATTTTCAGCTGTTATAACAATATCCTCTCTGCTGAACCCACAAATATGCTGACTGGTTTCCATGGTTTATGTTACCAGGATCAAATTAGTCACCTCCTGATGTTATACAAAGAGACACCTTAATCTTATCAGCAAGCCATCTCTGTGTCTTAGAATTTCCACAGTTTGTTGTGATCCACACAGTCAAAGGCTTTGGCAAAGTCAATAAAGCAGAAGTAGATGTTTTTCTGGAACTCTCTTGCTTTTTTGATGATCCAGTGGATGTTGGCAATTTGATCTCTGGTTCCTCTGCCTTTTCTAAAACCAGCTTGAACATCTGGAAGTTCACAGTTCATGTACTGTTGAAGCCTGGCTTGGAGAATTTTGAGCATTACTTTGCTAGCATGTGAGATGAGTGCAATTGCATGGTAGTTTGAACATTCTTTGGCATTGCTTTTCTTTGGGATTGGGATGAAAACTGACCTTTTCCAGTCCTGTGGCCACTACTGAGTTTTCCAAATTTGCTGGCATATTGAGTACAGCAGTTTCACAGCATCATCTTTTAGGATTTGAAATAGCTCAACTGGAATTCTATCACCTCCACTAGCTTTGTTCATAGTGATGCTTCCTAAGGTTCACTTGACTTAGCATTCCAGAATGTCTGGTTCTAGGTGAGTGATCACACCGTCATTGTTATCTGGGTCATGAAGATCTTTTTTGTATAGTTCTTCTGTGTATTCTTGCCACCTCTTCTTAATATCTTCTGCTTCTGTTAGGTCCCTACCATTTCTGTCCTTTATTGAGCCCATCTTTGCATGAAATGTTCCCTTGGTATCTCTAATTTTCTTGAAGAGATCTCTAGTCTTTCCCATTCTATTGGTTTCCTCTATTTCTTTGCAATGATCCCTGAGGAAGGCTTTCTTATCTATCCTTGCTATTCTTTGGAACTCTGCATTCAACTGGCTATATCTTTGCTTTTCTCCTTTGCCCCTTTAGCTTCTCTTCTTTTCTCATCTATTTGTAAGTCATTTTGGCTCATCTCTATTATCACCTATGATCCTCTGATCTGGAGACTGCACTTCCTCCTGTAGGTACATTTGCCTTCTGACCAGGTCACATTTCCTTGGGGACCAGGTGGGGATTTACATAGCATCACTGGTAACTCTGAAAAAAGCAAGTGGTCACATGTGGGCATCAGTCCTGGATCATCCAGAAATAATATCCATTGTTCTGAGACCAGGAATCTAGAAAGTCAAGACCTAAATTAAGTGGCAGACACACATGTGTGCGCGGGGCAGGCTGACAATCTGAAACAAGGTAAATACTCAAGTAGGGTAAAATTGGCAATAAGCAGGAAATGGTGATGGAACCTGATGCTTTGGCAGAATTTGCTACAGCAGCACACACACACGAGGACCCCATGGATAGGTTCCTGGAGCCCATGGATGTGGAAATCCTCTTAGTTATTTGAGCCAAACTCTAAAGCTGGCCAGTATGTAGATCTAGCTAACTGTACCCTTCATGTGTTTCCTAAACCAGATACTTTTCTGACTGATTCTTCCTCTGTATCATCTATAAGTTTGTCTTTATCAGGTTTGCCCTCACCTTCTGTCCACAGTGCCAGCCTGTTTTTGTTTGTTTATTTGTTTTTTTAGCAGTTGTAGTTTTCTAGAGGCCTTCTTTGGGCTTCCCAGGTGGCACTAGTGATAAAGACCCACCTGCCAATGCAGGAGGTGCAGGAGACATGGGTTTGATCCCTGGGTTGGGAAGATCCCCTGAAGGAGGGCATGGCATGGCAACCCACCCCCGTATCCTTGTCTGGAGAATTCCATGGACAGAGGAGCCTGGCGGGCTACGGTCCACAGGGTTGCAAAGAGTTGGACATGACTGAAGTGACTTAGCATGCACACACACATCGAAGGATTCTTTACAGCTTTCTGTTTTTCTCAAACAGGCTTATTAAAGGTTTTGATGCCCTTACTTTTTCTAGGAGGTTTTCCCTGCTAGCCCCATGTCTGTACTGCCGGGGATTCATCTCAACATCTCCCACCCTGACTTTTCATGCAAGAGAAGAAAGAATACCTCCTCTAGAACCTCCTTTTGGGAAAAGGAGAAGGGAACTCACCTGTCTTTATTTTAAAGGTTTGTGGTTTCATATATATTCTTCAACGTAAAATATTTGAAACGTCCATGTTTTTGCCATCTTTCTCATAAATGATACCAAGTTCTCAGAACAGGGAAACAATTAAGACATTCCATGAATTTTCACTTTCAATTTTTAGATTTGTGTAAAATCTTATAGTTAATACAGTTTTCAGGTCTAGAGAGTTAATTTTGAGTGACATGTATAATATGAATGGCGCAAAGATATCTGATAAAGATAAGGATACTGGGACTTCCCTGCTGATCCAGTAGTTAAGGCTCCAAGGTTCCACTGCAGGGGGCACAGGTTCAGTCCCTGATCAGGGAAGTAAGATCTCACATGCCTTAAATATCTTTTTTTTTAAAAAATAAGAACTAGTTTAACACAGTAATGTTTATTATATGTAGATTTCAAAACCTAAGGAGTTTTTTTCCCATAAAACCAATCACACCATACAAAAAAAGCTTAGTAAGACTAGTTAAAATTCAATTGTACTTTAATTTGGGGTAGTGAAATCCAATCTGACAGAAAGTTTATGATCATCCCCAAGGCCGAATCAGAGAGAGAAAACCAAAGCATTTCATGAAAGCTGCTGATTGCAACTTTGCCAAGATTGTACTGATAAAACATCTAGTTCACTGCTAAAGCCAGGTGTGATAGTCTGAGACAGAAAGAGTGTATTTATTGCTTAGGATGGGGCAATTATCGCTAACTGTGCAAAGAAAGGAAACCATAGACTATGGAGTGGAGGGCTGCCTGCTAGCAAACACAAAATTCACCATTGTGGCTGTTGTATGTTATTTTATAAGCTTTAATAACGCTAAAGTCATATACAGGTAAGTTAACTTGCATCTAGCTTAATAATTCCAACAATGTAACAATAAAATCACCACAATATTATAAAGTAATTAGCCTCCAATTAAAATGAATAAATTAGTTTAAAAAAAGAAAGATAGCTTTAACATATTTCAAAAGTGAATGCCGCAAGTTGAACTCGTGTTATTAATAGAAACTGATAGACCAAGGACAAAAATCCTTTCAGATTCTGAGAAGTAGTATTGAGAATTATTTTCTCAGCAGTATTTAGATTGCTGCTTGCTTTTTGTGGTTTATAGACATAGTATTGACCTTTGGCATCCGGAGAAACAGGCAGGAAAGGAGAAAGGCCAATTATTTACTACCTGCCAGAAGACTCAGGATTGTGTAAATGCCCTAATCCCAGAGCCTTGACCTGTGTTGGTTTCTGAGTATCTGCAGCTCTTGATCTATGCACATAGGCAATTGGAATTCACCAACCTATTGAGTAACTGTTCATCTCTACCAGTTTTGTTCCTTGGCTAGTCCCATGTCAATGCAGAGAGTGCCATCCAAGTAGAATTGAATGCCTGTTTTATTTTAACCAGTGTATTTTAATTTCATATACATTCATTACTTAAGTTTCTATGATTTATGAAAATGCTATTTTCATATGATACCATTATAGTTAGCATTGCATAATCTTTTTCTGAAATTCTGGAATGACCCCCATGCTTTATTTCTGTTTTCATAGTACATAGATGTACATAGTACAGTGAGATCTGTCATTAATTTGTGTCCTCTTTGTTCATACAGATATCACCATTTCTGTAATAAGTTGGATCACACACATCTATCAATATCTAAGTTGTAAAATGAAAGAGCTTCATCAGCATTTTTATGAGCAACCTTCTTTCCAATACTTCTTGAGTATTTGTTTATATTCCAGGTCTGGAGATTTGTTTCAACCTGCCCTTGTGAATGGGCTGCCTGGTGTTTCAAAATCTCAAGGTATTCAATAAAGATGTGAGCGCAAAATTTTTTTATTATTATTAAAGTAGAGTAGATTTACAATGTTCTGTTAGTTCCAGGTGACCAGAAGAGTGATTCAGTTATATATGTATATGTGTCTGTGTGTGTGTGTGTGTGTATACCTTTTCAAATTTTTTCCATTATAGTCTATTATAAGATATTGAATACAGTTCCCTGTGCTATACACTAGGTGCTTGTGCCTTACCTGTTTTACATAGAGCAGTGTGTATCTGTGAATCCCAAGCTCCTGATTTATTCCCTTCCTTTGCTCTCCCCTTGGGTAACCACAGGTTTGTCTCCTATGTCTATGAATCTGTTTATGTTTTATAAGTAAGTTTATTTGTATCATTTCTTTTAGATTGTGCTTAGAAGGAATACCGTATGATATTTGTTTTTCTCTTCACTTAATATGATAATCTCTAGGTCCACCCATGTTGCCACAAATGGCAGGATTTCATTATTTTTTATGGATGAGTAATATACCCTTGTAGATATATACCACATCTTCTTTATCCATCCATCTGTCACTGGACATTAGGTTGCACCCATGTCTAGGCTATTGTAAATAGTGCTTCAGTGAACATTAGATACATGGATTAGTATTATTTTGAATTATAGTAAGCATTTCCAGATATATGCTCAGGAGGGGGATTGCTGGATCATATGACAACTCTAGATTTTTAAGGAACCTCCATAGTGTTGTCCCTGGAGAAGGAAACGGCAACCCACTCCAGTATTCTTGCCTAGAGACTTCCATGGACAGAGGAGTCTGGTGAGCTGCTGTCCATGGGGTCGCACAGAGTCGGACACGACTGAAGCGACTTTGCATGCACGCATTGGAGAAGGAAATGGCAACCCACTCCAGTGTTCTTGCCTGGAGAATCCCAGGGACAGAGGAGCCTGGAGGGCTAGAGTCCATGGGATTGCAAGAGTCAGTCATGACTTAGCGACTAAACCAGCAGCATACTGTTCCCCATAGTGCCTGCACCAGTTTGCAGTCATTCTCTTCACATCCTTTCTAGAATTTGTTATGTGTAGACTTTTTGATGATGGCTGTTCTGACCTGTGTGAGGCAAATCATTGTGGTTTTGATTTGCATTTCTTTCATAATTAGTGATGCTGAGCATCTTTTCATGTACCTGTTGACCATCTGTGCGTCTTTGAAAAAAATGTCTGTTTAGTTCTTCTGCTCATTTTTGATTGGTTGGTTTGTTTGTTTTATACTGAGCTGTATGATGTTTGTATATTTTGGAAATTAAGCCCTTATCCGTCACATGGTTTGCAAATACTTTCTCCCAGTTCATAGGTTGTCTTTTTGTTTTATTTATGGTTTTCTCTGCTGGCAAAAGCATGTAAGTTTGATTGTGTCATTATTTTATTACTTTTTTTTTTAAATATTTGGAGGGGAGGCTGTGCAGTGCAGTTTGTAGGATTTTAGTTCCCTTACCAGGGATCATCTCATGCCCTCTGCTGTGGAAGTTTGGAATCCTAAGCATTGGACCCCCATGAAATTCCCTCATTTGTTTATTTTTGCTTTTATTTCTTTTGCTTTGGGAGAGCAGCCTAAGAAAGTATTGCTATGACTCTTCTAGAGGTTTTATGGTGTCATTACTTATATTTAAGTCTGCAAGCCACCTTGTGTATGGTGTAAAGGAGTTTTCTACTTTCATTGATTTACATGCAGCTGTTCAGTGTTCCCAAAGTCACTTGCCCAAGAAACTGTCTTTTCTCTTGCCTCCTTTGTCAAAGATTAATTGATAGTAGGTGTGTGGTGCATGTCATTTTTTAAGAAGTGTTTTTGAGCATTAAGGAAAGGTCATGTTTCTATTAAAGCAAGGTCTCTAGATTAAGGAATCTTAGCAGTGCTTAGAAGAATGTCTGTAGATCAAAGTTTTAATCAGAAAAAAATTGGGGAAGGAAGCTGGAGGATTTCCTTTTTTAATAAAAAAAAAAAAAAAGTCTGGGGGGGGGCAGGTTAACAAAAGTTAACTGTGTGGGAAAGCACTCACTAGAAAAATATGTGATTCTCCTGTCTTTAGAAGTCACAAGATATACCTTCATGGCTTTGTGATTTCACACAGTTCCCTATGTCACCTCTGGGAGACATTACCAGATGGTGACCACTCACAGCTAATACTAAGTGCTTACTCTTGGTGTCAAGGGCCCGGTGTTCAGTAAATACGGGCTCCCTCCCTTCCTTCCTGCCCACTTAGAGAAGAAAAACAGAGGCGATCACAGAAGCTTCACAGGCGGAAGTGATTTTTAAAGTACCAAAGAAGTAAGGCTGCAATTAGAGCAAAGGGGAAGACATGTTTAAAGAGAAGGTTGCAGGTTTATTGTGGGAAAGGAGGTCTCATTTGGGAAGGTTTTGGGGGCCATTCTGGAAGCATCCACTTTTTCTCATTGGCCTTCTGTCAGCAGCCATTCGCTGCTGAGATCATTTCTGAAGTTTGTTTTCAGCTCATGCGGTCTTCTCCTTGGCAATAAGTCTGACACTGGCCCTAGTCTTGGCAGACGCTGCCTGACTGACAGTGGGCACCCAGGAAGGAAAGGCTGTCTCCGTCTCAGAGAGCAGAGACTTTTCCTCCTTTAGAAATTCCCAGATGCAGGTTCTGGGTTGGGCGGGGAGGGGAGTCTAGTTGGACCCAAGAGAAGCTGTCCTCAGCTTCCTGAAAGTAAGTAAATTCCGGCTTCTCGATGCCACCGTTGCCCGCGTTTTGGCGGAGAACCACGGACAGGCAGAGGAGTGGGAGAGCTCTCTGATGGAAACAAGGGAGGGTTTCAGTACCCTGAGGGGGGGATTGTGGGCCTAGGGAAGCAGGAGGTGGCCAACGGGAAGTGGGGCATCCTTTGTGATCGGTTGTTATTGTTGTTGTTTATAGTCACGCAGTCACGTCCGACTCTTTGTGACCCCACGGACTGTAGCCCGCCAGGCTCCTCTGTCCTTGAGATTTCTCAGGCAAGGATACTGGAGTGGGTTGCCATTTCCTAGTCCAGGGGATCTTCCCAACCCGGGGATTGAACCCACTTCTCCTGCATTGGCAGGCAGATTCTTTACTACTGAGCTACCAGGGAAGCCCCATGTGATCAGTTAGGGGTGCATATTTGGCTTCTACTTGGTCCTAAGTTGGAAGCAGGGACAAAAATTAGAGAAGTTGGCAGCTGTTAACCAAGGCTGGCTGTTTGGATTTCATAGAAGTTGCTGGTTGGCTTCCTGTATTGTAAGAGACAACCATCCAACTTTCCCCAAGTCTGACGTGCCACAGCCAGGCTGCCTTCCATGGCCAGTTACCGTAGATAAGGGCTTGGTTTGGGGGCGGGGTGCTGCAGGTGGTAGCTGAGAGCTGTGTTTTCATATATGGTCTAGCTACATGTGTTTGTGGATTCAGTCTCTCGCTGAGGGCGGCATGTTGCTCTCAGGGGTTGGTCCTGAGCAGGGCTTTTAGGACGAGACCCAGGTGCTTTGCTGGTCCTGTATGGACCCACTCCAGCCCTCGCACACATCTGCTTCCTACAGGATTTGGGTAGGGAGGGGTGATGGCTGATTCTGATTTTTTTTTTCAGGACAGTTGTGGACATAACGTAATTCTTTGCTGAAGTCTCTTAGCTTCAGTGTCTTATTTCAAAACTGAAGCCAAAGTAGCATTTTGGGCTAGAAGGAAACAGTTATTCCCCATTTTAGAACTCCAGAAGGAAAGGACTTTAAGAACTGTCATTAAGTGGAGGTTGTATGTAGAGATGAGGGCTGATTATATGGGTTTGGTAGCTGTGGGTTCTTGATATGCAAATATACCTCCGAGAAGGAAATATGAATCTGGAGACTGGGAGATTTTTTCTGGCTGCATGATCTTGAATATATTGCTGATCTTCTTGAAGTCTCATAAATAAATTAAAGCCAATATTATTGCCCTTGCTGACTTGGCAGAGTTGCAGCCCTCCTGGAGATTTCATGTGTTTAAAAGAGTATTCGCAGCCCTTTGGTATGGTTGTACTGCCTTCATTGAGCACATTTCTGCCTTGCAAGTTGCCTGCTCTGCAGAGTGAGTGAGCATTAGTGAGTGTTAGCCACTCAGTCATGTCCAACTCTTTGCAACTCCACGGACTGTAGACTGCCAAGTTCCTGGGAATTCTCCAGGCAGGAATACTGGAGTGGGTTGCTATTTCCTTCTCCAAGGGATCTTCCCAATCCAGGGATCGAGCCCAGATCTTATTCATTGCAGACAGATTCTTTACTGTATGAACCACCAGGGAAGCCCCCTGCTCAGCAGTTCAGTTCAGTTCAGTCGCTCAGTTGTGTCCGACTCTTTGCGACCCCATGAACCGCAGGACGCCAGGCCTCCCTGTCCATCACCAACTCCCAGAGTTTTCTCAAACTCATGTCCATTGAGTTAATGATGCCATCCAACCATCTCATCCTCTGTCGTCCCCTTCTACTCCTGCCCTCAATCTTTCCCAGCATCAGGGTCTTTTCCAATGAGTCAACTCTTCGCATTAGGTGGCCAAAGTATTGGAGTTTCAGCTTCAACATCAGTCCCTCCAATGAACCCCCAGGACTGATTTCCTTTAGGATGGACTGGCTGGATCTCCTTGCAGGCCAAGGGACTCTCAAGAGTCTTCTCCAATACCACAGTTCAAAAGCATCAATTCTTCTGTGCTCAGCTTTCTTTATAGTCCAACTCTCACATCCATATATGACCACTGGAAAAACCATAACCTTGACTAGACAGACCTTTGCTGGCAAAGTAATGTCTCTGCTTTTTTAATATGCTGTCTAGTTTGGCCATAACTTTCCTTCCAAGGAGTAAGTGTCTTTTAATTTCATGGCTGCAATCACCATCTGCAGTGATTTTTGAGCCCCCAAAAATAAAGTCAGTTATTGTTTCCACTCTTTCCCCATCTCTTTGCCATGAAGTGATGGGATCGGATGCCATGATCTTAGTTTTCTGAATGTTGAGCTTTAAGCCAACTTTTTCACTCTCCTCTTTCACTTTCATCAAGAGGCTCTTTAGAGTTCCTATCAAATACCGCTCTGTAAGCAGAAGTGGGCATATCTTATTGGCTTCTAACTTGGGGCAAGTGCTGCTCTTAATTTTAATCATGCAAGCCTCCTTATTGCCTACAAAATGAATCTGAACTCTTAGAGTGGTATCAAGGCCCTTCAAATCTAGTCCTGGCTTTAGGCTGTCCGTAGTCCTCTCAGCAAGACTTTACTCCCCCTAAAGGGATCAGAGGTTGGGTCTCAGGTCTTGGGAGGGGGCCTGGCAAGGCAAGGCAGGCCTGTCCTAGAGAGCCAAGGTTTCTATTCAAGTTAGTGAGATGGGGAGTAAGATGAGGATGTTCTAGGGGTAGAGGTGGGGCAGTCTTGTTCTCAAGAGTAAGGTACAAGCCCAGATACTCCAGTGCCCTTGAGGATGTGTGTGAGGTTGACTCTGTGACTGTAGAGAAAGGATGCTGAGCTTGGTGATGCTGCCTGGCTGTGATTTAAGGAACCCAGGACCAGAGAAGTAAAGTGAGTTCAGCATCCAAAGTCATATTCCGCACTCCAGCAAATCTAGGCTTAGAGCTCAGTTCATGTGATTCCCCCAGGCTAGGGGTGGAGTGGGCCCTCTGCGGGGTCTTCACACAGCCGCTCTGGGGGCTCTCTGTTTCTCTGGTGGTGCTCTGTGTGTTCTGGGAGTGAGGGATTAAGAAGGAGGCATTTAATACAGGCAGATGTGCATTTTCCAGTTTATTATTGACAGGTTCTAGGGTAAGATTTTGATGGAAAAATCTGCAGTTGAAAGAAAGCCTGACAATGACCATTACAATTTCTAGTCCTCTGTGAAGAGCTGGAGAATCCAGAGAATAAAAGCCTGGAGTTCAACAGCGTGACAATGGCACAGAAATCCATCAGAACAGGGCAAATTCTTCACAAAGACAGCACAGTATGTACGAAAAAACTTGTGCCTTCAGCAAGGGATTTCATGAGGAGCTTCAGCATTGGCAATTCTCAGGAAGTCACCTAGCTGTGACTTGCCATTATCTCCATTGTGACTTGCCCTTTAGGAAACTACTGGCATTTACTGTGCCTCTTCAGGGTCCATTTTATATATTTTGCTCTCTAGGAGCCAGAATGAAGGAATAGAAACCTATTTAAGCTAGCTCAAATAATCCAGGGGTGTGTGATATTTTTAGAACCGAAGGCAGAAAATGCAAGGCATTTTAGTGGAATCAGAAACCCCGGTTGCTCTCTGTCTTGCAAGGACTTTTGTGGTTCCACTTTGCTCCTCTCCAACCTCTCTCTGTCTCTCTCTTCCTCTTGTCTACACTCCAACATGAGTGACAGGTCAATTGCACGACATCACACTTGGACTACATTCTCTGAGAATCCTTGGGCTGGATTTTTAAGAGACAGACTCTGATGGATTCAGCACGGTCTGCAGAACAACTTTCTCTGAGACAGATACTCCATCACTCCCAGTCCAATCAACTTTGATGGAGGAGAGGGAGGTCTGGAGGAACTGAGACAGCAGGTGACTTCTTTCTTTGGTCCGAGTCGATGCTCTTGAAAGTTGTCATCGCCTATAGCGAAACATGGGCAGCCTGTTCCTTGGGACTGTACGCAAGGTCAGAGAGTCAGAAAACCACGAAAGAAACTTTAGTACAGATTCATTCTTTCTTATTATTTTCTCCTGCAGGAGCCAGGTTGCCCCGAAGACCATGAACTTGTCTTCTGAACACTGCAATATGTCAGATTGGCTGAGGCTGGAAGCAACCGTGAAGGCCTCCGTGTATGTGGTGGCTTTCTCCTTCGCCACGTTCATCACAGTCATCATTATCGCCATCGTATCACAGAATTCAAAACTGAGGAAAGAGGTTCGATACATCCTTCTCTGTCACCATCTGCTGTGCATCTCCTCCTACTGCGGCCTGGGGGTGGTTGTCCAAGGGATGCGAGCCTTCCTGGCCAATAGCCCTGTCCTGGTATGCTGGGTGGTGTTTGGGGCACAGCTGAGTGTTGGAGAAGGGATCCTCTTCACGCTGGCCTTGATGGCGGCCCACATGTACCTGGTGATCTGCTGGCCCTTGACATCTGTGTCCTTTGTAGATTCCGTTAAGTATAAGATTCTGTCTGGGACTTGGCTCATCATTATACTGAAGAATGCTTGCCTCTTCCTCATAGAGGGCACTGGCCCTACGCAGATTGCTCTTTTAAAATCTGAGCCCCTTTGCCCAGTGGTCTTGAATGGCATTCCTGCTAGAGCCATTGGCATGGTTTTCCTTTTCCTTCTTCTGTCTATCATTCTTATAAGTTACTCCCTGATATACAAAGAAGGGAAACGGGCTGGCCACTTTAATAGGTCAAATATCAAAGCAAGGAAAACCGTCCTTATTCATTTAGTGCAATTGGGCCTGCACGTAATACCAACTCTGTTATTCATTGGTTTGGGAAAGATGTGTGGAGTGTTTTTCTTTGCTTTAAATCTGGTGCTTTTTGGAGTCTTTGCCTTTGCCCAGTGTTTTAACCCTCTGATCTATGGGCTCTGGAACAGAGAGTTGAAAAGCAGATTACACTACTGGGTGTGCTGTCAGCTGTGGTGTGGTCACTGTGGTGTGACCACCAGAGTGTCAGTTTAAATAAAAATTCAGCCATTTTGAATCAATAACGCTAGTCCTAATGGACCACCATTAGGACAACCAGTTAGGGTTGATGCCTCAACCTAAAATTGATGCCTTGATTTGATTTTAAGAGTAATATGAGTAAATCAAATTTATCCATCTGACTTACAAACTTTGACTACTGTGTCCACTGAATTGGACTCAGAGAAATCATTTTAAGTCTTTAATTCTATACCCAGATTAGCATTTTGGGTAGCATGCCTCAGTGTGTATCAGGAGTTGAGCAGTTTTTTTTTGTGAATGCACTTGTTTTTAGAAACTAAGAAACAGACCATGGTTGATAGGGAGAGAAGTTTGGCTGTTTCACGTATATTAAGTAGGGGTAGGTTTGGCTACATGGCAGCAACAAAATGAGAGTGACTTTAAAAAGTTAGAGGTTGATTTTTTTTCTTATGTAAAAGAAGTCTGGAGCCGCACAATCCAGGCCTGTGTGGTAACTCTGTAGGCCGCAGAGATGATTAGTGTACTACCTCATGACCCAGGATGGCTGTTAGTGCTCTTGTCATCACATTCACACTCCAGCCAACAGGAAGGAGGAAGGGACAAAGAAGTCTCTGTACCTTCCTTCTAAAGACACTTTTCAGAAGTTACAAAACATTTTTTTTTATATCTAACTGGCTAAATTTTAGTCATTTGGCTACGACCTAGATTTAAGGGAGAGGAGTAGTGTAGCAGTGTTCTGTTAAAAGTTAGGTTTCTTAATACTAAGAAAATAAATAGGAGGAAATATTGGATAAAAAAATTATTTCAGGGACCATTTTTCTCTTGACCAAATAAAATACAAAGAAAGACAATGGATAGATTATGATCATTACAAAAATATACTCTACCTTTTAAAATGGTACATAGATACAGAGTTATCTGTTCTGGATCCCAGAAAACTTTAACTGTATTAGGTCAAAAAGAATGGCATCAATAAAGAGATCACTGAACTGGTTTAAACATGGGAACTCATAATTTAAGTCAAAGGAAGTTTGGGGCCGCAGTATGAAATAACTTCTTTCACAGAAGTCTCCATATGATATTTCTTTAGATAAAACACCCATTTCTGAATCAGTCAGGAGTCAGTCCTAGAAACAGGAATCGTTACCATAAGTATATTGCCCCATAAAGATTTAATACAGGAGTTGGATGCATACAAATCACTGAAAAGGGCTAGGGAGTGGAAATCAGGGGACAGCATTTGTGGATGTCAGGAGCAAACCAATGCAGCTGCAACCTGGAGGTCAGGCAGGTGTTTCTACCACCGCCTGCCCCTCTTCGCCCTGTCTCCTCATGTAACTCATGCCTGTGTAACTTTGTCTGGGGGAGAAACAGCAGCAGGAAGATGGCCTCCACCTCCTCCATCTTCCAAATCTCATGTGATTGGGGCTCTAACTGGTAGAATGTAACTGGCATCCAGACTCTAAGAACAAAGGAGTTCTGGGAAATGTAGTTCCTAGTTTCACAGAATTGGTAGTACAGAAAGGCACCCTGAAAGGTGTATAAATGAGGATTGAATGGTCCAAATCATGGGATCCACCATTATGATATTTATATTTTCAGGTAACAAAACAACAACAAGGATAACAGATGCCATGTATTGAGCAATTCTTATGCTCCTGATATTATTATGGAAGCTCTTTTATATACACTATGTCAAGTCCTCCCAACAATTTTATAATGTAGAGATTATTATCCCTGATTTACAAATGAGAAAAACTGAGGCTTATAAAGGTCTTACAGGAGCTTAGGAGGTCAGGACCACCCCTTTAAATTTCCATACACATGACTTGACTCAGGGTGATCATTTCATCACTGTTGAGAGCTGGACCTGTTGCTTGGGAAATTGGGGCCTTGGTTCTCCACTTTGCTTTGGGTGTGGACCGCTGGCTTGTAGAAAAGAGCTCCATTTTACTGATTGTTTTGACTACACTCTACATCCTTAGGCTGCCCGTGGTTTCAGATCCTAGCAGTTTCTGAATCATGTCTGGACTCCATTTTGGCTTCCAGTTCTTCTTTTGTCCTCTGGGTATTCATTCTAAGTTTTCCTTCTTCCTCTAAGAATAGCTCTGAGACTTCAAAGCACCACCTTCTCTTTCGCTTGTGCAGTTCTCCTCCAGGGCAGGCGCAAGTCTCTTACTTTGTCTCCCAGCACCCAGTATAGAGCCTGATAGATGGCAGATCTCAACAAATGATAAACTAGACTCATCAGTCAGTAAGACATGCCTTTGTACAAACTCTCCCCACAAAACCACAAAAACAAAGTTGTTTCTTTGTTTTTGTTGAACTATTAAGCAATCTGAGAGCAGAAAGAGGAAGAAAAACTAAAAAATTGTCCAGGCTTAACTTAATTGTGAGGCCTAAATCTAATACTCACAATTCAATTTATCCTCAGAACTTTTAAAACTGTTTTCTAATATCGAAAGGTAACTTCTACTTGTACCGCTGATCATGAGAATGGTTGTTTTATACTTTTAAATGTAAATCATTGCTTTTTAAAATTAAATATTTTGAATTGGGAAAGTATAGTATAAAATTCAAAAGGCTCAAAATGGTATTTAGTGAAAATTAAGTCTTCTTTGGGCTTCCCAGGTGGCGATAGTGGTTAAGAACCCACCTGCAAACGCAGGAGATGGACCCTGGAGGAGGGCACAGCAACCCACTCCGGTATTCTTGCCTGGAGAATCCAATGGACAGAGGAGCCTGGAAGGCTACAGTCCATAGGATCACCCAGAGTCAGACACAACTAATGCAACTTAGCACACAAGCATACGTCTTCCTCCTCCCCATTTTTTGATATCTTCCTTCTCTTCCAAGAGTCAACAGCTGATCAGTTTCTGAGCTTTCCTCAAAAGATGATCAACGAAGCGGAAATTATTGAGAATTTCTCATTTGTAAGATAATTTTGGTTTTCACTTCCTGGACTTGCATTTGAAAGTTGTTTAAACTGATATTAAGGATGATAGTTTATGTCATGAATGACATCAGCAATTATGCTTCCCATAATGTGAAAATTCTTTGAGAAACTTAAGCTTGGGCAAGATACAGAGGACAGGGGAGAGGCTGACGTTATTTGCGTTATTTGAGAGTACCTGTAAACTGTTCCTTTCCCCTATAGACGTGGTGCCATTATATTGAGTTTAAAGTCAGGAAGGATAGGAGTTTAGGGGAAATGTTCAAATAGCTCTAAAAAGCAAATTACTGAAACAAAAATGTGAATTTATCAAAATTCCCGAGTTCTTGGAAACATTTCATTTATTGCAACTGTTACCATATTATCACGGCATGAAACCATTTCTGGCTTAACTATAGATATGCTGTATAAACACACTGCCTTATATGTAGATATGCTCTATAAACACTTATTCTAAAAATGAACTCGGGAAACATTTTAAAAAGTAAGAACAGAAAAGTAGTTTATAATATCCATCATAAGAAAATGTAGAATGAATCCAGTCTGTTGTTCAGAAGAAGTTCAAGAAGGTAAGATCAGCCACAATAATGTACTTTAAGCATTTTTTGTTTTTGGAAAGGTCAAAGACTATGGCTAGAATTGCCTTCCTGGTGGCCAAGTGAAGACATTATCTCTGCAGTGGAGAGAAAATGGCACATCTGTCCCTAGGGGGAGTGGGGAAAGCATGCCAGAACATTCCAGTGAACCAAGAGGACTGTGGGAAGCATCTGGCCCTGGAACTGTTGGAAAGGCTTGTTCTAAAACATTCTCAGTAAGAGAATGGTGGTTACCACTAGCTGCAGAAGATGAAGATGGGGTGAGAGGCAGTCAGCCAGGGACAAGGATTGCCCAAGGGCTCAAGGGGATAACTTTGAGGACCCCACATAGTGCTACAGAAGAGAAAGAATTGTCGCTGGAAATCTATCCCACCCAGAAGATGCAAAGGTCATACTATATCTACCTTAGACAAGGATAATCTTTGCTGTCTCATACATCTCCTCCCAGCTTCCATCTCTTCTAGGTCAAGAAAAGTCATAGGCAACCTTGGGGTTGGGGGGGGGGGGTGGCTGTAGAAACCTTAATTCCATCTGCAACCTTCATTCGTCCTTATAAGGTAGCAAAACATCCATGGGTTCCAGTGGTTAGGATATCTTTGCCGGGGTAAGGGATGTTACTCTGCCTATCACATTTATAAAATGAGATTGTTCCTTGTAGCTGAAAATGACCAAAGGACATAAGAATTACTTAAGAATGACTAGCCAAAATGCATATCAAAATAGCAACAAAATAATACCTCATTCTCATTTGGATGACTACTATAAAAATAGCACACAATAAGTATTGGCAAAGATATGGAAAAATTAGAACCCTTGTGCACCCTTGGTGAGATGTTCCCATTTCCCAAATGGGAACTGTATAGCCACTATAGAAAATGAGTTCCAAAAAATTGAAAATAGGACTATTCCATGATCCAGCAATCCCACTATTGGGTATAAATCCAAAAGAATTGAAAGTAGAGTAAAAAAAAGTTTCCACATCCATGTTTATGGGAATGCTCTTCACAATAAGCCAAGAAGTGGAAGCAAACCAAAAGTCCGTAAATGGATAAGTAAACAAAATGTGGTATATCCAAACAATGAAATATCGTTCAGTTTTCAAGAGGAGGGAAATTCTGTCACATGTTCCAGTATGAATGAACCCTGAAGATATTAAGCTAAGTGGGCTTCCCTGGTGACTCAGTCGGTAAAGAAACTGCCTGCAATGTAGAAGACCCACGTTCGATCCCTGGGTTGGGAAGATCCCCTGGAGGAGGGAATGGCAACCCACTCCAGTATTCTTGCCTGGAAAGTCCCATGGAGAGAGGAGCCTGGTGGACTACAGCCCATGAGGTCATAAAGAGTCAGACACGACTTAGCTACTAAACCCTCACCACAAAGAGACAAATGCTGTCTGATTCCACTTATAGGAGATATACAAAGTAGTCACACTCATAGGAACAGAAAGTAGAATGGTGATTCCCAGGAACTGAGAGGAGGTGGGAAATGGGAACTATTTAATGGGTAGAGTTTCAGATGAACTTTTTTTTCAGATGAAAAAGTTCTGGAGATCTTTCACAACAATGTGAATATACTTAACACTACTGAACTGTATACTTAAACATGGTCATGATAGTAAATTTTATGTTATGTTTTTAATAAGCATATAATAAAAAAGAATGATAAGCAAAAGTGTAAGAACCAAGATCTCACCCAAGTTTTCGTCTAAGGTGGAGGGGTAAAGGTTGAATATACAAATGGGATATGAATGGGCCCCTCCTTTATAAGGCCCTAATTCCATGGCTTAAGCTCCTCCCAAGCTCTCTCCTACTAATATCATCACATCAGAAGTTAGTGTTTCAGGATATGAATTGCTGTTCAGTCGCTGAGTTGTCTCCGACTCTTTGTAACCCCATGGACTGCAGCACACCAGGCTTGCCTGTTCTTCACTACCTCCTGGAGTTTGCTCAGATGTATGTCCATTAAGTCAATGATTCTACCTAACCATCTCATCCTCTGTCGCCACCTTCTCCTTTTGCCTTTAATCTTTCCCATCGGCAGGGAATTTTCTGGTGAGTTGGCTCTTCAAATCAGGTGGCCAAAGTATAGGAGCTTAAGCTTCAGCATCAATCCTTCCAATGAATATTCAGGGTTGATTTCCTCTAGAATTGACTGGTTTGATATGATATGATACTGCACAATTGCACTCATCTCACAAGCTAGCAAAGTAATGCTCAAAATTCTCCAAGCCAGGCTTTAATAGTACGTGAACCGTGAATTTCCAGATGTTCAAGATGGATTTAGAAAAGGCAGAGGAACCAGAGATCAAATTGCCAACATCCATTGGATCATTGAAAAATCAAGAGAGTTCCAGAAAAACACCTACTTCTGCTTTAACGACTACACCAAAGTCTTTGACTGTGTGGATCACAACAAACTGTGGAAAATTCTTAAAGAGATGGGAATAGCAGACCACCTGACCAGTCTTCTGAGAAATCTGTATGCAGGTCAAGAAGCAACAGTTAGAACCAGACATAGAACAACAGACTGGTTCCAAATTGGGAAAGGAGTATGTCAAGGCTGTATATTGTCACTGTACTTATTTAACTTAAATGCAGAGTATATCATGAGAAATGCTGGTCTGGATGAAGCACAAGCTGGAATCAAGATTGCCGGGAGAAATATCAAATAACCTTAGATACGCAGATGACACCACCCTTACGGCAGAAAGCTAAGAGGAACTAAAGTACCTCTTGATGAAAGTGAAAGAGGAGAGTGAAAAAGCTGGCTTAAAACTCAACCTTCAGAAAACTAAGATCATGGCATCTGGTCCCACCACTTCATGGCAAATAGATGGGGAAACAATGGAAACAGAGACAGAGTTTATTTTTTTGGGCTCCAAAATCACTGCAGATGGTGACTGCAGCCATGAAATTAAAAGATGTTTGCTCCTTTGAAGAAAAGCTATGACCAACCCAGATAGCATATTAAAAAGCAGAGACATTACTTTGCCAACAAAGGTCCATCTATTCAAAGTTGTGGTTTTTCCAGTAGTCATGTATGGATGTGAGAGTTGGACTATGAAGAAAGCTGAGCACCAAAGAATTGCTGATTTTGAACTCTGGTGTCGTAGAAGACTCTTGAGAGTCCCTTGGACTGCAAGGAGATCCAACCAGTCCATCCTAAAGGAAATCAGTCCTGAATATTCATTGGAAGGACTGATTCTGAAGATGAAACTCCAATACTTTGGCCACCTGATACAAAGAACCATCTCATTTGAAAAGACCCTGATGCTGGGAAAGATTGAAGGTGGGAGAAGAAGGGATGACAGAGGATGAAATGGTTGGATGTCATCACCAATAAGATGGGCATGAGTTTGAGTAGGCTCTGGGTGTTGATGATGGACAGGGAAGCCTGGCGTGCTGCAGTCCATGGCGGTCACAAAAAGTCAGACATGATTGAGCAACTGAACTGAACTGATGTGATATGAATTTGATATGAATTAGACCATAGCACTAGGTCATAAAAATGATACCTTCACCTGGTGCACTTTCTCTTTCTCTCTTGGATAGCTCACTCTGGGGAAGCCCAGCCACTAAGTCATGAGCACACATAGGCATCCCTTTGAGAGGTCCACACACAGCCAAGTTCGTGTGGGTGGGAACCAATGCACCAGCACCAACCTGCTGGCCGTGTGAGTGGATCCTCCAGCCTTATGAAAGAGGCTCCAGTGAGATCCGTAGCCCCATCATCCATGTGAGGATCTGGACAAGAAGATCCAGAACAAACTGAGCCATGACTTACGTCTCATAACTATCATAGCTGATTTCATGGGCAGTCCTACCATATTTTTGGCACTTATGAAACTCTTTTTCTCTGGGAATCTTAGGAGTGGGGGCATATGGAACACCATTTCTCTCCTCTATACACACTCATTCCCTGTGGCAGTGCAATTCTTGGCTTGGTGGCCTCTAAACTTGGAGGAAGCTATGAAAATATCCCCTGACTCCTCCGTCTTGCTTCTTTGGGGTGGGGTAGGCACTTCCTTGGGAACATTTAAGAAGAAGGCATACTGAAGAGGGATAGCAATCTTTGGGCTGATGAGATACAGGTCAGAAACTCAAGGCAGGATTGGTCAGAGTGGGTCAATTCTAGACAGAGGCTATGCAAAGGTAGAGGATGTGAGGGTGGGGCCCAGATAGGATTGGGGTCTGACTGGTAGACAGAACAGGAATCAGCTAAAATGGTGGAAACTTGGACTTCTCTGGTAGTTCAGTGGTCAAAACTCTGCCTGCCAATGCAGGGGCCATGGGTTCGATCCCTGGTCTGGGAAGATTCCACATGCCGTGGAGCAACTAAGCCCTGTGTGCCTCAACTACTGAATGGGTGTTCTAGAGCCCAGGAGCCACAACTACTGAAGCCTGTGTCCCCTAGAGCCTGTGCACAGCGACACGAGAAGCCACTGAAATGGGAAACCTGAGCCCTGCAAATAGAGAGGAGCTTCCGCTCACTGCAACGAGAGAAAAGCCCACACCGCAACAAAGACCCAGCACAGCCAAAACGGAAACCAAAAACCTTTGGAAACTCAGGCAGATCACAACATGTGCCACGTAAAACAGGAAGTTGCCTCTTTGTAGGCCATGCCCTCCACTTGGCTCTCTCAGTGGTGCTGGCATCCGAAGAGACCCATTAAAGAGCCTGACTCCTAATGTGAAAATATACCGCTGGGCTCATAGACCAGCCCGGTCTTCGGAATAAGTCAAAGGGCAGAGACAGATCAATAGATGAGGTGCAGAGTCTTGAAATCTTCTTCTTCTTCTTTTAAAAAATTATTTAGTTATTTTTGGTTGCACTGGGTCTCCATTGCAGTGGGCGGTCTCATTGTGGGGGCATCTCTTGTTGCAGAGCACAGGCTCTAGGGAGAGAGGACTCGGTAGTTGTGGCATATGGGCTTAGTTCCCTGCAGCACGTGGCATCCTCCCAGACCAGGGATTGAACCCATGTCCCTGGCATTGGCAGGTGGCTTCCCAGCCACCAGGACCACCAGGGAAGTCCCAAGAGTTGTGAATTCTTTATCTATTTCTTTCCTGAGTAAAAATGAGAGCTGCAGCAGCTAAGCTTACTAAGTCTAAAGCCTCTTGTTCCTTCCTCAAAATCCTTGTGCGAAACAGCCTGAGGCAACTGTCTCCAAGTCGAGGTCAGAACTGGAGGTGACCACAGGGGTACTTGAGATGACCCCTGAGATTTCAGCTGCGGGCATGAGGGACTGGCAAGTATTTCAGTGATTTTCTGCTTGTCTTCTTTCTGGCTGTGCTGCGTGGTATTCAGGATCTTAGTTCCCCTACCAGGCATCGAACCTGTGTCCCCTGCAGTAGAAGTGCAGAGTCCTAACCACTGGGCTGTGGGACCTCTGAGAAGCTATTCAGTGACCGTTAGGAAGCTGTGGGGGGGCATTCTGGCTCCCCAGCAGCCGGGTTCTGCATTGCCCCACCCCGTCACCCACTGCGTTATCTGGAGGCTGTGGGTGGTGGACAGCTAGGACTGGGTGGGAGCCAGTTCTTCACCCCTGCAGGATGTTATTGCCCTGACTTGACTGGACTGGCCTGTTCATCGGGGCAGGGTGGTAGGGGTGGACCCAGCCTTGGAGCCAGATCAAGTGAGGTAGGTGCTGGTGGTACCAGCAAAGGACTCTGCTTGCCAAGGTGAGGATGGAGGCTCTCACCTTGACCAAACCTTACTCAGGCTCCTCTAAGCCTTCTTTGACCTTGGACTTTAGTATCCCTCCTTGTTGGGCCTGCATTGCCCAGTTTTAGCAAGAATCCTGCTAAGTCAGCTTAGAGAGAATCCCTCATCCTTGTTACCTAATCACCCTTGATGTGTGATCACCCTCAACAGCTGGCCAAATTCTTCACACCCACCCCCCATTTTGGTATCTGCTTGCCTTCAGCAAGAACCCTATTCTCTTTAACCAGAATCCACCCTCTACCCCCGACACTCGATATTTCTTGTTATTAATTTTCCACCCACAGAATCCCTACCTACTCCTTGGTTATAAATCCCCTCTTGTTTTTGTTAGATTTGGCTCTATACTGAGGTGTCTTTGTTTTTCCACCTGCTGCAATGCTGTGGTTGTTTAGTCACTAAGTCATGTCCGACTTTTTCACGACCCCCATGGACTGCAGCCCACCAGGCTCCTCTGTCCATGGGATTTCCCAAGCAAGAATACTGGAGTGGATTGCCATTTCCTTCTCCAGGGGATCTTTCTGACCCAGGGATGACACCCTCAGCTTGGTTCCTGTGTCTCCTGCTTGGCAGGCGGGTTCTTTACCACTGAGCCATCAGGAAAGCCCCCTATTGCAATAGTTTCTGAATAAACTCTGTATTTCCTTCTTTAATGACTGCCAGCCTCTGTGTTTTTTTTTTTATTTTTTTTATTTAGTGGAAGCACCTCTCTGCCAGAGCCCAGGTGAGCAGCATGGACAGGTAAAATAGCACAGGCTCCCACAGCCCCCAGAGCCCAGCTGGACCCCAAGTGGGCGAGGGTGAGGGTGAGATGCCTCCATCCAAGTGAAGCAAGGCTCTGGGCAGGGAGGGAACTGGGCCCAGACAAGACAGGCATGGGCAGAAGGGGGTCTCGGGGCAGTTAACCCACCCTGAAGCCTGGCTTACCACATGGGGGCCCGGGAGTAAGACCCCCCCACCCAACGAATGGTGTAGAACCCTGGGAAGCAGGAGGCTTGCTCAGAGATGCTATGGATCCCCCCAGGCCAGCTGGCCCAGACTAACGGGGCATTCAGTCAACAAATATTTATGAAGCGCCGAAGAGTTGGAGAGGGGGTATTCTGGCAAACAAAATAGAGAATTTTGTCCCCAAGGAACTTAATAGTGGTGAGAGACAGACACTGCAAACAATCCACAGACCACATGAAGTGTTAGAACATGCCCAGTGAGGCTCTGGGGAAAGCAAGCCAGCAGGCAAGGCAAGAGAGTGGGAGAGAGATAAGGGATGCTGGGGTGGCCTCCTCCAGAGGTGACATTTGAGTGAAAACCTCGAGGACAGGAGAATGAACCCTGAGCATTTCTAGGGGGAAGAACCTTCCAGACACAGGGACAGGCTGGCGGAAAGGCCTTGAGCAGGGGTGACCTGGTGCTCCAGGCACAGTGCGGAGGCTGGAGGAAAACCCACCAAGGGGAGTAGATGAGAGGAGGGCTCCCCCACCTTGTCAAGGGCCCTGGGATTTCACCCTGAGAGGGGCGGGGAGTAGGGAAGAGCAGATGGGTTGAACTGGCCCAATCTGGCTGCTGAGCTGAGAATAGGCTTTGGGGTGGGGGTTGGGCAGGGTCAAAGTGGGGAGACCAGGGAGGCCCTGCAGACCCAGGCAGAGGTGGGGTCCAGCGGGGTAGAGACTGTGGGCAGCTCTCACTTAGAGGCAGAGCCAGGAGATCAGGGGCCAGCTCTTCGGGGCTGCGGATGTCGGCCGTCTTCCGGATGCTGGTCTGGAATGTCCATGGAGCTGGACCTCGAACGGATCAGGAATTTCCACCCTGGGGACTTGAGGGAGGAATGGGGTCGGAAGGAGGCAGGGATGACGCCAGGCTGTGAACGCCTCTGAGAAAAACATCCTCTCTTTAAAAAACAAAAAAGGTTTTCCACAATATAAACTACATCCAGGAAAACAAAGCACAAGAGTCAGTCAACCTCAAGAATTCCAGTGCTGCAGCTTCCCTCGGTCTCCAGTCCCCTGGGCTGGGGCTGGGGGTCCCTGTTCTCTTTGGGGGTCCCCCTACCTGACCTCAGTGGGGGTCATGGAGCCTGGCTACCATGATAGGAGCTGGTCACTTGTGCTCTGCCTGGGCGGAAGCATGGAGCATGACGGGACCACAGCCCCACAGGCCACTGATGCGGGGTGGTGATGGTGGGGGACACCCTGGACACACAGGTCAAGGGCAAGGAACTCTGGCTGTCTCCCGATGGCAATGACTTGGCTGTAGATGCCACTGTGTGCCAGGCACTTTGCATGTGTGGCTGGATCAAAAGATACTTCTTTCCTCCTGAGAAAATTGGGATGATTAATTTTGGGCTGGGCAGCCTCTATGATGTGTCATCAAAGGAAAACTTGACATACCCCATGCTGAAGGCCGTGTTCTTTCAGCAGAATAAAGCTCAAGCCAGGCTTAGCAGTTCTTAAGAGATGATCCCCTGGAGGAGGAAATGGCAACTCACTCCAGTATTCTTGCCTGGGAAATCTCCTGCACAGAGGAGCCGGGTGGGCTACAGTCCATGGATTGCAGTCAGATACAACTGAGCGACTAAACGTGCATACATGCAGAGAAGAAAGTTGAGTAGATGTGCTCTGCCAGCTGACAGAACTAGGAATCTCACCTAGGGATCAAGAGTGGGGGTCAAAAGGAGATGAACTCTTCTGGGTAAAAGCTGTGCCTTAATTATAGGTGTAGGTGTTTTAGGATAGAAAATGAAGCCTATGGTAGATCCATCCCCCCAGTACGTCATCTCCCCCTCACCTTTCCTGGAACAGGGTTCCTTCTCCCCCACCCCACTTCATCCCCCGAAAAAGCCCAAACAGTGGGTACTCAATCCTTTGAGGCACTAAGAGGTGGTTATACCAGAGGCAACTCCAGCCCCCTCCCTCATCTGTCTCCACTCCTCACCTGGTCCCTCAGGTGTTTTCAGCATCTCCCTGGGGCCCATGTTCCTTGTCTCTGGGTCCCTCCTGTCTTTTTCTCTTGCCTCCCTGTGCAGACACTGCAGTGAAGCATCTCTATCCCAGACCTGTCAATATTCTGAATTCTCTGTTTTTCACAACTGCCTGTAGCCCCAGTACAATGAGGGTACCTGGCAGCCACTTCAGGGTAATTTCACATTCAAAGATGACACCAACATCCAAAGAAAACTTCCTAAGAATGTAAATATTTCAACTCTCTTGCAACTGACCCAGAGCAGAACATCTTAAAGATTCGTCTCTCTGAAGTCCTATTGACAGCGCTTTCTTCCCCATCTCTCATGTGTTTCTGTCCTTCCCCCTTCTCCAGTCTGGCCCATTGGGCTGCATTTTTCCCTAGCCCTTTCCCTCTTATTCTCAGCTGCTTTCTCTTCCTGGTTCAGTTTTTCCTTCTGCAAACGGCTTCATTCTTATCACTGTTTCTGAAAATCAATTATACTTACATTAAAGTTAAGTTCAGCCTCTAAGTCGTGTCCCACTCTTTCTGACCCCATGAACTGCAGCACGCCAGGCTCCCTGTCCTTCACCATCTCCCGAAATTTGCTCAAATTTATGTCCATTGAGTCAGTGATGCAATCCAGCCATCCCATCCTCTGCCGCCCTCTTCTCTTTTAGCCTTCAATCCTTCCCAGCATCACATTAAAGTTAAAATAACCACAAAATCAACCAAAGCCCACACAGAGGGCTGACACCACTCTGGATATTAAGCTGCGGGCTCCCCGGCTACTGCCTGCACCACTGATACATTCGTCAGATTTGTTCCTTTGTCGAAAGATAAAGACCAGTCTTACTTAGGGCGATGGATGCCAAACATAACTGGGGCAAAAAAGGATCCCTTAGAAAATTTGTGGTGTTAGAAACACCACTTCCTGGGCCTCCATCATAGAGATTCTCCTCCAGGGCCAGGGACCTCGCAATTTGCATCTGCACAAGCTCCCTGGTGATTCTGAAGCGATGGTCCATGGGCCCTTTCCATGGGAAATAGTCAGACGTGCAGCCATCTCAAGGGGACCCTCTTTAAACAGCATTTGGCCAAATTCACTTTACTGGGACTGAAGACTTCTTTACTGGTGCAGTTTCTTCAGCAGATCACCGCCCTGCAGCCTCCTGGAGAGCAGATCTCATGAGGCGTTCTTGAAAACAGAAGAGTCTAGAATCCAGGCCTGAGGATGCGGCCAGCCATCTTCGGAATGGGCCTATCACCAGACTCCAACTCGTTCAAATGAGAAAACAAGACCTGCACGGCCCTCTCTCCCCCCAAGTTGCTCATCACAGCTCTGTTGTTACATTGTGCTAGCTGTGAGGCTGGCAGCTTGTGGTAAAGAACAGAAGGGACCTCCTATCACAGTAAGGAAATTCTCACTTACATGTCAGAGGCACAAGCATGTGCCTAACCATGACTGTCCAGCTGGTTATTCTTTATATTTTAAAACCACATATGATTCTGTTTATATCAACTGTCCAGAGTCAGCTATAAGTTATAAAGACAGAAGGTAGATTGAGTGGTGGCCAGGATCTGGGGTTGCAGAGGGAAATGAGAAGTGACTTAGGGGTCAAGGGTTCTTTCTTTTTTCATTGAAAGATAATTGCTTTACTATGTTGTGTTAGTTTGTGCTATACAACAAATGAGCCAGCTATAAGCGGACATATGTCCCCTCCCTCTTGGACTTCCCTCCCACCCCACCTCCATCCTACCCCTCTAGGTCATCACAGAGCCCTGAGCTGAGTTCCCTGTGCTATGCAGCAGCTTTGCACTAGCCATCTGTTCTACACACGCTAGTGTATATATGGGCTTCCCTGGTGCCTCAGTGGTAAGGAATCCTACCAGCCAATGCAGTGGGACTTGGGTTCTATTCCTGGGTCGGGAAGATCCCCTGGAGAAGGAAATGGCAACCCACTCCTGTACTCTTGCCTGGGAAATCCCATGGACAGAGGAGCCTGGCGGGCTCCAGCCCATGGGGTCACAAAGAGCTGGACATGGCTGAGCCCTGCAGCCCTAGCACTAGTGTGTATATGTCAGTGCTGCTGTCTGTCTGTCTGTCCCATCCTTGCCTTCCCCTGCTGTGTCCACAAGTCTGTTCTCTGCATCTGCATCTATAATTAATTCACCTAATCTGTGGACATCCTTGGCTGGCTCTCCTGTTCCTGGACGCTCAACTACAGAGCCTCTGAGAGCTCCTTTGACCCTGAAAAACCCTCACTACTTCTCCTAGTTCCCAGTTCATACGGGGTTCTTCCCTCATAGCTCAGTCGGTAAAAAATCCACCTGCAATGCAGGAGACCTGGGTTCGATTTCTGGGTCAGGAAGATCCCCTAGAGATGGAAATGGCAACCCAGTCTGGTATTCTTGCCTGGAAAATCCCATGGACAGAGGAGCCTGGTAGGCTACAGTCTATGGGGTAACAAGAGTCAGACACGACTTAGAGACTAAACCACCACCACCGCGTTCCTACCTAGCGCCTCTGGAAGGGGTTCACACTGCCCCCTGGCGGTGGGGCAGCACTGTACCATCGCCTGCAGAAGTCCAGAGTGCCTACTGGGTTCTGAGCCTATTCTGAGAGAGTAGGAAAACCTCTTCTACACGTGCTGTTTTGCCCGGATTCTCCAAAGAGCTCAGAACCGGGGCTACAGGAGTTCAGGGAAAACTGCTTTGAAGAACTGGAAACTGAGATGGTGTTGATATCAGGCACGGCTGCCCAAATGAACAGGGTCATGGTCCAGACGCAGAAATAGCCAGGTCTGCCCTTAGACTCTGGCTGGGAAAATTTAGGTTGGCATCAGCACTTGTAGGCGTCATGCTTCCCTGTGTTGAGACCAGTCCTCTGTTTTACTTCTGAGGGGTTGCGCCTCTCACGCTGAGATATTCCTACCCCCAGGATGTAAGGATGTGCTGGAACACCTCTGGCTTTTCCTGCAGGTAAGTACTAACGTGGCACTTCGCAGGTGGCTCAGTGGTAAAGAATCCACTGCAATACTGGAGACTTGGGTTCGATCCCTGGGTCAGGAAGATCCCCTGGAGAAGGGAATGGCTACCCATTCCAGTATTCTTGCCCGGAAAATTCCATGGACAGAGGAGTCTGGTGGGCTATAGTCCGTGGGGTCACAAGAGTCAGACACAATTTAGGGTGTGTCACCTCAAACAACAACAAAGAACTAACACGTGCCTGTGAACTTGAAGCCCCTTTCACTGGCCTCCAGAACCCACCTGCTTGTGGGCAGAGAGACCAGGCTCCCATGCTCCCCAGGGCACTTTCATGGGCCCATGAATCAGCTCAGAACCTAGTCACAGGGTCAGTTGATCCATACCCTCCTTCTGTATCTTGACTGCCAGGCACAGTTACAGCCTTGGATCTGAATGTTGCAACCGCGGTGCCTGGGGCTGTGGAGCCTGGAGAACCATTGTTGTGCCTGAAACTAGAGCCTTGATGTTGCCCTTGTGAAGGAAGGATGTTTCTGCCTCCATCCATCCCCTACAGCATTTATTCTGTCAAACTGTCACTCCAAATTAAACAGACACTTGCCTAGGGCGGCCTGACAGATGAGTTCTGGTATCAGCTGAGACTCTGGACAGGCACCCGCCCTTTTCGCTGCTCCTCAAGTCCTGTGTCCAGGTCTGGGTCACTGTCCTCATGGCTGAGTTCCTGCTTGAGGCTGCGTGCTGTCTTTTGGAAAACTGGCCTCCATGTGACATCCGGCTGATGGAGGAGAGAGTTCCTGCAGGGTCTGCTCAACCTCTCTGTACATAATCAGGAGCCAGTGGCTGCTCATGGGGAGAAGTACCTCCAGTGCCAACCGTGTTAGCTCTGGCTTTATCCAGTTGGCATGCCCGTTGGCACTTGGCCTGAGGAGTTCAGGCTGGCAGGGCTTCACTGAATGGTACTCTCTTTTCTAGATGGTTCCTGAGATGCAATGGCGCCTTGAGACCAGGGGAGAAGTGTGTAAGACCATGGCTTCTTGGATTTCATGATCTCCAGTGCCACCTCACAGTGCTAAAGTGATAGTACGTGTGCTTTTCTTTTTTTTCCAGGGACGATAATAGAAGGGAGAGCTGAGATTCCTATAGCCCTCACGCTCAATTGCAGGCAGAAAGATTCTAGGGAATGGAGTGGGAGCATCTTTAGGAGGAAAGAGAAACAGTCAGGGTCCTCACGGCTTGGGGCAGTGAAGAAGAGAGGGCATGGCACCCAGCAGGACTGACCAGGCCAGCCAGAAGCAGATCCCACAGCTACATGTGGGATGTGAGCTTGCTTGGCCAGGTCTGGCTCAGCAGAAGTTTGGAAAGTGTCTAAGAAAGGCACTCAGCCCATTCTGCTCTCCCAAGAGCAAGTGTTCTTGACCAGGAAACCATGCCTGCCCAGCTCCTAAGAATGACTTTTCCAAGGTTGAATTTCTGGAATCAGCTGGAGGGGACACTATATTTTTATACATAATTCCTCCAGTCACTCTGTAAAGTTTTCTTTATTCAATTTTTGAAGCTGTAGCTCTGCCCAGCTTCAGAGGGTCATTTAAGAGTCATTTATTACCTCCTTCTGCCATGAAATTAAAAGATGTTTGCTCTTTGGAAGAAAAGCTATGACAAACCTAGACAGTGTATTAAAATACAGAGACATCACTTTGCTGACAAAGGTTCATATAGTCAAAGCTGTGGTTTTTCTAGTAGTCATGTACGGATGTGAAAGGTGGACCATAAAGAAGGCTGAGCACTGAAGAATTGATGCTTTCCAACTGTGGTTCTGGAGAAGACTCTTGAGAGTCCCTTGGACAACAAGGAGATCAAACCAGTCAATCCTAAAGGAAATCAACCCTGAATATTCATTAGAAGGACTGATGCTGAAGTTCCAATACTTTGGCCACCTGCTGCAAAAACTCACTGGAAAAGACCCTGAGGCTGGGAAAGATTGAGGACAAGAAGAGAAGGGGGTGACAGAGGATGAGACTGTTGGATGGCATCATTGATTCAATGGACATGAGTTTAAGCAAATTCCGGGAGATAGTGAAGGTTTCCCTGGTGGCTTAGACAGTAAAGCATCTGCATGCAATGCAGGAGACCCGGGTTCGAACCCTGGGTCAGCAAGATCCCCTGGAGAAGGAAATGGCAACCCACTCCAGTACTCTTGCCTGGAAAATTCCATGGACTGAGGAGCCTGGTAGGCTACAGGGTTGCAAAGAGTCGGACATGACTGAGTGACTTCACTTTTCACTTTTTCACTCAGTTGAAGGACGGGGAAGCCTGGTGTGCTGCAGACCCTGGGGTCAGAAAGCCAGACACGACTGAGGGACTGAACAACCGCAACGACAACAGTCACCTCCTGTGCCCCAAGGTGGGAGGAGGCAGTCCCGAGGGGACCCGGACTCTCAGCAGCTCTGGCCAGTAGGGAATGGGACCAGGAAGAGAGAAATAGCCTGGGTGCAGGACTAGAAGAGGTCTCCAGGGAGACACACGTCACACTGTCTGCAGGGATGTCACTGACACTGATTTCATTAAGAGTTTTTATTTATTTGTCTACGCACAACAAATTGAACAAGTGGCCCCTGAAGTAGAAGCACAGTCTTAACTCTGGACCACCACAGAAGCCCCACACTAAGAGTTTTTATTGTTGAAGGAGATGGGGGCCAAAACTTGGTGGGCTTGGGCAATGGGAGAACAAAAGGAGGATGGATCTGAGTCTCCAGCTCAGAAGGATTGAGGGAAGATATGGACCACTGAGCTAAGTAGAATAAATCAAACCCCACTCTTTCAAGTAGGAAAGAGAATAGCAACAAAAGGAAGTTAAAGGAATAGATGGTCCCAGGGATAGGGGTCTTGGTTGTCATGGCAACTGAACTGATAGTGGCTGAAACTTTCAACTTGAAAGAAATGACTCTTGAGTAGTTTTCTTTTTTCCCCCCAATAATAGAGCAATCCAGAGCCATGATAAAACAGAGTGAGAGAGACCTGATTCAGCTTATCAGTGCCAGAATGAAAGAGAATGTCACAAATGGATTCGAGGTAATTTACAGCACAGCAGTCCTGCCTACTGGGAAACCAGTGGGAGAAGGGTCTTTCACCATAATGCATGGAGACTGTGTTGCCAAGAGAAACCTTTAGTGCTCCCTGCAGAAGGAGTTGGACATCCAAAGCCATCATTATCTCTAGAATCCATCATGCTCTCCAGGAAGGGCATCAGAAGTCCTTATGGCCATATTTGTCATCTTCCTTTCCAACTATAAAAGGAGCTCTGTTTCATTACATGCTTTTCTTAAGGTGCCCAAACTGCTTACACCCCTTTCTGGATGATAGGTGAAGTCAATCCATTTCACAGTTCACACTATTGTGGAAACAGTAGGAAACCAGAACCAAAGGGATCTCTATGCATTTCCGGTTTATTAGTCTGTGACACTAGGTACCTAAATGGGAAATTGCAAGATCCTGTTGAAGAGTTTTCGACTTGCTATGGGAGCAGGGATGGGGGGCTCTGATGATGGTGTTACTCAATTTTTATTTGTCAGCTTGTGCTGCCTAACAAAATCTCACAGACTGAGTAGCTGAAACTGCAGCCATTTATTTCTCACAGTTCTGGAGAATTTGGGTGGAGCAGATCAGAGCAATCTAGTAATTTGTACTGACTTCCTATTTTTGTCTTGAGGGAAGAAAACCACTGTGATAAGAAAAGCTTTTATCCTTTGAAGCTTTGTTAATAGATAGCAATTAGCAAAATGAAAGTGCTAAAAGATCATTAAGTTTAAAATATTGACCATAGAATTGCAATTAAGTGAGTATATTTAAGTCTCATACTAAGAGCCTAAGAAGAAGAACGTTTTTATGAAATTCTTTTTTAATGATAAATAGGAGGACCAAGCAAGGATAAAAGATGTTCTTGACAGTAAGCCCAGAACAAATGGATCAGAAAGATGTAATGGGGCTGAAAATAGAACCACATGTGTATACTGAAAAGGCTCAGTGTTCCAGGCAAGACCAATGATAAGAATATTACACTGAATCCCATCCGGTCAAAAATAGCTAAACATATAATTACAGAGATAAAGGGGGAATTTCATATGTGTTCACACACTAGAAAGATAATTCTGACTGAAATCAGACAGTAGAGTTGCAGAACAGAATGCTCAAAGACAGTGGAACAAAGTCTAAATCAATTTTGAAGGTGAGAAATTGTGATAAAATATATATTGTAGCACAATATGTTGTTAGTTAATGAAAACAACAGAAGACATTCTGAGATATGCAAAGAAAACAGCCACGTGCCCACCTTTTAAAGTTACTTAAAAATATACTTTGAAGTATACTTTAAAAATATACTTCTGTTGACTACAGAAAGATGTATCAAAAAAAGAAGTGTGGAGATGCCATGGCAAGATAAGACCAGTGGGGAAACTTAAATAGTAAGAACAGAAAACGTTACTATTGTTCTCAAAAATCACTGCAGATGGTGACTGCAGCCATGAAATTAAAAGACACTTGCTCCTTGGAAGAGAAAATATGACAAACCTAGATAGTATATTAAAATACAGAGACATCATTTTGCTGACAAAGGTTCATCGAGTCAAAGCTATGGTTTTTCCAGTAGTCATGTACGGCTGTGAGAGTTGGACCATAAAGAAGGCTGAGTGCTGAAGAATTGAAGCTTTCAAATTGTGGTGCTGGAGAACTCTTGAGAGTCCCTTGGACAAAAAGGAGATCAAATCAGTTAATCCTAAAGGAAATCAACCCTGAATATTTGTTGAAAGGACTGATGCTGAAGCTGAAGCCCCAGTATTTTGGTCACCTGATGTGAAGAGCTGACTCATTGGAAAAGACCCTGATGCTGGGAAAGACAGGGCAGGAGGAGAATGGGGTGACAGAGGATGAGATGGTTGAATGGCATCAGCGACTCAATGGACATGAGTTTGAGCAAACTCTGAAAGACAGTGAAGGACAGGGAAGCCTGGTGTGCTGCACAGTCCATGGGGTTGCAGAGTCGGACATGACTCAGTGACGGAACAACAGGGCAACTCTAAATCTGACTGTGGCAATATACAAAACCTGCAGACCTATCATTTATAAATACAAACACAAAATCCTAAAAAATACCCTGTGCAGTGGTATATTAGATACATAACAGAAACAAAAATTCCACACAAATTTAGAATTCAACTTAGTTTTTTTTCATAGTGTTATGAGTGTAGAAATTCTGAAAGTATTGTTATGGTAGTTTAGATTTGAGAAAATGAGTAAATGTACTGTGAGGGACAGACACAGATATTGCCTGTAGGAAGACATGGGAGAAGCCTGTGGTGTTGGATGGGAATTAGAGGGATATAATATTTATAAATCATGGGATTGTCAAGGAATGGTCTCTGTCCTGCCAACACACAGCTGACTGGATTTCTGAATTGCTATGGACCAGTGACTGCTATATACTATCCATTTCCCCCTGTTTGAATGCAAGTGTCTATAGCCTGTGTCATCATTATATTTAGAAAGAGGGGGAGACTAACTTGTCCTTCAGTTCACAGGTCTTTGGTTCCACGGAAGGTGTACCTACAGGGCTGCATCCAATGAACCACACCTAAGGAACTTACCTAATTTGAACCTGATTTAGATGATGAGGTCCTGGACTTTGCTCCAGTCCTGCAATGAGTGAGACTTATTGGGATGGGGGGTGAGTGTCCTCTGCATGTGGGAAGGATGTTAATTGCTGTGGTCAGAGAGTAGACTATGGTAGGGTGTTTCTGAAGACAGTGGCAACATTTCTTGCCAAATAGCATTCCCTTTGAAACATGGCTTTGCCATTCATCCTATCAAGAGGTACAGCCCATTTCCCCTCCTTTTGAATTTGGCCCGGTGATTTGCTTGGACTGATGGTATGTGGCAGAAGTAACACTGTACAAGCATGAAAGGGCTTGGTCAATACCATGTGGAATAAAGATAAGGCATCCACGTGGAGCTCTTCCTAAATTTCTGGCCCACAGACTAGTGAACAGTAAGATGACCGCTCCTTGAACTTTGGGGTCATTTGTTACACAGCAATAGGTAGCTAATATGCTATCAAAGAGCCCTGGGGTCATTTCAAAAGAACTCAGGAGCCAACATGAAGAGACTCTCACTCACTGATAAGCAATTTGAGCAGCAATAAAGATATTAACTGCAATGGTTTGGAGCACATTAAATATTTAAATCCATGAGCTCAAGATACTTTATAGGAAAAAAACAAAAAAACCTCCATGTCTATCTTTGGAGGCTATTAGGGAAACAACTCATTAACGTGAACATTTTAAATAAAGAATACAGAATTTATCCTTTATTTCCTATACAAACTGTACTTCAAGCTAACCTAATATTATTGAAGGGAGTCCTTTGCAGAATAATTCTAACTAATAAATATAGAAGGAATAGAGTGCTCATGTGCTCAGTCATGTCCAGCTCTTTGCAACCCTTTGGGGTATAGCCTGCCACTGTCCATTGGATTTTTTAGCAAGAATACTGGAGTGGGTTGCCATTTCCTCCTCCAAGGGATCTTCCTGACCCAGGGATCAAACCCACTTAGAAGGAGTAACAGAATCTAAATATCATCATTTTCCAAACCCTAATGAATTGGGTTTAGGCAATAAGCATCAGTGGCTGCTAAAATCATTAGGGGAAACAGTGATATGTAACAGATGGGTCAGGCTGATAACACCTGAAACTGCTTAAGATCTTAACACTAAAAATGAATACACAGATTCCCCCTGGAAAGTCTCTATACTAAACAGTCAACTTGAAACAAACCTCCCCCAAACCTGAATCTAAGTAAGCCTCTAGATCTAACCTTTAGGTCTAAAAAAAATGCCAGAGAGAAAAAACACATGCCACTAAGAGCATGAGGGATTCCCTGGTAGGTCAAATGGTAAAGAATCTGCCAACAGTGCAGGGTTCAATCCCTGGGACAAGAAGATCCCCTGCAGAAGGGAAAGGCTATCCACTCCAGTATTCTTGCCTGGAGAGTTCCATGGACAGAGGAGACTGGCGGTCTATAGTCCACGGAATTGCAAAGAGTAGGATACCACTGAGCAACTAACACTTTCACTTTCACAGGAGGATGTAGAAAAACCCAGAATATGGGAATTCCAGTCTAGTGGTTAGGACTGTGCTCTCACTTCAGAGGGCACAGGTTCGATGTCTGGTCAGGGAACTAAGATCCCACAAGCCAGGCAGCATAGCCAAAAATGAAAACAAAGAACTAAGGCTCCAATACTTTGGCCACCTGATGCGAAGAACTGACTCATCGGAAAAGACTCTGAAGCTGGGAAAGATTGAAGGCAGGAGGAGAAGGGGACAACCGAGAATGAGATGGTTGGATGGCATCACTGACTTGATGGACATGAGTTTGAGCAAGTACCTGGAGTTGGTGATGGACAGGGAAGTCTGGCGTGCTGTAGTCCATGGCGTTGCAAAGAGTCAGACACGACTAAGCAACTGAACTGAAGGTCCCATAAGCTGCATGGTGTGGCCAAAAGAAGGAAAAAGAAAATTTCAGAACATGAAAAATTTTGTAGGGCAAAGACCCCAGGTTATCCAATAAGTAGACAGCAAGGAAGAAAGGAAGTGGGGGATTTACAGATGAAAAGAACCTTAAGAGACAGATTAGCTAAATTCAGTGTGTGAAAGTAGTTAGGATCCCAATTTAAACAAATCCATTGGAAAAGGATTTATGAGACAATGAAGAGAATGTGAACAGTGGTGAGGTATTTAATGGTATTAAGAAACTATTCAATTTTTTGGGGGGAGTGAAATACAAAAAGAATAAAAGGAGGTGGAGGACATGATGATTCTACATAGAGTATGGATTTGAGTGAAGAGGGCAGCCAATAACATCCCAGAGTCGTTGGCAATCTAAGGATGGCCGGGGTACCGTTATCTGGATCCTGAAGCTGGGATGCTTTAGTCCATCCAGAACAGGATCAAGGATGAACCTGGAAGCTGTTCTCACTGGCTTCATGAAAAATAAACACTTCTTTGAGGTCCTTTTCAAATTCTGCCTCTAAATCCAGTCCTACCTGACCAAAGTCGGAAGCCTGAAAAAGAAAAAAAAAAATGCAAGCACACAGGGGCCTAAGGACACAGAATTAGGATCATAGATCACTCATGCTTTCTTAGGAGATCTGCTCTCCCTGCCAGAAAGCTGCACGTCCCCAGGTGGCAAGCAGAACAGGAGGGAGAGGCTGCCACTCAGATGTTCAAATGCATGAGGCTCTGCCTGGTTGTTAACCTGGACCCAACAGGTTGTCTGGACCAAAGAGCTGATTTTGACCCCTGCAAAGCCTAACCTTGGGGCAAACCAGATAAAGCTTTTCTCGAAAGCCCACTCTCTGAAGGAAAGATGACCCCTTCCATTCTCCAAGGCTAAGACTGTGCCAGGCATTGAAGGGATCCCTGGGTTGATTCTTACCCCCTCCAACTCCATGGGTGGACACCAGTTTACAGTCTGTGACTCATGAACACGCCAACTGGTGGCAAGCAGGGAGGGAAGGAGGCTGGGTGGAATTGAGAATTAGCTTTATATATGTCCCAAGAAATATCTGGACAAGTGAGAGTTAAAAATCAGAGTAAACACAATAAACTAAAGTTAAGAATGCTTTGGATTGCAATAGAGTTCAACCAGTTGCTCTTCCTACCAATGAAAGATGAAATCAACACCAGCTGAGAGCAAATCTGGGTGTTTGGGTCCACTGGGAAACTCAGGAGTAAAAAAATCCGAGCATGAGCATCCTGAAAGTTTAATTCATTTCATCTTAATTAATTCATTTCTGTATTTCTGAGGCATGAAGGACCATGTAAGCATAAACTGCCTCCCCCCGTCCCCGCCCCACCCCATTTGAACAAGGAGGCAGGATGAAATTGACCATTCTCAGTGGGTATGGCCTGTCCTTCTGGGACTGAAGATGAAATTTTTTTTCAGGTACCATTTACCAGGACCCTGCTTGCTGTTCTTTTTGACATCCTCCTCTCCACCTCTGGGGCTTCCCTGGTGGCTCAGTCGTAAAGACTCCACCTGCAATGTGGGAGACCTGGGTTTGATCCCTGGGTTGGGAAGATCCCCTGGAGAAGGGAATGGCTACTGATGACAGTATCCTGGCCTGAAGAATTCCATAGACTGTATAGTCCATGAGGTCACAAAGACTCAGACACGACTGAGTGACTTTCAGTTTCTTTCTCCACCTCTGAGATTGGGAGACAGCTTCCTTCTATAATTCTTGCTTTTTGAGCTCTCCCCAGGACAAGACTAGGCATGATTCTTGCAAAGCTCTGCTGTCCCAGAAATGAGGAGGAAGTAGAAAGGATGTGAAAGGGAGGCAGGAAATTCCCTTTACCTTGTAAAATGTTTTGTGGTTGTGAAATATCAGACGCATGTCCCGTAAAAACCAAGCCATTGTGTACACTTTCTCAGTCAGCCTTTCTTTAACCAGGTCCAACCACATGGCTTCCCTAAAGGGCTCACCATAATCTCGAATCTAGGGGCAAAGACATCAAAGAGGTGATGTGAGCACAGGCAATGTCACTGGAATGGATCCAACTCCAGCCTTTATTTGCAGGGTAATACCCAAGTGGCTTAGTGGGTAAAGAATAAGCCTGCCAATGCAGGGGATGCAGGCAGATGGGAGTTCGATCCCTGGGTTGGGAAGATACCCTGGAGGAGGGCAGGGCAACCCACTCCAGTATTCTTACTTGGAGAATCCCATAGACAGAGGAGCCTGGTGGGCTACAGTGCATAGGGTCTCAAAGAGTCGGTCATGACTGAAGTGACTAAGCACATATGCACGCGCTGATAATGATATCTGATGTCTATGTGCCAGGCATTGTTCTAAGCACTGCCGATACATTAATATATGATCTCCACAACAGCCGTAAGAGATTGTTACTATAATCACCACAGTTTTATTGATGAGAAACCAGGGATGGAGAGGTTAAGTAACCTATCCAATATTTCACAGCTAAAAATTGGTTGAGTTACATTGAACCCATAGTTTAAGTCTCCTGAGTCTGTACCCTCAACCCTATGCTCTCTATAAGAAAGACATTTCCATTGAAGAGAAAGAGAAACTAAGATACTGTGTCCCAGAGCCGGTATGCAATGCCTATGAAGCAGGCAGCCCCACTCCAGAGCCTGCAGCTAAACCTTCCACCCTCGACAAACAGAGATGCCTGCAGGACACACACTCCACATTTCTAAAATGAGTTTAACAGCGGAGGGATGCCCAGAGGATGAGAAATGTCGAACAGAACTTACATTAAGTGGGGTCTCCGCGAAGAAAGAGCTTTGTGGATGACAGTAGGCTTTCAAGAGGAGAAATTCACATTTCTGTAAAATACAAAGAGGGATTTAAAGGCAAATGCAGTTTGGACAAAGTGAGGCCAAGGCTTTGCCCAGAAACCACACACAGGAGCAGCCAGACACAACCAGCCTTCCAACTGCATCTGCCAAGGTGCCGTGGTGGGGAGGTGGATGTTGAATTCTGTCTGTCCTCCACGTTTGGGCGCTGAAGCTCCATCCTCGGAAGTGAGACACTGAAGGCTTTCTTTGGGTGCCTTTCCCTGGACCCTCTGCCTGTTTGAGGGGAAGGTGAAGGCTTGGGTCCCCATCCCACTCACCAGCTGCTCCCCCGGCTGCATGGACCTTGCCCGAACTTCAGATTTCTGGAGACCCTGCTGGTTTCCTGAAGACTCCTTCATCCTGCAGAAGGTGCAACTCCACGGGCTCCTGTGGGGCCCGGCATAAGTGAGCGAGGACAAGGCCCCCGGAAACAGCCACCGTTTTCCTTTTCCTGGTGGATGCAGCCAGGGAAGGAAGGGGCCACCTCCTGGAGTCTCCAAGATTCCCAAGGCAGAGGAGGTTGGGGGTCGGGGGATCGGGGGGTGGGAGTAGAGTGCAGGAAGGGGTCCCACTGAGAGAGCAACAAAGCAGTCAGAGTGTGGAGGGCAGTGTCAGGGTGAGGGGTGGGTTCTCCTTTTCCTCCTCTGCCCTCCTGGGGGCACAAGGAGCGCTGGGCACCCAGCTGGAGTATCAGAAACTGGGTCTTAACCCCCTGGGTGACTGAGGCTCCATCAGCCTGTTGAGACTGTGGGGGAAATCGGAGAAGCAGGCCACGTTTCCTGGCTTTTCTGAGAAATCACAGAGCACAAATGGTGTTTTTCCGCCCTTTGGACCGGAGTCTGGGTTACGAAACCCGGAAAGGACAACTCCCAGGGGCAGGGGCAGTGTGGGGGTCAGCGTGACTCAGGCGCAGACTCAGAGGCACTGATGCCACAGGGAACAGAGGCTGCGGGCCGATGGGGCTACACGGGGTCACCGGGCAGAGCCCAGGGTGTCCAGGATGCTCCCGGGCCGGCGGCTCTTCCAACCGGAGATGAACGATCAGAGGCGGAGCCCGGGCGGGGCGCCCGCACCGGGTGGGGCTGCGTCTCACTAACCTCTCAGCCTCCGCCGGTGGGATGTGACAGTCCTCGTGAAAGGCTCGCAGGCAAGTGTCACAGCGGAGCAGCGAGCCCCCTTTACAGCACACCTCACATTCCTTGGAGTTTTCCTGCTGGAAGGGAATTGGTACCTGAGATGGGTTGCCCCTGCTTCCCGGGCCTGGGCCAGAGATGCTCTCAGCCGCTGTGCGCAGGCCCAGGTAAGCTCGTGGGCAACCCCGATAACAGTCCCTGGGGTTACACTGACACACGCAGGGACGTACACAAAGACACAGAGCTGTTGTGTCCATGGGTTGTTTGGTTGGGGGGGGGGGGGTGGTTGCTCAGGATCCATAAGGGTCTTTCTCGTGGCCGTAAAATGTAACCTATAAATTCTACAAGTGACTTATGTGAGAGGCGTGATCCTTACAGTTGGGTAAAGATTCACGTGGTGCTGGCAAAGACTGTAGGCAAAAGGAGAAGGGGGGGAAGGGGTGCTAAAGTGCCCCACTGTGGTCCTTTCCCCCCAAGACAGATGGTGGGTGGTCAGGTAGACCACCAGGAGCCAGAGCAAAGGCTCAAAGCAACTGAGAATCAGTTACAACCAAGGAGAGGACCCTGCCTCCACCCGCCACTGTCCATAACACAAATATGAGCACTCTGAGGAGATGGTTAGATAGCATTATGGACTCAATGAACTCGAATTTGAGCAAACTCTGGGAGATAGTGGAGGACAGAGGAGCCTTGCATAGTGCAGTCCATGGGGTTGCATAGAGTTGGACATGACTTGGCCGACACGACTTAGCAACTGAGCAACAACAAAGATACACGGATGGGAGTCCTGATTCTGCTCCCAGCCCCACAAGACAGACAGGGTAGGGCTCCACACAAGTTAATTGCTCAGTCGTGTCGGACTCTTTGTGACCTCACTGACTCTAGCCCACCAGGCTCCTCTGACTGTGGGATTCTCCAGGCAAGGATACTGAAGTGGGCAGTCGTTCTCTTCTCCAGGGGATCTTCCCAACCCAGGGATCGAACCTGGCTCCCCTGCCTTGCAGGTGGCTTCTTTACCATCTGAGCCACCAGGGGAACCCTCCACATGCACACGGGAACCTTTTCTTTGCGTGAAGGGTAGGAGTCTGGAAGAGGGGTCCTTCTTCCTGTGCCCCACCGTGGTACTCTCACCCCAAGACAGATGGTGGGTGGTCAGGAAATAGACCACCAGGAGCCGGAGCAAAGGCTCAAAGCAACTGAGAATCAGTTACAACCAAGGAGAGGACCCTGCCTCCACCGCCACTGTCCCTAACACAAATATGAGGAGCCTGACCAAGGGCAGCAGGGAGGGGAATGTTTAGTCCATTTGCAAAACTAGCCACTCAGCCAAAGGGAAACGTCTTCCTGATCTGGGATGGTGTTCATCTCTCTTAGCTGGGGAGTCTTCCTGAGCGCCCTCTCCACTTCCTAAGCCCCAAGGCCTCCTAAGGAGTGCTCCATAACCCTGAAGGTCAAAGAATCTTTCTGGCCTTCCCCTCCTGGACTTGCCAGTCTGCCTCTCCCTGTCTTTAGGGTTGACACCCGACAGCCATTCTTGCCTCGATGACACCTGGCCCGCGCTGGTCCAGAGTATAGATGCCAGTGCAGACCTACCTGCTCCTCCTGATAGAGAATCTGGTTGGGCCCAGAGCCCTGATACCCCTGCCCCCTACCTCCTGGTTCTGGAGTGAAATGACAGGGAAATGACAGAGAAAGGATGCACATACCCATGGTCACACTCTAATAAAGAATCTGACTCTGGTTTTTATATTTGATGACTGGTGGTTTCTCTAAGCCCTCCCTCTTCCCCTCTTGGCACACCTGGGCAAGGTGCTAAGAAAACTCATGGGCTCCCTCTTTCGGCCACAGTGAGAAGTTCAAGTTGGACAGACCTTGCCCCAGCAAAAGAACCCTCACCTTGGCCACACGAAGTGAAGAAGTGAAAGTCACTCAGTCGTGTCCAACTCTTTGTGACCCCATGGACTATACAGTCCATGGAATTCTCCAAGCCAGAATACTGGAGTGGGTAGCCTTTCCCTTCTCCAGGGGGGGTCTTCCCGACCCAGGAATTGAACCGAGGTCTCCTACATTGCAGGCAGAATTCTTTACCAACTGATCTATCAGGGAAGCCCTTGGCCACATCCCTAACCATAATAAACCTTGGGCTATACCCTTTCTTGGGGTGGCGCTAGTGGTAAAGAACCCTCCTGCCCCTGCACGAGACATAACAGACTCAGGTTCGATCCCTGGTTTGGAAAGATCCCCTGGAGATGGAAATGGCAACCCACTCCAGTATTCTTGCCTGGGAAATCCCATGGACAGAGGAACCTGGCAGACTACAGTCCATATGGTCTCACAGAGCTGGACATGACTGAAGTGATGTAGCATGCATACCCTTTCTTCACTCCAGCCACTTTCAGACCAGCTTGGGTGCCTGCCTTGCCTCTCCCCAGAAAGTCTCTGTATATGAGCAATAAATCTTTTATTCTCTCTTGGCACATGTGTTGCATCATTGGTTTCAATATCTGAACCCAGTTTTTAGTGCAGGGCTGAGCTCACTTACCTGCAGGCAACCACAAGACAGTTGGGTTGGCAAGCAGGAGACTGGGTGACCATTCCAACCTAGGGGTCTCTCTTTGGATTGCTAACTGGCTCAGGTCCCCGCTGACTTATGCTTGAAGTTATGTTGTTCTCTTCTGGGCACTGAGGTTGCCATCATCCACGAGGAGGCACCATCCATTCTTTCCAAGTTTAAGAGCAGGCCATATTGGACATTTAGATGGAGAAAAAGTAGAGATAATCACTGTTGCTCTAAACAGATCTTGTATGGGCTTTCTTGGTGACTCAGTGGTAAAGAATCCACCTGCCAATGCAGGAGACTCGGGTTTTATCCCTGGGTCAAGAAGGTCCCCTGGAGAAGGAAATGGTAACCCACTCCAGTTTTCTTGCCTGGGAAATCCCATGGACAGAGGAACCTGGCAGGTTACAGTCCATGGAGTCACAAAAGAGTTGGACAAAACTTAGGGACTAAATAACAACACAACAACATGATAAATTTCTATTCTTGAAGGCCCTGCTTTAATTTCTACTGAGTTCTATTAACTATTTTAACAGAGTGGAGGTTCCATGGGCTCCAGTATATAAAACTCATTGTGTCAAAGATTTAATTTTATATTTTACTTCATCATTTGTCAGCTCAAAGCATCCATGCCCACTACAGGATAGCTTTGAGCAGTGGGTGTTATGGCCCTGGGGCCTTTAGGTAAGGCAGCAGTTTTGATGGTTAAGGTGAGGTAAACCTGTTTGTCTTCTGTTTTATGTTTGGCAAGTCCCCTGAAAGGACAGTAGGTACCTTGTTTAAATTTAATGGGATGCAATTACTCACAAACGACCCGCATGATATAGCCAATATTAATGCCGTTACCGATGCCATCCACTTAGCAACTGGCAAATGCTTTACATTCACAGATTTGGCTCATTTGTTCTGTTCAGTGCCTATCTCAACAGCATCTCAGTTGGAGTTGGCCTTCCCCTTTGCAGGCATACAACACACCTTTACCTGGCTATCCTGGGGTACCTTGACAGCTTTGCCATCACACACAGTCTCTGCGGACAAGATCGTAGCTGCAGCCGACTTTCCCCAGGAACACAGAAATGGTACCGCATAGATGCAACCCTTCTCATTTGACATATTACGAATATACAGCTACAGAAAGGAACTCAGGAGAAGGGAAGGGTCATCACCACACATGTAGAACAAGGCCCTACCTGCTCAGCAAATTCCTGGGCATTGTTTGGTCAGATGAGGGCTGCTCTATCCCTGACATTGTTAAGAAACAATGACTGACCCTCTTAAAACTCAGTCCAACAACAACTGCCCAACATTTTAAAGCCTTTTGAGTTCTGAAAGTAACACTGTCCTCACGTACAGATTTGACTTATACTCATTTAAACCGTTGGTTGCAAATCAGCCCACTTGAATGGGCTTCTTGTTGCTGTTCAGTCACCCGGTCATGTCTTTGCAACCCCGTGGACCGCAGCATGCCAGGTTCCTCTGTCCTCCACCATCTCCAGAAATTTGCTCAAACTCATGTCCATTGAGTCCATGATGCTATCTAACCATCTTGCTATCTAATCTGAATGGGGACTCCTCAACAAAAAGTTCTAGGATTTGTTAAAAAATTTAAAGAAAAAAAAAAAAAAGCGAAAAGCAGAAGCTGTCAGTTTCACCCTATATGCCTTTTGTATAGCAACGGTAGGCTGCCTACTGGGCCCTTCTAGTGGTGGAGATTCTCACAGGCCCGGAGCCCCTGATTCTCTGCACCAGCTGCCCAGGTTGCCTTGGGGTCCTGGGAGCAGCACCCTGCAGGCCTGCCGCACAGCAAACGTTTGCAGTATTGGGTTGGCCAAAAAGTCCATTCGGGGTTTCCCATACAATGTTATGGAAAAATCCAAATGCACTTTTTGGCCAACCCAATATCAGCATCAGATGGCTTGCTGGTACACGGAAGCAGAGCAAGGTGCCAGGAAAGACTTGGTATGCTGCAGCGCGACCGTGGGGTGTTGGGGGAAGGGCCTGCATTGGTCCATTTGCGATCAGAACTAAACTTGGTTTTCTTTACCTCACTGTGACTCCTGATGGGGTGGTGGGGGCACTGAATGGTCAAGTGTGCCCCTGGCTGTCATTTGCTGACATGTAGCATTATGAGTAAGAAGGAGTTATAATATTGGGGCCATTAATTAATGATCTGGATTTTAAAAATCTTTATTTCTTTCTGGTTACAAGAGTAATAAATGATCATTATAAAAATTTCATCTGTACATAGATATATAACATGGAAGGCAAATGTCCCTTGTCATCCCATCCCAGAATAACAGACTCTTCCAGATGTTTTTTCAGTCATAGCCCTACACATTCACATAAACAAAACTGTGCTCCTTCTGTACACGTTATTACCGGTTTAAGCTTCCTGAAGCTTTCCTGACCTTAACACCCTTAGGTGACTATAGGATGAATATATACTTGCAAAACTTGCATTCTTAAAAGCCACCATTCTGTTGATTATCAGTTTATTTTAGAGTACTGATGAGCATCTATATTCTTCCTTATTATTATTATTTTTTTTTGCTATGACAAGGAACCTTCCTAAACATATCAAGGTATTTAAAATCAGCATGGAAAAGGTGATTTATATAATAAACAGCTTTGGGGGACCATTGCCTTATCAACTTTGAGTGAATCTAGCCAAGGGTCAGGCTAACCTCCTGGGCAAGATGGAAGAGGCATCATTGCATCTATTGGAGGTCCGTATCTAACGGAAGCCCATGAATGGGACTCGAGACTGGAAGGCCTATCTATGTAAGTACAGGCACCTGAGGAGGAGGAGTGGGTACGGCCAATGAATGAATGCCATTGGGAGGCTCTGCAGAGACAAAGCTCAGTTCAAACACATTATTCCATTCTGCTACTACCAATAAGGAGCATGTCGAAGTTAGGAATACTTGGAGTTCAATCAAGGATGATCTTCTTACTCTTACTTCTTACTATTTATCTATTCTTGTCTATTTCAATACCGTATTTACTTTTCAAACTAGAGCACTCTATTTCTGACATATTTGGTTGCTGATCATCCAAATATACAAATCTTTTTTGTAGAACACATGCTAGTGTCCTAATCTTCATTTTCAAGAGTTATCTGCTTCCCTATCTTAAGTTAACTATGAACATAAAGGCGGCATGTACAAGCATCAGTGTGCTAAAGCAGTCGTCAGGAAACCACGGTGCTGAAATGGGAAGGTGACTCGGGCCTGGGAAGGTCGAGGACGCCCAGACTAGCCTTGGCACATGGAAAGTCTGCAACATGGTGGCTGAGAATGTGGTAGGAATTCACCTGCTATTTACCTCTCTCTTGAGATGTTTTCCTGAAGGACAGAGCAAAATTCCTTCCTGCAAGAGAGGACGGGTCAATGAATGGGACTGTTCTGAAAGCTTTTCTTTTGTAAATATCCAAGTCCCCACTTGTGAATGAATATTTGTACATGGCCAGCCTACTGGGTCTCCAACCCAAGAGAGCGGGAAGAATAACTAGCCCCCTCCTCCCATTGGCTCTTCTTCTGGACATTATTTATTCTCTGTCACTCAAACCCAAGACCTGTTCTCTCTCTGTGCTATCCTACCCACTCCTTTTCCTTCCCATTTCTTCTCTAGATAACATCCTTATGATTTCATTTCAGTGATCACATTCTGAGTGTTATGGAGCGGTTTTGTGATGGGATCTGGGATCACAGAGACAAGTACCCTTGTTTGTTGCTCACGGGATGGAACAGTGTGCCAGGAAAGTGGGGAGGAGGGACTGGCCATGGGCAGGATGGTTTGGAAATGCATCACCAAGGGGCCCAGATGGAGTGTGGTCTTGAGGAGGCATTTATTGGGTGGTGGGCACAGGGAAGCTTTCAGAGGGGTCTCTGTCTTCATCTAGTTTCCTTCCAGCCCACCTTCTCCCATACTAGCAGGGTAAGTTTCTTAAATCCCTCCATCTTGCATTTAGAGTTTCCCCTTATCAGCACCAGTCTGGGTTCCTAACTTCCTCACCCACAGTGTTTTTCTATGATCAGTTAGCTCTTTCTCAGTCACTCTGTGGAATCCTGATGGGAATTTCCTCACACTTCTGTTCTTGTAATTCCACTCATCCTTCAGGGAATTAAACTCATCACCTGTGTGTCTCTTGTTATTACAATACCTGCAGCAGCTTTTCTAGGCTCTTTCCTCCACAAAACATGCTCCGCTTCCAGTTCTTAAGATGTTTCCGCTTTCCTTCAATTTCAAATTCTCTTGGTGTGAACCAAACTCCCTTCTCATTCTGAATACACTTCTCTAAGGATCCTGGAAGGTAAAGACAGTCCATCCAACACCCACTTCCATCCTCAGTGAATTCACCCTAAACCTCCATCCCCCTACTCATGATGTTCTACCCTTCTGGGTTCAGAGACTCCCTGTGAGGTGGGAGAAGGAGCGGGGAAACCCAGTTCCTCCTCTCGGATTGAAGGAAGCCCTGAAACCCACCTGAGTGGTGAGGGATTGGGACTGGATTTGCCTTTCATGTGGCTAGGACGTGTGTCACAGGTCCATGGATGACTTCCATGCGGGAGGGCAGTGGCCTGGTCCCCAGATATAAAATGACATTGGAAAGGTGGAAAATCCCTTTATCAGAAGCCCAGCCTTTTCTAAAGCAGCCTCACTTGCAGGTCCCCGAACAATGACACACGTGGATACTCTCTTCCCTTCTAGTGATTCCTTCCTCTCGGGGTTCCAAAGGGCAGGAGGTCAAGGAACTCACCTTGCTTCATTTTCTCCGTATATAAAATCCCCTTTGCCTCCCCACAGGTCACGGGGAGTTCAGGAGAGTGAAAATCCAGAGTTTCATCTTCAGGTTTTTCTGAAAGTAGAAAAGAACAGGTTGGTGTTCCATGGTGGTTCAGGGGATAAGAATCCGTCTGTCAAAGTAGGGGACGTGGTTTCGATCCCTGGTCAGGATCCCTGATCACGTGTCTCAGGCAACTAAAGCAGGTGTGTCACGATTCCTGAAGCCCGTGCACTAGTGTGCCAAGAACCTGTGCTCCGCAACACGGAGTAGACCCCCCCGCCAAGCCCAACTAGAGAAAGCCCACTCACAGCCACGAAGATCCAGCCCAACCAAAAGTCAAATAAATAAATCACTAAAAAGGAAAAGAACAGATTAGTATTCTTCAGTCTTCATTCTGTCTCCCGTTGAATTTTCCATGAATTCTAATAATAATAGCAGTGACCAGAATAACATAAAGAACACTGGGGAGCATTCTCTGGTTAATTCACAGGAAGTCTTCCATTTTGAGTGGCAGACTACATGGGTGTACCGAGGGGTCCTTAATAAACAAAACGAACCCCGCCAACACCACATCACGTAAAATACTTTAATAAACATATTGTGCTTCCATTGGGTGAATATGTTTTAATTTACAGACTAATCCACAATCACCCAATGCTCCTTTATTCTATAAGCATCCTGCTTGTCCCTCTGTGCTGATAGGAGTTGCCAGCCCAGAATATTCCTTTGCCTTCATGTAGTTGGAGACCATTTCTCTATGATTTTTTTTTCGCCTGATTCAAACAAAGACAGGGGTAAGGGAAGCAGTTAGCACTGAGAGGAGAATGCTAAGTCTTGTCCCTTTTCATTTGATTGCTCTCCTGTTTCTTCCTCTAAGAGGAGAAGAAAACACCCAAGAGTTCTAGACTAGTCTGCACATTGCCTATGGAGAGATTAGGCAACTCACAGCCTTAGAGTAGGGATCTGGGGTTCTGATTCAGGAGAAGGAATTGTAAAAGTAGAAGGGGTAACATAAACATCGGGCTTCCCAGGGGCGCTGGTGATAAAGAACCTGCCTACCAATGCAGGAGACAGAAGAGACTCAGGTTCAATCCCTGGGTTGGGAAGACCCCCTGGAGGAGGACAAGGCAACCCACTCCAGTATTCTTGCCTGGAGAATCCCATGGATAGGGGAGCCTCTTGTGCTACGGTCCATTGGGTTGCAAAGAGTTAGACATGACTGAAGTGCCTTAACACGAACACAACATAAACATCAGCAATTCCTGCTTTCCCCATCCCCCGCCAACCTCACTGTGGGCAAGTTCATTAAAGACAGACACAGGAGCTGTTTCCTGGGGTGGGGGTGCAGAGAGAAAGCTGCCCAGAGCTGATGTGCATTCATCCTGGATGTTGTTGCATCTGCAGTGAGGCAAGGAGAATATATAACCCAACTCTTACCCTGGTTTCGAACACTTATAGAAAAATCTAAAGGAAAATATATGAAAAAGCAAGCGCATCATTGAGGGAAAAAACCTGAAACAGAGCAGCATTAATGGCAAAGAAACCATGAGTCAGTTCAGAAAATATGAACTAGGTGGAGTCAGATGAGAAATGAGAAGTGAGGCGAAAGTTGCCTTCTATAGAACCCAAAGGAAGCTCAGCCTCGGGGAGCAGGGACTGTAGCAAGGTAGGTGTGAATAAGGGGTGGGAAGACCTTGGTGGGAAGAATAGCTGGCCGGTGCTCTTGCACAGAGATGCTGGCTCCACCGCTGGTCCCCAGAATCCGCCCACTGAATATGACCCAGTGGACGAGAGCGTGGCACTGGGAGCCAGACTGGGTGGGCTTGTAATCCTGGCTCTGCAGTTCACCAGCACGGTTACAACAGCGAATGCTGATGCCATCAAAGCTGAGCGGGGCATTTGCACTACGGGTTCCTAACTTGCTGACAAGGCGGAGTCACAGGTAACTTTGAATCACTGTGAAGATCCCGAGGGGGATTCGGATGGCAACAGGGACCTGCCATAGCTGCCTGCGTCACCGAACGATCAAGTACAGGTCCAGTGGACACAGACATCCCAGACATGCCCACAGGTGGATGTGGCCACCGTGTGTGGCTTTGGGAACTCTGGGCAGCAGCCCAGTGTGCAGAGTGGTGGGCACGGGAAGCTCCCCCTCCTTTGCCTACTTAGGAGGGACCTTGTGTCCCTAATGCTTCCAAAGCCACCCCACCCCCCACCCCTTAGGGAGGGAGAAAGTTTTCTGATCTTCTTCCCACAATCTTTCATTTGGCTCCATCCTACCTCTCATCTCTGGAGAACACAATGGCACCCCACTCCAGTACTCTTGCCTGGAAAATCCCATGGACGGAGGAGCCTGGTAGGCTGCAGTCCATGGGGTCGTGAAGAGTCGGACATGATTGAGCGACTTCACTTTCACTTTTCACTTTTATGCATTGGAGAAGGAAATGGCAACCCACTCCAGTGTTCTTGCCTGGAGAATCCCAGGGATGGGGTCACACAGAGTCGGACACGACTGAAGTGACTTAGCAGGAGCAGCAGTACCTCTCATCTCAGTAAACAGACGTTTAAGGATGGAAGCCTGAAGGGGTGGAGGGCGGTTTGAGTGCCGCTCTCCCACATCTATTAGGTCACCGTTAGTAAATGCAAGCAAAGATGAGGAACTTGCTAGGGAAAGTAAGCAATTAAAGAGCAAAGGGAGGGACTTTCCTGGTGGTCCACTGGTTAAGACTTCGTGATTCCAGTGCAAGTGGTATGAGTTCGATCCCTGATTGGGGAACTAAGATCCTTGCATGCTGAGCAGCGTGGCCAGGAAACAAACAGACAAAAAACAACCCAAAATCAACCAAACAACAAGCAACAGTGACAACAACAACAACTCCAAAAAAAAAAAAAAAAAAAAAAGGAAGAAAAAACAGAGGGAGTTCGTAGAGATGAAAAACCTGGTGGAGAAAATGAAAAGAAAAGCCTAACAGAGACAAAGAAGAGCGGAATGGAAAAACCCCCATTAGTGATGGGGAAGACCACCTCCAGGGATTCTTACAGAACCTAGGGAAGAGGCACAGGTGAACACTATGCCTGGGGACTTCCCCAGTGGGCCAGTGGTTGAGAACCTACCTGCCAATGCAGGGGACAGAGGTTCAATCCTTGGTCCAGGAAGCTTCCACACGCCACAGAGCAACTATGTCCATTTGTTGCAACCACTGAGCCCTCGATAAAGAACCCTCAAGCAGCAACTACTGAGCCCATGAGCTGCAACTACTGAAGTCCATGCACCCTAGAGACTGCTCCACCACAAGAGAAGCCACCCAATGAGAAGCCCAGGAACCACAACTAGAAAGTACCCTGCTTGCAGCAATGAAGATCAAGTGCAGTCAAAAATAATAATAATAAATAAAAATTAAAACAAAAAACCCCCTCATAGCTTGGGGAAAAGTCTGGAGCTCCATGATCTATAGAGGAAGGGCCCATGTGGAAATGGAGTGGCTGGAAAAGCACTAGTAAGGGGACTAGTAAAAGCAGCACACATATGTTTTCTTGTTTATTTGCACAACAGCCTTAAGAAAGGGAAGGCAGTGGCCATGGTCCTCATTTTAGAGTTGGGGACTTTGGCACAGGTTTGGAGAGAGAATTCCTGGTGGTCACCAAACTGTGAGATGGGGCTGGCATTGGAATTCAGACATGCCAACCCCTATGTGTGTGCTCTTTCCACACCATTAGAAACACTGCAACAAGAGTCCGCATCGTTTAACAGCAGAGTGTGTGTGTGGGTACTCATTCAGTCGTGTCCGACTCTTTGTGGCCCTATGGACTGTAGCCCACCGGGCTCTTCTGTCCCACACAGAGTGTGTGCGTGCCTCCTAAGTCACTTCGGTCATGTCTGACTCTTTGCGATCCCAAGACAAGGTGTTAAATCAGGAGTCAAAGCTGGGTGGGCGGACATGCTAAGGAGGTGGAGAAGCTGATGCTGACGGACAGCTGTCAGTGTTTGTCTGGACTCTTGCCTCCTACTGGTGTTTACTACAAAGACCTGGAGGGGGGGTATTTATTTTTCAGCGTAAAACAAAGGACTTGAGATTAAAACACCTACATTTGTTCTAGCTCATGCAAGTCCTTTACGTTCTAATTGAATCTGCAAAATGGACTGGAAAATACCTATTTGAGGATTAGATGGCAAAAAGTAGAACAAATCGGTTGCCAATTGTAAAGTGACGTACGCACTTACATATCGTTGGCAGGGCTTCTGCGTATGGTTGTGTGGAACGCACACTGGGCAAGGAGTCCCCCTTTAAGGTGGGGGGTGGGGAGCTCCTAGTGACATCAGAGCTATAGTCCATTTGCACACTTCCTGCCTCTTTCCAGCAGGGGGCAGTAAAGGGCCTGGTTACAAGAACCGGCTCTGCCAGATGTAAGTCAAGTGCGTCAAGGAAGGGGCTCTCTTTTCTAGTTGATAGGGGTCAATGGAGGCCCTGATACAGGTATTCATACTTGATGAGGAAGAATGGATAATGCATTGATCTGGCAGCTATTTAAGCACAAGCTGCAAGGCACAGAGGAGAGCTGGAGCTACGAGCAAGGCCTTCTGACCTCATTTGATTTTCCCGCAGGGAATAGGATGTACACAGACAGTTAATCATACTTGTGATAAAACAAACTCACAGCCTTAGAGAAGAACTTACGGTTACCAGTGGGGAGCGGTGGGGGGAGGGATAGTTAGGGAGTTTGGGATGGACATGTACACACTGCTGTATTTAAAATGGATAACCAATAAATACCTTCTGTATAGCACAAGGAACTCTATTCAATATTATCTGACAACCTAAATGGGAAGAGAATTTGAAAAAGGATACATGTATATGTATAACTGAGTCAGTTTGCTGGACAGTAGAAATTAACAGAACACTGTAAATTAACTATACTTCATTTTTTTTTTTTTATAAAGAGATCTGAAGACTTCCCTGGTGGTCCAGTGGTTAAGACTCTGTGCTTCCATTGCAAGAGGTGTGGGGTCGATCTCTGGTGGGGGAAGTTCTGCATGCCTCAAGGTATATCCGAAAAAAGAGAGAACCCCCCATAAAACTATCCAAAAAAAAAAAAAAAAAAATTACACTTGCGGTAAGTGCCACCAAGGAAAAACATTGTACCTGCTGGGTCCAAGAGGCTTTGTTCAAGGTGAGTCTGGAGCTGTGTAGCAAAGAAGAAGGAGGATGGAGGGGTTGGCTATGGGGATGGAGTGTGTGACGGGGGAGGAGACGCATGAGCTGGCCCTGAGCAGGACGGAGCCGGAAGCACAGGGTGATGCTCAGAGAACCAGGCTGGGACACACCCTAGGGGCTGCAGCTAGGGCTTGGAAAACGGGTGTGGATTATGTTCTATTTCTTGACCTGGTTGTTGGGTACACCTGGGCTTTTCCTTCGTGTGAGTCCCTCAAGTTGTACACTACGCACCAGCATTTTTCTGTAAGCACAGTATACCAGTGCTCCTCAAGATGTCAACCTGTGATGAGCTTGACCAGAAGAGAAATCAATGCAGGGCTGTCTAGTATAATCGTTGTCTATTTTATATATGGTGTAATGCTATATATAAAATAGAAAACGAATAAAGACCCACTGTATAGCACAGGGAACTCCACTCAATCCTCTCTAATGGCCTAGATGGAAAATAACCTAAAATGGAATGGATGCATGTATTATGTATAACTGATTCACTGTGTTGTACAACAGAAAGTAACACAACACTGTAAATCAACTACACTTCAATAAAAATTGAAAAAGTAATAAAAACAGTGCGTGCTAAGTCTCTTCAGTCATGTCCAGCTCTGTGCTAACGTATAGGCTGTAGCCTGCCAAGTTCCTCTGTCTATGGGATTTTCCAGGCAAGAGTACTGGAGTGGGTTGCCATTTCCTCCTCCAGGGGATCTTCCCAACCCAAGCACAGAACCTGTGTCTTATGTCTCCTGCATTGGCAGGTGGGTTCTTTACCACCAGCGCCTCCTGGGAAGCCCCATATAAAAACAGGGCTGTTAGTAAATGTCGGCTAGAGAATGCTGAAGTCATTTATGGTCCTCTCAGAATTCAGTGGTTTATTATAGATGTCAGCAAACTACAGCCCAGGAGCCAATCGGCCCAGTGTCTGTTTCTGTAAAGAATGTTTTATTGGGGTGGAGCCAGGCCTACTTGTGTATGTTTTTGCCTCTGCCAGTTTCCTGCTACCAAGTCAGGGTTAAAATTGTAGCAGTAAACCGGTATGGCCAGCCGAGCCTAAATGACTCACTCTCTGGCCCTTTTTAGAAAAAGTTTTTCAAGTTTTGGCTTGCAAGGCCCTCGCATTTCTGTGCACATTTCTTTGGCCAAGTCACATGGCCCTTCTCGAATACACAGGTCTGTGACCTTCTGGGATGCTGGCGAGCAGTATTGTGACCTCCCACCGCGTGTTTAACCCTGCGCGGCGCGCAAAGAAGTTCCGAGGAAAACACTGGCAGACTATCACTCTTGGCCTGTGTATTCAACAAATGGGAAAGGCTTGTTATTTCTGTGTGTGTGTGTGTGTTAGTCAGTCGTGTCCAACTCTTTGTGACCTCATGGAGTGTAGCCCGCCAGGCTCTTCTGTGCATGGAATTCTCCAGGCAAGAAAACTGGAGTGGGTAGCCATTCCTTTCTCCAGGGCTCTTCCTGACCCAGGGATTGAACCTGGTTCTCCTGTGTTGCAGGCAGATTCTTTACCGTCAGAGCCACCAGGGAAGCCCTTGTTATTTCCAGTGCTGGTGAAGATGTAGGGGAAAGGGTCTCCACACCACATTCATGGGAGCCTAAACTGGCAACAATTTGATCATCGGGTATGGCATTATTTAATTTTATTTTTTAATTTAATTTTTTGGCCACACTGCACCACGCCACTTATGGGATTTAAGTTGTTTGACCAGGGATTGAACCCAGGCCCTTGGCAGTGAGAGCATAGAATCCTAACCACTGGATGACCAGGGGTTTCCCAGTATGGGATAATTTTATTTTTTAAAACATTTATTTGTTCATTTGACTGCATCAGGTCTTAGTTGTGGCACACGGATCTTTGTGGCACACAGGCTCAGTAGTTGTGGCACTCGAGCTTAGTTGCCCGACCAGGGATTGAACTCACGTCCCCTGCATGGTTAGGTGGATTCTTAACCACTGTACCAGCAGGCAAGTCCCAAGATAATTTTAAATATGCAAACTCATGGATCAGTCTATTTCACCTCCAGAGACAAACCATGAAGAAATAAGCCAGAGAACGTGTCCACTTCGAGGTTTGGTGCTACTCCCGTCATTGGGAGAGGAGCCCCCAGGCTCCATGGAGCAGAGGCGACTCTGCTGATGGACATATAAACAGCAGACCCTGGGAGAGGTGATGTGGATCCACAGGACACAGCTGAGGCGACCTTCACCCTGAGAACACGATTACTTTTCCCAGCAACCACCCCCAGACCCCGAGACCCCAGCTCTGTCTTCATGCAGCCTCATCTATGCTTCTCCCTCCTTCTCTAGTCACTTTAGATCTGCGTCACCTGTGCGGGCTCCACGAGAGACCCTCCCACGCTGAGCATTCTGGTGACCAGTGCCAGCACCAGCTTTATCCTCATGTGCAGGCGTTTGGGCACCTTCAGCCTGTGCCTTTTGGGCTCTTGTCATGACCTTTGAATTTCCGGTTGAGTCGTCCTTCTTTTGAGTCACCTGATTCATCCCTTGGAGCTTCTCTTCGATTCTGAGCCCTGATGAGGCTTCTCCTGGACCAAATAGAGATTTATGATGAGTTTTCACTGGGGTCCCAGTGGCCCTCCCGTTATCGACCTCCTTCTCACTCTCCCAGTCCCCTCACTTTGAGTTCCCTTTGTATCCCTGCCTGCCTCTGGTCTTACTATTTCTCCGTAACTACCCCTCTCTTTTTTTTTGGATGTATCTTTCTTCTCCTCCCTAAACCCTATTTCTCTTTTTCTCCTTCAATTCCTCTTTCTGACTCTTCATTACATGTATCAGTGAGAATATAAGCTCCATGAGGGCAGGGATCTTGTTTTGCTTGTTGCTAAGTCCCCAGAACTGAGGACATGTGCCCAGAACATACCTCAGCTCAATGCATCTCTGTGGAATGAATGTGTAACAAGCAGCATAGTTTAGAAAATATTTAAATTATGTATTTTTCATCCTTATACATTGTATAGTCCATGGAATCTCCAGGCCAGAATACTGGAGTGGGTAGCCTTTCCCTTCTCCAGGGGATCTTCCCAACCCAGGGATCGAACCCAGGTCTCCCTCATTGCAGGCAGATTCTTTACCAGCTGAGCCACAAGGGAAGCCCCTTGTAATGGTCAGGGTTCCCTAATTATGAAGTCAGTCAATTTTCAGGAAAGGGCAGAATCTAGCCCAGGATCTCAGTCGAGGCCACTTTGGAAATACTACCCAAAATCTCAGAAACACAAGAGTGAAAGGGGAGTTCTATGTTCCAAAATTATTTTTATACACCAACAAGAAAAGCTCAGAGGTCTGAATGTCAAGTGTTCCCAGAAGTTGTTGGTAGAGAGAACTCAGCATGTGACAAGGAGGCAATGGGGCTGGGTACTGGGAGAATGAGACAAGGGGAGGAGAAGGGTGAGGGAGGAGGTTCTGGTCCCTTCCCAGGTCAGACCCCAAGACTGAGGGGTATTGGCAACAAGCAGAAAAATTGGGAAAATGTCCAAAGCAGTGAAAAGCATGTCATGATTCCAGTTTGGGAGCTGAGAGGAGATTTCATCCCGGGATGCCTGCCACATTACCTCCTAAGGGCTGGGAATCCAAGACAATCCCCACCAATCGGCACATCTTGAACTAAAGAAACAAGGAGAAAGGAGAGGGGCAGGGGAAGAGGGAGAAAGTGCAGAGGAAAAGGAGAAAAGGTGATGAGTGTGAAAAGGAATAAAGCAGAGGGTCCAGAAAAGCACAGAGTTACATACAGTTTTGTTTCTTGTGCTGCAAATAACATGCTTTTTCATGCATGGAGTCAGTGGCACGCTAAGCATCTCTGCGGGTGGTTTTGAACACTCAATGACCACAAATCTAACCCCAGTTTGGGACTGGGAATCTGAATCCTGCCTGCACATTCAGGTTTTTGCTTTGTCTTTTCTTCTTGGCTCTGAACTTGCACTGGACGTTGTGTGTGCTAAGTCACTTCAGTCATGTCTGACTCTGTGTTGTCCTATAGACTGTAGCCCCCCCAGGCTCCTCTGTCCATGGGGGTTCTCCAGGCAAGAATACTGGAGTAGGTGGCCATGCCCTCCTCCAGGGGATCTTTCCGACCCAGAGATTGGACTTGTGTCCCTTGTGTCTCCGGCATTGGCAGACGGGTCATTTCTCACTAGTGTCACCTGGGAAGTCCCATATCTCAAAATCGTCTGATGCCTCCTGTCCACCTCCACCTCATTCCTTCCCAGTGATAAGATAAAAGAAGCCTGTTGGAACCAGCATGGTTCTCCCTTTGTGAGGTATAGTCCTTGATGAGATGGTCTAGGGGTTGGGGTGGAGCTGGCCATGTGGCTGGAAAGAAGAACCCTAATGAACACCAAGGGAATGACACCTTCATCCTTCTTGCTTACCTCTTGAGGGACATTTCTTCTGTCTTTTTTTTGAACTTGACCAGTTATGTATTTTTCTCTTCCTTTCTGAAACAGAAAAGAAAATCATCTCTTATGGCTATCTAGAGTGATCTACAAGTTTGAAATTTTTAAGTAAAATTTTTTCTATCTTCCCATCACTTTGGGGAGGAAAGAGACCCATGAGTCCATGTGAAGAAAATACTTGGAAATGAAAAAGGATTGAATAAAGAATAACAGAGATGTGGCAAATTATTAGCATTAAAATATGCCTTTTTTTCTATAACTAGTTTTTTCAAGACTAGGAGAAAAAATATAGATTGTTATTAGTCATAGATATAAATGATCTTCTTAGCCAAAACTTAAGACCAAAAATCATGAAGATAAAACATGAACAAATTTAACCATTTAAAAAATTTAAATGCCCATACTTCAAGAAACATCCACACAATATTAAAATAGAACAGGGAAATTCCAATATATGTAACATTAGAGGATGAATCACCTTAATAGTAAAACAAAAGATGAACAGTATACTAGGAAAATGGACAAAAGCATAAATTGAAAGTACTAAAAGAGGAAATGACAATATTTTTTGAAAAAGCATCTTTAGACCACCAAAAATCCAAAAAATGCATTGCTTGGTTTGAATTATACCCAAACTTGTGAAAAGTTTTATCATGTCTGGGTTGACGAGGACATAATTAATGAGCACTTGTGTTGTTAAAGGAAACAACAACAACACAACAATATTTTCTGGAGAATAGTTTGGTAACAAATATGAAATTTAAGATACCTAAACTCTAACCAAGTAATTCACACTTAGAAATTAATTCTCAGGAAATTATTGGACAAATGTGTAAAGATACCAACACATGCAACATGATTTCTATTTTTATATAAAAATGAGAAATATCCTAACTTACTGCTAATAGGTTATTATTGAAATAAATTGTTAATCATATAGTAATGAGCTGTATATCCCCTCCCATCCAAAAAAGGAAAATAGGTAATGGATAACATTGACACAATGAGAAAAATGTTTAGAAGTGTTTATAGAATAGACTATGTAGAATAAGCATGTGTGTGTATATATATATATATAATGTATATACATATAAATGTAATATATATATGTAAAGAATGTGTACATATATATGTACATGAATGCAGGCCTTTTTTGTAAGGTACAAAAATAAGGTGGCAGAAGCAGAATAAATAGATATTTCATTTCCTGATTAATAACTTTGCATACTGTTGGAGGATTTTATGAGGAACTTTATGTGGGGCTGGACAAGATGGGTTACTCTTCAGCACAAGCAGAACCAGACCTTGGTGTCTTAACGTGCACAGTGTATTTCTCTGTCAGGCATAGTTCTCTGCAAGACAGGGGTCTCCAGGACAGCTGTCTGCTGTGGATGGTGCTGAGACCCATCCAAAGGTGCTTGACCTTTGGCCACCTCCCTCTTCCACACACCTTCCCAGTCAGAGGAAGAGAGTGGGGAGAGCTGAGCAGTAAGTGTCTCTTATGTGTTTTGACTCAGGAGTAACTGGCCTCTTGGTCAGAACTGGTGACACGGCCCTGTCTTCTGCAAGGGGCCGGCAAGTGTAGGCTTCCAAATGTCTGGGAAGGGAAGGAGAACCAGAAATAGTGAAGAACACTAGTACTGCCCAGCAGGCGGTGTGCAGGGCTGGTTGTTCCTTTTTGTCTTCTTCCCTTTTCCTTAGTAGTACAGTTGCTCATTTTCACCTGGATAGTCGTCCTTCTAGAATAAAGACTACATTACCCAGCCTCCTTTGCAGCCAGGTAAGGCCATGGAACCAGTCCTGGCAATGAAATGGCAACAGGATTACTAAATTTAACCTGCAGATAGAGTCCTACAGTGGAGGAGGTGTGCCTCTCCTTGACCTTGCCTCTTTCCTTTCTTGTGGGCTGGAGCCCAGTGGAGGGGATGCCGCATGCTGAGGATGACGGAGCGACAACCAGAATGAACTGTGTATGGTGCCAGCCCCGACCTCCTACTTCTCTACAGGAGAGAGAAATAAGCCTTTTTATCTCACCCATTATTTGGAGGGGGAGGGTAAGTGGTGGTTTTCTGTCACACACAGCAAGCTAATCTTAATGGCCACAGCGTATTGCTTTTATAGTACATTTTTTTTTAATGTTGCAAAAAGTTAAATTACTGCTGTAAAAAGCACACATCTTTTTCTGGCTTGGATGTCCTAAGGACATAACAATCAATAAAAATAATATCAACTCTACCTTACCAGAGACCAAATAAGTTCTTTACACTTACGCTTTTCCCCGGGAGATTTTCCCAAAGACAGTTTACTGTCATCATCTGTGGAATCTTGAAAGTAATAAGAAAGAAACTTTTGAATAAGCAATCTTTGTATTCATTTCCATCAATATTGAGCTGGTAAAGCTTTAATAGTATTATTTCTACCCCTTTTATTATAATGGCAATGGCACCCCACTCCAGTACTCTTGCCTGGAAAATCCCATGGACAGAGGAGCCTGGTAGGCTGCAGTCCTTGGGGTCGCTAAGAGTTGGACACGACTGAGCGACTTCATTTTCATTTTTCACTTTCATGCATTGGAGAAGGAAATGGCAACCCACTCCAGTGTTCTTCCCTGGAGAATCCCAGGGACGGGGGAGCCTGGTGGGCTGCTGTCTGTGGGGTTGCACAGAGTCGGACACGACTGAAGTGACTTAGCAGCAGCAGTATTATAATGGAGAATGGTGGCTCCTCAAGAGGGCTCTAGGGACCGAGATTCTCTAGTCCTGCGCATGTACACAACAAAGTCAGGGGCTCGTGCTCAGACGTAGTATTACATTTGTGTTTATGACTACTGTTCACTTCCCAGAAAGGTCATGTGAGAAATATGGTGATTGAGGTCTTAGGGAAAAACCAGATGGGTTGGCAGTGTAATAAAGAACCATGAATACACTCAGAGCATGAATTCTTAGCGGCGGTGAAAGAAAGTGAGAGTCGCTCAGTCATGTCTGACTCTTTGTGACCCCATGACTGTAGCCTGTCAGGCTCCTCTGTCCATGGAATTGGCCAGGCAAGAATACTGGAGTTGGTAGCCATTCTCTTCTCCAGGGGATCTTCCCTAGCCAGGGATCAAAACTGGGTTTCCTGCATTGCAGATGGATTCTTTACTCTCTGAGCCACCAGGGAAGCCTTAACAATTAGGGTTGCCCCCTAATTGGTTCTTGGGGTGAAAAAAACTTAACTCTTTTCATGTATAAATCATAAATAAATATATCCAGTACAGAAATGGATAGATAATATACCTGTGTTATTAAAATACCCTGGGAGGTAGGGTTCATTATTAGAAAAAATTATCTAGATGGGCTCTCTGGAGCAGCGATAATGAACAAATGGCTGAGAAACACTGACTCAGAGTAAAACAACTCTCTAAGTTTGGGTTCCTGATTATGCACTGTGAGGCTTGCAATCCCTCACCTTTGTTGTGGATGATTCTTGGTGGTGTGCTGGGTGGCTCCTGGGGTCTCTTCCCTTCATCCATTTCTGAAGGATTATCACTGATCTCTGAAAAAAAAAAAAAAAACAAAACAAAACCAACATTCATGTCACTTTCCTCTCTGGAAAGTCAATGGGGAATCTCCCAGAGAACCAGGAAGGACCTTGAACACTCTGGAGTTGAAGGCTGGAGGTTCCAGCCTTGCTTGAGCCTCCAAGACACCCTCCTGAGACTAACTCTACCACTGATGTGTCTGCCAGTCAGGAGAGGGCCATAGAAAAGCTGGTCAGTAATGGTTCCACTACTAACAGAATGTCCTTTGGGGAGCCAGTCGTTTGAGCCTCTGGACCAGAGGTTCAAAGTGAGGTTGTGAACCCCTTGGAGAGTCCTGGAAACTCTTTCCTCAGGAGAACTTCCAGGTCAAAATTGTTTTCATAATAAGATGTTCTTTGCCTTTTTTTTTTTTTTTTTGCTATGTTGGCTTTTGCACAGATAAGGCAGGTAAAAATGCTGCTGCTTCAGTACAAATAAAGTCCCCAAATCTTAGAATTATCTATTGCATTCTCTACCACCAGTTACTCAACATGGAAAAAACAAAACAAAAGAGTAGTTTCATTTAAGAATGTTCTTGATGAAACAGTTAAAATTATTAACTGTATTAAATTTATACTCTTGAGAACATATCTTTTTAATAGTCTGTGTGAGGACTTCCCTGGTGGTCCAATGGTTTAGACTCTGCCTTGCAATGCAGGGGACACAGGTTCGATCCCTGATCAGGGAACTAAGATCCCACATGTTGTGGAGCGACTGAGCCTGTGCGCCACAATAGCGAGTCTGTGCACTGCAATGAAAGATCCCGCATGATATAACTAAGACCCAATGCAGCCAAAAGGAAAAAAGTCTATGTGAAAAAGTGGGGAGCACATATAAAGTAGTTTGTTGCATCTTGAAGTGCCATGGTTGTCTCAAGAACAATACTCAGGTGATTGTGTTGTAAGCTCACTGGAAACTCCAGTGAACCAATACTTTCCAGTTGTATATGATATTATAAAATCTGGCGTGAGTAGAAGATTCATTTGAATCACAAGATAGTGTGAAACATCTTACTACAAAATAGTATGAAAAGCTCATTGATGTGGTTTCAGACTCTGGTTACAGCAAACCTTTAAGAAACTACCACTTGTTGAGTTTTGGTGTAGTATCAAAGGTGAATAACCACAGATATCTCAAGAGACTGTTAAAATACTCCACCCTTTTGGCTACAGATTTGTGTGGGGCTGGATTTTCTTCCTATGATTCAACCAAAGGTAAAGGGGATTAAGACATACAAACATACAGTTATAAAATAAATAAGCCAAAGGGATATAACATACAGTATAAGAAATAAAGTCAATAGTATTGTAATAACTTTGAATGGGGATAGGTTGTTACTAGACTTATGGTGATGATCATTTCATAGTATATGCAAATGAAACCCCTGTGTAGTGTACGTGAAACTAACATAATATTGTACACCAAACATATTTCAATTAAAGAAAAAAAGTTAAAAGGAGCTTTAAAACAGAAAGTAATTGTTAACAGGATATAGATTGATGTTATTAAAAATGTTCTCTCAGCTCTCAATATAATACAGTAAAGATATGTACAAAACTATTGAAGAAGCACATTGAAAAGATAGTTAATAAAATTTTCTAAAAGAATCCAGCTTTGATTAAGGTAGACATTAAAGAGAGTTGCAAAAATGTAAAATGATACCACTCACTTAATATTTTTATTTGAAAAGTGTACTATTTTTCATAAAAATATATTATTTATGGTAATAAGTTATTGGTCTATTGTGGGTTGCAAGAGAGAGCCTCCCACACTGAGCATTCAGATGACAAATTCCATCACCAGCCTTACCCTCTGATTTAGGCATCTGGGCACATTCTGTCCTCTTTTGTGCCCTTGTCACGACCTTTGTATTGCTGGTTGAGTGGTCCTCTTTATGAGTCACCTGATCTTGCTGTTGGAGTGTCTTTTGAATTCCATGCCCAGGTAAGGCTGCCCCTGGCCAAACAGTGATTTGGAAATAGTCTTAATTGGGGTTGCAGTGGCCCTCTTCCTTCCCTGAATAGTGATTGCCTTCTCACACTCCCAGTCTCCCCACTGTGAGACCTTGGTACCCCTGCTCTGTACCTCACTTTTCTCCTGCTATTTCTTTGTAATTACATATATATATATATATATATATATATATATATATATTTTTTTTTTTTTTTTTTTTTTTCCTCGTATGTACCTTCCTTTCCCCTGAAAACTTACCATCTATTCTCACTCTCTGTGCAACCTGCTGAAACCAATCAGATTAATTTGGGGGAGCCCCAGAGCACTGGGGCTGATTTCCTATTTCCTGCCTTCAGACCCCTGCTGCCAGAAAGTGCCACATCCAAGTAAACATGGCCAGATGGTCTATTTCAGCAGAGGAAGGGTCTCGTAAAGCACTTTTCCAGATTCCCTAGGGCCTGTGTGTGATACAGGGGACAGGAGAGACCCAGGATGCCTCTAGAAGGGAAAGGGCAAAAAGGCATCTAAGAATTGAGAGGCAGGGGCCCTGCAGTGGAGGGTGAGGCTGAGACCCAGAGGATGAAGGGGAGTGGGAGTGGGGGTGTTAGCATTGGGTCTCTCTTCCCCCTTTATTTTGCCAGTGGATTTTGTATTTATATCTTTGGACTAGAATTTTTTTTTTTACTGAGTGCCAAATTGAATTCTCTGGTGGCTTAGATGGTAAAGAATCCATCCACCTGCAAGGCAGGAGACCAGGATTTGATCCCTGGGTCAGGAAGATCCCCTGGAGAAGGGAATGGCAACCCGCTCCAGTATTCTTGCCTAGAGAATCCCATGGACAGAGGAGCCTGGCAGGTTACAGTCCATGGGGTCGCAAAGAGTCAGACATGACTGAGTGACTTGCCCTTTCAAACTGGTGTACTGTGGGGAAATTTTCTCCTTGATTTCTCAGTGCTTCTGTGAAAAGCTCTAGCCTCCTGAGACACAGAAGTATATATGATATAAAAATAGGGGATGTTTTCTTTCATTCCCCCTGAAATTATTACACTTTTCATATACCATAGAAATTAAATCTGTAGCTAGTTAATTACTGCCTAATCCAAAGAGGTGATAAAACCTCTCATTCTGATCATGATCAAATGGTTGTGGCCAGGGCTAGGCTCCTAGGTTAAGTCCCTCCTAGGTTAAGTAACAGGGACATTGGAGCACTCTATGCCTAGGTGTTTAGTGTCAAAAGGGATGAAGCCCAGAACTTGGAGAATCTTTAGTAAAAGCTGGAGACACCTGGGGTTTCTCTGGCTCTTAGAAAGAGGCATTTACATTCTCCCAAATTACGGTGAAGACTCAGGACATTTTCAATCTTATCTCAAAGCAGTAAAAAAAAATTTGCTTTTCTCTTTTCAGGAGCAAAAGAGGATGACTGTCCTTGTCCTGTATACAAACAGAAAATCCACCCTTCTTTCTCCTGTGTCTATAGGATATAATCTGCATTCACACAGAAGATTCCATCAGCTCTCTCCTCATGCCTGTGGGTCTCCATATGAGAAATGCTACAATGTTGAACTGGTTGTGAATATCAATAAAAGAATTCTTCTCCCTGACCCAGGCGCTTTGTGGTTTTACAATATTCATATATCTAAAGAACATCACTCTGCAGGAGGGGGTAATCTCAGAGCCTTGCGGTTCTTGACAAACCACACAGGTGCATAGACAGCACCAATATTGAAATGAATAAGTCAAAAATTGAATTATAAAAATTTCCCCCAATATATTTGCGTCCTTCCTCGGCAACAGCATCACCTACCATTCACCCAGCTGTTTAAGCCAGAAACTGAAGAACAAACCTTGATTTCTTTCTCTCATCCTCAGCTTCCAATTTACCAAATCTTGCCAACTCTACCTAAACTGATCTTGAATAGACCTTCTCTCCATCCACTGCCAGGTCTGAATCCAAGCTGCAGTCAGCTCCCACAGCATCTGCCCCTTAAAGGAGTGCCCTGTATCCATTCTTTTCTATTTCCAATTCATTCTTTACATAACACCACAATTTTCTGTTGGTGAAAATTGAATCATGTCATGTACACACTGCTATATTGAAATGGATAACCAACAAGGTCCTACTGTACAGCCCAGGGAGCTCCCCTCAAAGCTGTGTGGCAGCCTGATTGGAAGAGGAGTTTGGGGGAGAATGGATGCTGAGTTCCTTTGCCATCCACCTGAAACTATCACAACATTGTTAACTGACTGTATATTCCAATATAAAATAAAAAGTTAAAAAAATTGCATCATGTCACGTCACAGACTAGGTTTCTTCAGTGGCTCCCCATTGCACTTAGAATAAAATCCCATCTCCCACACCTTGACCGGCAAAGATGAGCGGTCTCTGGCCTCCAACCCCCTCTTGTGTTCTCATCTTACTTCCTCGGTGGCTTTTTTTGTGCTGTCTCTTCTTTGTGGTGGCCCAGATACATCTTTTTCTTTTCTTTCCTGAAAAGATACAAATCATCTTTATAGCTACAAACATTTATCTATCAACCTCATATGTCAACAATGCTTAGCTTCAAATCACAGTGACCAGGAGGTCATTGGTGATCTTTGGTGATGCTGAAATTCTAAAGCATCAGAAGAAAGAGAGAGATGTGAAGAAATGGAGACAATAAGTTTCGGTAATTCATTTCTAGAAGTTTCATTGTGAAACAGAAGGGAGAGCGATGGAGGTGGCTGAAGTGAGAGGAGGATCAAGAGAAAATTCCTTTCATGAACTGTGATAGGATTGGGCATTGGTTGAATGAATATCCTTGTGAGAAAGTGAAAGTCACTCAGTCATGTCCGACTCTTGTGACCCCATGGACTATAGCTCGCTAGGCTCCTCTGTCCATGGAATTCTCCAGGCAAGAATACTGGAGTGGGTTGCTGTGCCCTTCTCCAGGGGATCTTCCTGACCCAGGGAACCTGGGTCTCCTGTATTGCAGGCAGATTCTTGACCATCTGAGCTATCAGGGGGAGATGCTGAGTTCTCAAGAAAGAGGAGGGACCATGGAGATGGTCAGGAGAGGTGGTAGCATTGCTTTGGAGAGAAAGAATGAACTGGAAAGGAGCAGGCAGATGCAGCATTTACAGATGGGAGCAGGAAGAGAGGGAATTCCCACCTGATGCTTTTCTATGAAACAAGAGGAATGGTCATCTGTTGTGCAAAAGGCAAGCAGTGAAGTATAAGAGGTTTGAAAATTAAAAACTGGTTTTTTTTTAGATTTGAGAGGATCACAGGAAGTGGAGTGGTCACGCGGTGTGGAGGGTCATTTATGCTGGAGTCATGAAGACACAGTGAGAACACGCTGCCCAGCCATGTGCCTCTCTCCGACTGTGCCTGATTTCAGGTACAGTGTGCTGGAAGCAGCTAGTAGTCTCCTCCAAGTTCTGCCAGGAAGTTCTAGGCAAAGACAAGAAGCAAAGCAGGTAAAGATAGCAGTAGGTGACTGAAACAATGGATCTGGCACTCTAAACTGGTAAGAAGGGTAATGAAGAAAGGCAGATAGGGCTTCCGTGGTGGCTCAGTGGTAAAGAATCTGCCTGCCCTTGCAGGAGACATGGGTTCCATCCCTGGTCAGGGAGGATCCCACATGTCTTGAAGCGACATAGCCTGTTCACAACAACAATTGAGCCTGTGCTCTAGAGCTGGGCAGTGGCAACTCCCGAAGCCCTCATGCCCTAGAGCCCATGCTCCCCACCACTGCAATGAGAAAGGATGAGAAATGAGAGAAACCACTGCAATGAGAAGCCCATGTACTGCAATGAAGAGTAGCCCCCACTTGCCACAGCTATAGGAAAGGTCAAGCACAGCACAGAAGACCCAGCACAGACAAAAATAAATAAATAAAAGAAAGGCAGATGATTGAATGGAGACAGGAAAGGCCCATGACTGGTCACCCAAATGATATTGAGAGAAAGCTGCAGAGGAAGAAATTTTAAAGAAGAAATTTTAAAGAAGAAATCAGGGCAGGACAGATATTTTTGAATTCATTTTTATAGAGAAGGAGAGATCAGAAGTTGAGCAATAGCTATAAAAGGAGCAAACTTGAAGCACTGAGTGTCAATAAAAGGAAATCTCAACTTATTGGGAAGTTGAGCCAGATTTTTTTTTTTTTTTTTTTGAGCCAGATTTAAATGATGAAAAGGCCCTTTGGGTTTGGGAGGCCAAGAACGGGTTGGGGGGGAAAGTCATTGGAAATAAGGAGTTGAAGGATTTGAGAGGTCAGGGTCTTGGATGGGTCTGTCACTCACATGGACCTTGCAGGTGTCCAGAAGGATAGCAGGACTGGAAGTGATAGAAAGATTCTAAGTCAGCCTTGAGGTCCTCCAGGGAGTGGTGGAGAAGTCAACGTATGACAGTGATGAAAAGGGAGTGAGCCCTTCACTTGATGGTTAAGCCTCAAAAGAGAGGATAGGGAGCAAGGGGCTGGGTGGGGCAGTGGGCAACCAGGGGTGTCATTCAACCTATCTTCCTACATGAGGAGAGGGTAGCAGAGAATATTCAGTCTTGTCTTAAGAGGAAGCAGTGTCCTATTGGGGACTTTCCATTAAAGAGGGAAGTGTAACTAGCCCTATAAGAAGTTGTGTATGTAGGAGACCTTGATGATTTCAGAACAAACAATTCCAATGGGTGTGTATTTCAATGGCCCCAAATGCCTTCTCATCTCCATATAATTTTCATGAAGGCCTTAGAGGAAGATGCAGTGAATGGGAAATAAACTGTGTTGGGCATGATGCCTACAGTCACCTAGTGGGTGCTCATGACAAGATGCAGCCCCAAAGGCAATCCTTACCTTTCTTGCTGGGAAGTGTCCTGGATGCCTCCTGGAGCTCCTTTGAGTCACTTGGTTCAGGGACATCATCTCTTCTCACTGACAAAAAAGTACAATTCATTTTAGAACTCAGAGCGGGCTGATAAGAAAGTGCTGAGGGATTCTGGTGGGAGAAGCAGAGAGTGGAGAGCACCCCTAGCACAGGTCTGGGGATTCACCAGGTTCCCCGACTTGGCCTCGGTTTGATCAACTTGTGGTTACTGCTCCCTGTGTGATTATCACAGTGAACCGGGAACAACTGTCCCACAGAGGACTCAGTTGGAGTTCTTTAGAGAGATTCCCCTTTCCCAATGGAAGAAGAAGAACAAAGACTAAGCAGCCAGTGTGCGTGGTAATCTTGAATTCTGAGGGCCACAAAGAGGGTGAATGCCTTTGCCATATGAAATGTACATGCTATTGCTTAGATATCTGTGATGGGATATTTTTAAACTGCTGTATCTGCGATTATTCATCTTGAGAAATAGTGAAGAAGACTAAGTGCCTTATATACTTCCATCTATCTGTTGTCGGGAAAGCAGGAATCAGCTTGTGCTTGCCAGCTTGTGGCTTTGTTAGCCACAAGAATACCAAAAGTTCTGCTAGTTTTTCCTGCCCTAAGAAAGACAGAAAGACCTGAAGCCATATCAAATAAGGGCCCATCTCACAAATGGCAGTCACTTTCTTGCTAACATAGTGCTATGAGATCTGTGTCAAGTTCCAGCCTGCAGAGGAATAGCTAACTGAGGCAGCTAGCCAGCAGTCCTCAGACTTTAAAAATGATTTGTTGCATTTCAAATTAGTTAAATACCTTAAAAATCCAAATGATGTAAAAAAAAAATGATACAGTTTGAAAATGAAAGTTCCCACAGTCAATGTGGGGGCTGGAAAGGAGGACCATCCACGTCTGGGGCACTGATTTAGAGTTAGGGTCACACAGTATTTTTGTTTGTTTTGCATTCTTTTTTGTCTGGTTTTCCTTTACTGTTCAAGCTATAGCTCAGGATAACCAAAATAGCTGATACGGGGAAGTTTATTTTTCCAGAAGCAATTCAGAGAGTTGAGCAGTTTGGATGGACACGTTACACAACATCATGGAATGCAATTTGCAAAACCCAACCTGTGTAAATATAAAGGGTAAATGACCCAATTTAAAGAGTAAATTGCAAGGGAGGAAAAAAGTCACAAAAGTTGAAACTTGCCGTGGTGGCAGAAGGATGGTGTCTTTATATATTTATCGGCTACCCCTCGATACCTGCGGGATCTTAATTTCCAACCAGGGACTGAACTCTCACTGCCTCCATTGGAAGGTAGAGTCTTAACCACTGGACCACTGAGGAATTCCATTTTTTAAAAAAATTTATTTTAAATTGGAGAATAATTGCTTTTGCTTTGCATTTTGATGCAGCAGTTCGGAGTTTTACCTACTCAAGTGGCCTCTGGGAGTTGCTGAGCCAAATAGTCCTTCCCCACTGGGATTCACACATCACCTGGCAGAGGAATGTTCTCTGTTTGCAGACTCCTTAGTGGTGTTTGGAGTCCGGGTCTTGATACTGTGCAGGACCCTGAGGGGCTCCTGGGCACAAAAGCTTTTCTCTGTCCCCCATTTCTTAAATACAGGAAATAGGCTTCATCTGACCTCCAAGGCCTTCCCTAAATTCCAACCAGCATGTTCAAACAGATGCTAATTAGGGAAGAGAGTGGGGTGTGGAGATAAGGGAGAAAGGAATAATAGTACAGGCTGGGCTCCCCCTCAAGGGATATACAGGGCAATATTGTGACCTGTTTTGCAGATTCTGAAACCCTCACCAGGTGGGAGAAATGAACAGTTTGCTGCCCATAAGCACAGAGACCCCTGAATGGCAGAAACAAGAGGTTGATCATGCTGTCTCCGAATTACCTCACCACCGACCAATCAGAAGAACATCCCTCTCTGAACCACAAATATAAAACTTCTCACTTACTCTGTCCAAACTGGGACACACAGTTTTGAGAACATTAACCTGCTGTGGTCCCTTTTGCCTGGCAAAGCAATACAGCTGTTCTTTTCTACTTCATCCAAAACTCTGTCTCTGAGATATATCAGTAATTCGGTGTCAGGGTACAGAGGCTGGATTTGGCTTCAGTCGGGTCAGTACTAGTGGGGTTTCTGTCCCTCACCCTCAGTGTCCCTTCTCCATCCACCTTTCCCAGACCCATCTCCCTCACCCCACCGTCCATCCCCGCCCCGGGACTCTGTCTTCTTTCAAGAGCTCTGGTTTCCTGTCTGTTCAAGCTCCCAAGGGCAGGGAGTGAGCAGCAGTGGGAAAGCTGGACCAAGATGGAGAGTGGAGAGAGGAGACCTGGGCCTGGGTGTTCCGAATGGCTTCTCCTCACGGTAGACACAAAACTTAAGGTGAGCCTGCATATGTGTGTGTGTGTATGTGTTAGTCGCTCAGTCATGTCCTACTCTTTGCCACCCGATGGACCCGTCAGGCTCCTCTGTCCATGGGATTGTCCAGACAAGAATATTGGAGTGGGTTGCCATTCCCTTTTCCAGGGATTTTCCTGACCCAGGGAACTTGGATCTCCTGCATTGCAGGCAGATTTTTTACTGTCTGAACCATCAGCGAAGCCCCAAGGTGAGGCTGAGTAGTCCAAATCTAGATTACCTGGCACAGAGGCTGAGGAAGTGCAGGGCATCTCTTGAGTGTCTTCTTTATCTTTTATTTGAGGGATCAGGTTGTCACTGGACACTGAGCGGAGGAAGAAGAGAAATTTCAGATAGCGGGACCCGCCAGCAGGATCCAGGGTGGGAGGAACAAGAACAATCTATTCTAGCAGGTAAAAATGATGGGCCAGCTGAATACCAAGGCTCCTCGAGGGTGGGGTAGGCAGGGAGGGAGAGCAATCTTTTCTTTTCTTTCTTTCTCCCCCTCCCTCATCTACTGGCCATGCTTCATGGCTTGAGAGATCTCAGTTCCCCAGCCAGGGATCAAATCCAGGCCCATGACAATGAAAGCACTGAGTCTTAATCACCGTACTGCCAGGTAATTCCCCAATCATTTTCTTTCAATTAGTCTCTTATCAATGTAAAAATAGCACTTATTTTGTTTTAAATCTAGAAGATGGACTCTTGTTATTGGCGTCGTGATTATGTTAACCTTGTGTACATGCATGCATGCTCAGTTGTGTCTGACTTTTTCGACTCCATGGAAAAAGACTGTAGACACTAGGCTCTTCTGTCCATGGAATTCTCCAGGCAAGAATATTGGAGTGAGTTGCCATTTCCTTCTCTAAGGGTTCTTCCTGACCCAGGGATTGAACCCACGTCTCCTGCAGCTCCTGCAGCTCCTGCATTGGCAGGCAGATTCTTTAGCACTGTGACACCTGGGAAGCCCCTATGTTAGCCTTATTTGGATGGTAATTTTAGATGAGTGGAGAAAACATTTGGACCAAATAAGACCCTTTATTCCCAGTACTGGAGAGCTCAGAATCCATGATACCATTTTTAACAGTGGTCAATAATATTCCACAGTTACGTTTTACATAGTCAAAGTGCTTTATCCTGATGGTTGGGGGAGATAAATGACATAACTGTAGAAGTGAAATCAGGCCCAGCAACCTTTAAACATTTGGTCATCTTTCCTAATAATTTCAGTAACATTCCTCGTAGAATCTAAGCTATATGAAAATGAATCTGGCTTAAACGGATGTCCCTGTAATCAGAGGGTGAGCAATCTGTAAAGCGTTAAGGCAGCTTGTTGCCCAAGTTACTTGACAATTCAGAGCAGTGTGTCCTGAGTGCTGGGTGGGCAGGGCTCTTGGACATCACAGCGTCAAATGGCTGTGACAGCATCCCTGACAAGAGGTTAAGTGCATGGACCTCTGCTGCTTTTTCCTTGTCACACCAGTGCTTTTTCCCGGGGTTCCTGCCACAGCCCTCTTGACTTACAGGCAAGTGTTCTTCCTTCACAGCCACCTTAAGCCGGGCGAGTCAGCTCCAAGCAGCATTGCTCTGAACAGGGACAGGGGAGTGCGGGCATCTTTTATGAATATTCATCACTTATTTGGGGTGCTGTCGTTGGTCATTTATGTGTGTGAGTGTTAGTCGCTCAGTCATGTCCAACTCTGCGACCCCATGGACTGTAGTCCGCCAGGCTCCTCTCTCCATGGAATTCTTCAGGCAAGAATACTGGAGTGGGCTGCCATTTCCTTCTCCAGGGAATCTTCCTGACCCAGAGATTGAACCTGGGTCTCCTGCATTGCAGGCAGGTTCTTTCCGGTCTGAGCCACCAGGGAAGCCAGAAGAAAACAGTCGTAGGCTACAGGGACAGGATGTCAGGGAGAGGAGTGAACAGTTAAAATGCCAGGAGCCAGCAGAGTACAAGAGCCAAAGAGCAGAGGCTCGGGCTGTTCTAGGGGTGGGAAGCAGGTGTTCTGGGCTCCAGGCTTTACCCAGGCTCCTGGCAGCGCCCACAGTCCCTCTTGGAAAGAGCTGTGTATGGTAATGGGAGCTCGGGAAGATGCAGGTCAACAAAGAGACGGGACCCTGGGGTTCCAGGGCCACAGGCACCCTAGGCTGGGGCGGCCCCGGTATTGGATGGAGTCTGTGTCTCACCTGGACTGAGTCTTCCTTCCTGGATGGTTCCCCGGAGAGCCATGGTGGGGCTGGTAGGGCTGGGCAGCTCACACAGGACCTCAGAGCTGTGCTGGGCCGGGGCTCTGGGCTCGCTGACACTGGGTACATAGGGTGGGAGGCTCCGTAGGGGTTGTCGGCAGGGAAGACGCGGCAGGGGCAGGGTCCTCGAGGAGCTCCTTCCTGCTGGGTTGGCTGGGGCTTCAAGAGGGATGGTTGTGATTCTGCTCCAGCCTCCATGGGAAGTGACAACTGGGATCGGCAAAGCACCACACATAAGTACGTCGGAATTGTTTGGGGAAGAGATTTCTTTCTTTTTTTTTTTCAACTTTATATTTTGTATTGAAGTATAGCTGATTAACATTAACAATGTTGTGATAATTTCAGATGAACAGTGAAGGGACTCAACCACACAGATACCTGTATCCATTCTCCCCCAAACCCCACTCCCCTCCAGGAGGACATAACATTGACCAGAGTTCCCTGTGCTATACAGGAGGTCCTTGTTGGTTATCTATTTAAATACAGCAGTGTGTACATGTCCATCCCAAACTGAGAAGAGATTTCTTTAAACTTCACATTCAGTAGGACAAAGTCATGGAGGTATTCACTCTCTCACAGATATGTAGAATGAATCCATCATCCATTTGTGGACCCAGTAGATTTTCTTTCTTTGATGTGGCCATATAGTGCAATATCAATAGCTGCTAACCTCTGATGTGACACCAGAGTGGTTTTCACCCATGAAGTTGAGATTGGTTTTGTACCCAGGGATTTAATTTTCTTCAGTTTCTCTCTAGTTGTGGCTTTAGAATTTAGACAATTATGTACAATGCTATAGTTTTAAATGTTGTCCTTGTTTTAAGCAATAAACATCTCACACCTCTCTGGAGCAAATGAGAGAAAATATAAATTTTTTCATGCTTCCCTGGTGGCTCAGTGGTAAAATAATCCACCTGCCAGTGCAGGAGATGTGGGTTCGATCCCTGGGTCAGGAAGATCCCCTGGAGAAGAAAATGGCAACCCATTGTAGTGTTCTTGCCTGGAAAATCCCATGGACAGAGGAGCTTGGTGGACCACAGTCCATGGGATCACGAAAGAGTTGGACACAACTTAGCAACTAAACAACAAAAACAGCAATTCCTTTGCACAGTGTATGTTTTTATTTTTATGAAAGTCACTCAGTTGTGTCCAACTCTTTGCAACCCCATGAAACTGTAGCCCACCAGGTTCCTATGTCCATGGGTTTCTCCAGGCAAGAATACTGGAGTGGGTGCCGTGCCCTCCTCCAGGGGAACTTCCCGACTAGGGATCAAACTGGGGTCTCCTGCAATGCAGGTGCATTCTTTACCAGCCCAGTGTACTAGCACCTCTATGTTCTAGTTTCTGCTCATTTCTGCAGACTCAGTTTCCGTGCCTCCTTGCCTTGTACCCTATGCTCTGGCCACACTGAACTTCCCTCCCATCCCACAACCCCAGGGCCTGGGCTCTGCCTGCTGGTCCCCCGCGTGTCCAGGGCTAGGTTTCTTTTATGATTCTTCTCCATTCTGTCTCAATCAGTAAACAAAAAAAGGAAAGTAAGGCCAGATTTGGGAGAGGATCCTAGAACAAAATCACAGAGTTGGATCCAGAAAGATGCTAGAGCTCAGTCAGGCTGGGGGTGGGGGTTGGGTTAGGAGTATATTCAGTGTGTGCATCCCTTTGACTCTTAGACTTACTTAGCCTGGCCTTTGAGAACTTGTTTCTCCCAGAACTGCCCTGATACGGCTGCGATCTCAGGCACACGTGCAGCTGTGCCAGCCTGGGGGAGGTCTCGTCTCTTCTGCTGCCCCTGTAGCTCAAGGAATCATTTCTCCCTTTGAGGAGGAGCCTCTTGATGGTAAAGTGTCAAAGAGCAGATGAAGAGCTGTCAACAGTGGTGACTCCAGTAGTAAGAATGATACCATTCAGTGTGATCTTTTCCTTGTGGTTCTCAGATAAATGAACCATATACTTGAACTAAACTAAGTGATTTAACTGCCTGCTTCTCTTACTCTTCCTTCTTTCTTCCCAGCAATGTCATTGCTCTTTTAATATTGCAATTTTTATTCAGTTCTTCTCTTTCTCAGGGAACTTCATTCTCTGCTTCTTACTCATACTCTCTCTTTTTATCTCTGTGTCCACAATTCATTCTCCCTTCTTCTTCAGCTAATTTTCTTACCTCATTTAGCTTTATAATCTGCCCTCTAGCAGATTGTTTAGAATAGTGATTAAAGATCATCCCTGGCAGTTCAGAGGTTAAGACTTCATTCACTTTCTAATGCTGGGGGTGTGGGTTCCAGACCTGGTCAGGGAGCTAAGATCCATCCCACATGCCTCATGGCTAAAAAAACCAAAACATAAAGCAGAAGCAATATTGTAACAAATTCAATAAAGACTTTGAAAATGGCCCACATCAAAAATAAATCTTAAATTAAAAAAAATAGTAACCAAAATGTTGGATCCTAGTATTAGGAGGTCCAAGTAGGATTCCTGGCTCTACACTTAGCAGACAAGTAACTTTGGAAAAGTTATTCTGAGCCTTAATTTCCTTATATGTCACATAGGGACAAGAATGACTTCGAAGGATTGTTTTAATGATGACATAAGATAACCATACAAAGTGCCTGGGATAATGTCTGTCACACAGTAAGCACTCAGAAAAAAACAAAAAAAACCAGCAACAAGGACCTACTATATAGCACAGCGAACTATATTCAATATCTTGTAAAACCTATATTGGAAAAAAAATCTGAAAAGGAATATAAATATGTAACTGAATCACTCTGCTGTATATGTAAGACTAACATATAACATTGTGAATCAACTATACCTCAACAAAGAAAAAGATACTTATTATTACCCATCCATATCCATTTTTCTTCCTCTCTGGCTCTCCTTCTGTCAGGCTAGGTCTCTTCTGTCACTTTATGTGTTCCCTTCCCTGGAGACTGCCCAGTATGCTGAATTGTACAGTCACCTCCCCGCCACCCTCCCACCCCATAGAACATGTAAGACAGAAATGGTTGTGTCATCTAGAAATTCACCTTAGAGACCCAGAGCCAGGGGCTGTTTTCCTGGCACTCTCCTGAGAGAGAATGGTCCATCTCTTCCCAAAGAGAAAGTGGGGAGTTAAAGTGCATATTCCTCAAGGCAGAAAACCAGTTTGAACTTTTAGCATAGCAACTTCTATCATGTTCCTAAAGCCCAAAGGTATTCATGAAGCCTTGGACTTGGTCAAGAATCCACCTGTCAATGCAGGGAACATGAGTTTGATCCCTGATCCGGGAAGATCCCACATGCCACAGAGCAGCTAAGCCCATGTGCCACAACTACTGAACCTGTGATCCTCTAGAAGAGAAGCCACTGTATTGAGAAACACAAGCACTGCAACAAAGTCTAGGCCCTGCTCACTGCAACCAGAAAAAGCCGGCTCAAGGCAACGAAGACTCAGCACAGCCAAATAATAATAAATAAATAAATAAAAAATTTTTAAAAAGAGCCTTATACCTCTTGTGAAGCTATTGAGAGTCGTTATCAGGTTGGGATATTCCTTCAGGTTGATTTGGCTGAACAGTATCTTCAAAAATGACAGACTAAATGTCTTCTCCTGTTGGGTAAGAATGTTGTACACGACTCTGGATAAAGGGACCAGATTTTTCCAGGCTTCCATAGATTCCTTAAAAAGCAGAATAAAGGATTATCATACATGAGTATAAAATGGAATGGAGATTTATCACACATTTGTGGTTTTCCAAGCTGTAAGAAAGCGATTTTTGCTCTTAAGGAATTTAATGCAAACTGTGTAGCCAAATCCTCTAACATAGAGAAACCACATTTCCACATGTTTATTTTTGGAGCTTCATATATATTGATATTTGAGTGGTTAGTCACAGGAGTTTAGCATCCTGGAAAATAAATTTCTCTTGTGAACCTTATTTTAGGTACATTTGAGAGAAGAGAGAAATGTTAAGGAAGAAAAGTGGAAATAAAGACTGCTCCTGTCTAATTCTCCAAGACTCTGGCCAGGACTCTTTAGCTGTGGATCTATGAATTGGTCACAAGTGGCTCTGCTCTCTCTTTCCTTCTCTCATGAACTTGAAATGCCCTAAATGGGAAATCTGAGAAATCCTCCTGAGAGGTTGACCAAGAGGAGAAACATGGCAGGAGAGAATTCCTGAAAAATACTTGTTGAGCAATGACTTGGTTTGGTGAGCAATGACTGGGTTTGGGTATCTAGCAACAGATAAGACCAACATGGTGCTACCGTGTGGGAGGAAGGGCGCTAGTGGGTTGAAATAATAGGCGTTAAATAATAAACACAAATAAATACCCAGTTCCTATCAAAAGCAGTGTTATGAAGGAAAGTGTAATTTGCTATGAGGAAGAATACTAAGGGGGACTTAATTAGATGAGTAGGCTAAGGATGCCTCTCTGAGGAGTGTTAATTCTTAGGTAGATTCATAAGGAGTCCAGGGCCCTCAAGGAGGAAGGGGTCCGGGGCCCTTGAGAAGGAGAAAGGGGTCTGGGGATCTCAAAGAGGAGAAAAGGACAAATGCTTTTTCCTACATTGCTTTGTCTTAGTCACATAAGATGTTATTTTCTTTAAGTTCAGAGCTAATGATTACACAACAAAACTCATCTTGAAATCTGTACTAAGGATTATATAACAACAACGCATCTTGCATTGAGGACATGTTTCTTCTTCTTAAAAAGGAACCTTCTGACTTATCTTGTTATCTTAAGACTGTATGTTGTGGGAGTGGGTCTGGTAAGACCTTTCTACTGTTTTAATCTTGTTAAATTAAGATATATCTTGTAGGAGTGGGTCTGGTAAAAGTATATAAGGTCTTGATAAGAGTAGTGGATGGGCACTCTTTGTCCCCCTTCTGATGTCTGTGTCAGAAGCTTTCTTTGTCCCTTTTCACTTTAATAAAACTCTGCTACACAAAAGCTCTTGAGGGATCCTGATTCTGAAGCTAAATCTTCTTTGGAGATCACAAATCTGACATCGTTCACTGTAAGCTATCAGTGACACCCTGACCATGATCTGAAAAGGGGTTGGATCCAACTGGGCCAAGACTGGGGGAAGATTGTCCTACCACTGCTAGCACTTTTCTGGGGCTCAGATTCTTAGGGCTCAATAAATGCTTTAAGTAACCTAAATTATAGGAAAAGAATCTCACTTTGTCCACATAATCATATCTCCCACTGTCTGCCTTGCTTCACATCAGGATGGGCTTTGAGTGACAAACTCTTATGGATTGAATGGTGCCTCCTTCTATCCAAAAATATGTCTGCTTGAAATCTGTGAATGAGGCTGTGTTTGGAAAAAGGGTCTTACAGGTAAAATTAAGTTAAGAATCTTAAAATGAGACCATCCTGGATTACGGTAGGCCCTAAATCACAGTGACAAAATGTCCTTGTAAGAGAAGAAAAAGGGAGAAGGTACAGTTGAGAAGGCAGTGTAGAGATGGAAAGAACGTGTGAAGTGAAGTTTCTATAAACCAGGTTCACCATGGGTTGCTGGAAGTAGTAGAAGACAGAGGAATTCAGGGAATGGATTGTCCCTGAGCCTTGAAAAGGAGCCAACTCTGCCAACACCTTGATTTTGGACTTCTGGACCTCAGAACTGTGAGAGAACATATTTCTTTGTTTTAAGCCATTTGGTTTGAAGTCACCTACCTTGGACACCTTCTTTCCTTGGTAATGACCATTTTAGCCTGGAACTTCCAAATTCTAGAAGCTCTGGAGTGTTGTGGTTTGAGACCTCAACAGTTGGGCATTCTTGGTGGGGGTGGGTTGCCATGGCAAAGCACCAAGTGACTCACCCTGTACAGTCTCTCAGTGATGAAGAAGTTGTCTCGGAGGCCTTCAAAAAAGGGAAATGGCTTGTTGATGGCATAAGCGATCTCCAGCTTCTGATGTATGAAGTGCTGAAGAAGAGCCTCTTCTAAGGCCCTGGTCATGGTGGCTCTCCTACGGAAAAGGCACAAGAAGAAAGGAGAAGCAAAGATTTTGCAGAGTTAGGGGAGCCATTCTCTGTGCTGCACAGACATCTGGAGACAAGCATTCTGGTTCCCCAAGGCATCCCTTAGTGGTCCACAAAGCCACCTCTGATGAAAAGACTCATGGGCATAGGAAGCAGTGACTATGCTCAGCAACACAGAGGGCAAAGTGACCCACAATGTGATGCAGGAATCCCGAAGGGGCAGCTGGTAATAAACAGGGCCACTATGTACCAAGTGCTTCCTGTGTCCATTTCACATCTCAGAACAGACATGGCTTTTCCCATGCCCGTGGGACATCATAATAGTTGACCATTTATAGGTCGTGCAGAAATATCAATAAGTTACAATAGGAAGAAAATGCACCTTTGATATTCTTGAAAAATTGTTGAGAAAAGGGAAGCAGTAACAAAAAATTCAATCACCTAGAGATTTTTAAAAAAACAAAATGAATGCAGATCTTTTTTTCCAACTTTGTATCGAAGAGAAAATTGAACTGTAATTAAGGAGACACAGGAGACTCAAGTTCAATCCCTCGGGTTGGGAAGATCCCCTGGAGTAGGAAATGGCAACCCACTCCAGTATTCTTGCCTGGAAAATTCCATGGACAGAGGAGCCTGGTGGGTTGTAGTCCATGGGGTCGCAGAGTTGGACATGATTGAGTATGCATGCACAATGATTTTCTAGGTATTTAATCCCAGTGGCAGATTGAGCACCCCTGTCTTTTTCTCCTCATTCCCAAATATGTTAAGTTTAACAGAAAAAAAATATATGTTGCAAAAAACAATCATCACAACAGTACCAGAAAACAAGAGAAGATGCTATTGGGATAATCATGAAGAAATCCTAAAAGATAGAGAACCAATGGGAAAGGAACTAACTGTTCACCATCTGCATAGGGGAAGGATATTGCAAAGATCAGCACAGAGCCAGAAAGCACCAGAATGACCACTTGCTGAGATGGGGAAGGGGCCCTGAATGACTAATTATACCACAGCATTCAGAACAGAACATCCATCATATTCCTCACTCTTCATCTGTTGTGATTGCCAAGGACACACTTGAGGCACAGGGAGGTTAAATAACTAGCCTAAAGTATTTGGAAAAGGTCCATTTTCATTCCAATCCCTAAGAAAGGCAATCCCAAAGAATGCTCAAACTACTGCACAATTGCACTCATCTCACATGCTAGTAAAGTAATGCTCAAAATTCTCCAAGCCAGGCTTCAGCAATACATGAACGGTGAACTTCCAGATGTTCAAGCTGTTTTTAGAAAAGGCAGAGGAATCAGAAATCAAATTGCCAATATCCACTGGATCATCTAAAAAGCAAGAGAGTTCCAGAAAAACATCTATTTCTGCTTTATTGACTACGCCAAAGCCTTCGACTGTGTGGATCACAATAAACTGGGGGAAATTCTGAAGGAGATGGGAATACCAGACCACCTGACCTGCCTCTTGAGAAACCTGTATGCAGGTCAGGAAGCAATAGTTAGAACTGGACATGGAACAACAGACTGCTTCCAAATAGGAAAAGGAGTATGTCAAGGCTGTATATTGTCACCCTGCTTGTTTAACTTATATGCAGAGTGCATCATGAGAAATTCTGGGCTGGAAGAAGCACAAGCTGGAATTAAGATTGCCGGGAGAAATATCAATAACCTCAGATATGCAGATGACACCACCCTTATGGCAGAAAGTGAAGAGGAACTAAAAAGCCTCTTGATGAAAGTGAAAGAGGAGAGTGAAAAAGTTGGCTTAAAGCTCACCATTCAGAAAACTAAGATCATGGCATCTGGTCCCATCACCTCATGGGAAATAGATGGGGAGACAGTGGAAACAGTGTCAGACTTTATTTTTTAGGGGGCTCCAAAATCACTGCAGATGGTGACTGCAGCCATGAAATTAAAAGACGCTTACTCCTTGGAAGGAAAGTTATGACCATCCTAGATAGCATATTAAGAAGCAGAGACGTTACTTTGCCAACAAAGGTCTGTCTAGTCAAGGCTATGGTTTTTCCAGTGGTCATGTATGGATGTGAGAGTTGGACTGTGAAGAAAGCTGAGGGCCGAAAAATTGATGCTTTTGAACTGTGGTGTTGGAGAAGACTGAGAGTCCCTTGGACTGCAAGGAGATCCAACCAGTCCATCCTGAAGGAGATCAGTCCTGGGTGTTCGTTGGAAGGACTGATGCTGAAGCTGAAACTCCAAAACTTTGGCTACCTCATGCGAAGAGTTGACTCATTGGAAAAGACCCTGATACTGGGAGGGGTTGGGGGCAGGAGGAGAAGGGGATGACAGAGGATGAGATGGCTGGATGGCATCACCGACTTGATGGGCATGAGTTTGAGTAAACTCTGGGAGTTGGTGATGGACCGGGAGGCCTGGCATGCTGCGATTCATGGGGTCGCAAATAGTTGGACACGACTGAGCGACTGAACTGAACTGAACTGAAAGTGTTTGGTGGCCAAGCAGAACTCATTTGACCAAAGTCCCATTTCTCACTAGTGCAAGATACAGCAGGCATCTCATAGATGAGTATTCAGGTGTGCATTATGTAAAAGGGTCTTAAAAACGAATGAGCAATGGCAAACATCCAGTAAGGGAAAAAACAAAACAAAAGACATACACAGACAACCGAGTCAAATGCACAATAAATATATTAAAAACATGGTAACTCGATAGTAATCAGAGCAGTGTAAGCAAAGACAAGTTCGTAACATTTGCCTGTCAAGTTAGTCAAGATACAAATAATAGCAATAATCATAGACACTCCTAGTCCAGATACAAACAGGTCCCAACATTCTGGAGATTAATTTAGTAACCAGTACCAAATACCCTAAAATATATACCCCCTCGAGTCCTAAATTCCATTTCTGGGAATTTATTTCAAGAAAATAATCATGAATGTGCTTCAAGAAAAAGTATTGAAAAGTGGACACACTAGAGCAGAAATGAAATATCCTCTCCTGAGTTTCCCTTTCCCACTAATTCCCAGCTACTTCTGGCCACTTGTACAGTGAATAATTAATGAGCTGCCAGCTGGGGGCAGAGTGCAGGATCACTCTTCATGGCCAATGAAGATAGAAAGCAAAACTTAAGTTCCAACCACAAAAACAAACTAGAATTTAGGGAAAAAAGAATTGAGTTGCATTTGCTCCCCCTTGTCATTTGTCTTCTTTTTAACCATCTCCTATTAAATCCCACAGTCCCCTCTCTGACTCTTTGGAAAATACTGTTTTACAAAGAAAGAGAGTCACAGTTGAAATTGTTTAGTTTCACGCAGCAGCTGCAGCTGCTGCCAGGACATAAATGGTAAAAGCCAATCACCCAAAGTGAATAAAGCAGCCTAGACGAAAACCCACCTGGATGCTGAGATGGCTACCTGTTCGTGCCCCCTTACGGATCCAGAGGCTGGCCTGGGGTAGCTCCTGGGAGACTGGCAAAAGGGCAGAGAGAGACCAGTGGGCAAAACAGGAAGTCTCTGCTTTGCTACACATGACGCCGGCCTGGCTTCCAGGAAAGGAAAGTGAAAGTACTTGGGCTGATCCTACAGAGCTGCCTCGGAGTCTGCAGCCTCCCTCTACCTCCGGAAACTGGTGAGATTCCCAGGGCCTGTGGGGGCTGTGGAGGGGGATTGCTGCTTATCGGTACCGTCCTGAGAAGTGGGTACAGAGGGGAGGAGGCCTAGGGGTCAGCCCCAGGGCCCCCAGGAACTGAGAATCTGCCATCTGTTTGCTTTCCTACCCACCTCTATGTTTCCCCTGGACTCCTCTTCCTTCTGTACTTTTTGGAGTAATGAAAATGTACCTAAACTGAGTTGTGATGGTGATGGTTACACAACTAAATAAATTTGCTAGAGATCATCAAATTTAAGGGAAAAAAACAAAGCAGAGGTGAGGTGGCTCAGAAATGCCTGTACTTTGTCAGGATAAAGTTACTACCGAAGAAAATTGAAACCGAAGGAAACCTGAACATAAACTGAAATCATGCCGTGGCAGGCAGACCTCCAGGCAGAAAAGTGTCTTTGAATAGGCTGGCAGGTGGGAGCTGGGAGCATGTGGAACCCGGATCTAGGGCAGAGTCGGGGCTAGGAGACCCCTCCAGGGAGGCAGGGAATGCCCCCTCTGTACAGTCCATTAAAGATTTCTAATATGTGATGTTGTGCAGGGTCTGTGAGAAATCCTTTAATGTGGAAATCTGTTTAACTTTCTTTAAATCACTGCTTACTCCTTGGGGGAAAAGTTATGACCAACCTAGACAGCATATTAAAAAGCAGAGACATCACTTTGCCAACAAAGGTCCGTCTAGTCAAGGCTATGGTTTTTCCAGTAGTCATGTATGGAGGTGAGAGTTGGACCATAAAGAAAGCTGAGCACCGAAGAACTGATACTTTTGAATTATGGCGTTGGAGAAGACTCTTGAGAGTCCCTTAGACTGCAAGGAGATCCAGCCAGTCCATCCTAAAGGAAATCAGTCCTGAATATTCATTGGAAGGACTGATGTTGAAGCTGAAACTCCAATATTTTGGTCACCTGATGCGAAGAACTGACTCATTTGAAAAGACCCTGATGCTGGGAAAGATTGAAGGTGGGAGGAGAAGGGGACGACAGAGAACAAGACGGTTGGATGGCATCACTGACTCAATCGACATGAGTTTGAGAAAACTCTGGGAGTTGGTGATGGACAGGGAGGCCTGGCATGCTGCAGTCCATGGGGTTGCAAAGAGTCTGACACAACTGAGCTACTGAATTGAACTGAACTGAAATCACTGATGCTCAAATGTATTCAGTCCATGGGTTCCCCTACCAGGACACATACAGTGTCCTATCCCTCAGGAAAAAAAAAAAAGGGAAACACAGTTCTAAGGTCTAAGAATCCTTGAAACCAAGATTAACCTACACGGGCAAGAGCTCAATTTTATTGAAGCATAAAATGCATCTGTTGTAGGTGTGCATATGGTGAGTGTTTACAAATATAATTACAACCACAATTAAGATACAGACCAATTCTATCACCCCAGAAAGTTCCCTGTGCCCTTTGCAGATAGCCTCCTCTCCAACTCCAGCATCAGGCAATCACTGTTCTACTTTTTCTATGACTACAGATTTGTTCTGCTTGTATTAAAGTTTTATATAAATGGAAACACCCAGTATGCACTTTTGGATGTCCGGCTTCTTTTGCTCATCACAATGCTTTTGAGATTCATCCTTGTTGTTGAAGGGCTAGTAATTTTTTTCCTCTTTAGGTGTGTGGCCCACCTCATCCTGTCTGATCACCAACATAATCAACATATGTGATGTTCTTTGAGAGGCCCAGGTGATCCAGATATCTTTGGACTGTGTTATGACAAAGGACAGGTGAGTTTCTGTTACTCTAAGAAAAACTGTGAATGAATGATCTTATCTGTCCTGTGAGAATAAAAAGTTTCTGATCCCCCTTTTAAATCAGTATGGAAAGAATCTATTTGTCAAATCAGTGGCCACATACATGACCTGGGCCTGGGATCTCACTGCCTAGACTGCCTATTTTCTTGTTCCAGTCCTCCAGCCTTCTTATAAACTCTTTGAGCTACCCAATATACTTCTAAGAAATTGATTTTCTGCCTGAGTTAGTCTGAGTCAGTTTTGATTATTTGTACCCCCACATCCCAACTGGTTAAAAAGTTGGTTGTTGTTTTTGAGTTGCCGAGTCATGTCTGACTCTTTTTTGAACCCATAGACTGTAGTCCACCAGGCTCCTCTGTCCATGGGTTTCCCAGGCAAGAATACTGGAGTGGGTTGCCATTTCTTACTCCAGGGGATCCTCCTGACCCAGGGATCAAACCCATGTCTCCTGCTTGACAGTCAGATTCTTTACCACTGAGACCTGGGAAGCCCAAAAAGCTGGTAGCAGAGAGTGAATTGTGGGCAACAGATCTTCACAGAAATGTCATCAATCTGAGATGGGTTATCTGACCTAATTAGACATAAATAAATAATAAATAAAACCAATAGTGTTCAAAGATGAGTAGACATTGGTAAGTTAATAGCAAATTAACTAATAACATTGGATTGTGATCAGGACTCTGCAATTCACACGTCTATTCCAAATGTCAGATCTTAGCACACTTAACAAAGTGGAGAGACATTTTTTCAGGTAGAAAGAAAGTGTTAACCTGCTCCAGAGATTGTCACCTACTTGACCTAAGTCTGGGTGGGAGAATAGAGCAAGGAGGCAGGTCAGAATCTCCTCATCCCCCAGGTCATATGGAAGAAAAAGGAGACAACGCTACCCCTCCATTATGAGCCAGGGACCATCTGATGGTCATTGGTGGGCTTGCACCAGACATCCCTGATCTTATCCTAGAGACACTGATTCTCTAGTGAACAGAGATGAAAATAGACAGTGGGAAAACAGAAGCTAAATTTCCTATCATTATCTGACTAATGCAGAATATTGCCAAGTAAAGTTTTCTTGTAAATTTGGCAGAAAAACCCCCTAAGCCCTAGTCTTACTACCATCAGCTGAGGAACTCCAAAGACCTTGTGCTTATAAGCCAAAGAGGTGGCATATTTATGCCAGCTGGTCTAGTCTGTGTCCGACTTTGTTGGGGCCACTGTGCCCAATGGAGTTCAAAAACCAAGGACAGCTATGCCCACCAGAGGCAGAGCTTACTAGCCTCTTTGCCCACAAAGTGAGGGAGAGAGAGAAGTGGGCAGCCCCAGGTATGTCAGCACGTGGTAGGCACATGGACTCTGCTCATCTACTGGGCTCTGCTGGGCTCTGCTCATCTATTGGGATCTGCTCATCTACTGGGCTCATCACGTCCTGGCACCTGGAATCTGGCCCAGCCAGATTCGTGTTCACTTCTTTGGGGGAAAGAGAACAGATGAGGGTAGAGAGGTAGAAATCTTCTGCCTCCTATACTTGGAAAACATGTTTATGCAGATTTTTGAGCATTCCTATAGTGAGTCAGAAGCACTGGGATTCGGTGAAACATACTTCGGAAACGCTACTAGGAGTTTCCCAGTTCTCACCTACTTTGGCCCATGATTCTCACCAAGACCCTGGATTCTATAGACACCTTGACTCTCATTCACCTCTATCTTTGACCCATTGTCCTGCCTAGATTTCTATTCCTCTGGTTTTATTTATTTACCTGTGCTTTGCCCCTGTTCCTTTATCTTTCAACTTTACGCTAATGTAGTTTGCTTTTCCTGAGTGCCTGTTAAGTCGCGTCAGTCCTGTCTGACTCTCTGAGACCCTGTTGGGCTCCTCTGTGAGATTCTCCAGACAAGAATACTGGAGTGGGTTGCCATGCCTTCCTCTAGGGGATCTTCCAGACCCAGGGATGGAACCAGCTTCTCTTATGTCTCCTGCATTGGCAGGTGGGTTCTTTACCACTAGCTACACCAAACTTTTCCAAAGTTGCTTCAAATCCTTTACAAAATGAGAGCTGGGTATAAATGAAAAAATGATGTACAAACATAAATGTAACACACTTGTTGCTAGCGCCATCACTTTGTCCTTTAAGATGTAGGGAGTCTTAGTTCTAAATCCTTCTCCCACCCAAAGAAAGGCCTGTCACTTTGAGATTTCAGAGACTAGTTGAAGGGAGGAGCCAAGATGGCGGAGATGAATAGGACGGGGAGACCACTTTCTCCCCTACAAATTCATCGAAAGAACATTTGAACACTGAGCAAACTTCACAAAACAACTTCTGACCTCTAGCAGAAGACATCAGGTGCCCAGAAAAGCAGCCCATGTCTTCAAAAGGAGCACGACTGAACCAGCGAACCTAAACAAGAGACCACCTCTGCCCGCCTGTGTCAGGGCAGAAATTAGACACTGAAGAGACCGGCAAACAGAAGCCAAATAAACAAAGGGAATCGCTTCAGAAGGGACTGGTGCAACAGATTAAAATCCCTGTAGATAACACCGACTACACTGGAAGGGGCCTTACACGAGAAGTGTAAGCTGGAAGGAGGAGCTATCTGAAACTGAACCGAACCCACACTGACCGCAACAGCTCCAGAGAAATTCCTAGATATATTTTTACTTTTTTTTTTAATTAAAAAAATTTTTTTTTCTTTTCTTTTTTTATTTTTTCTCTTTTATTTTCTTTTAAAATTCCCTATTACTCCCCCATTACTCCTTAACTTTCATTTCCATTTTCATATATTTTTACTACTTTTTTAATTAGGAAAAAAATTTTTTTTTCCTGTTTTATTTTTTCCTCTTATTTTCTTTTAAAGTCCTCTATTACTCCTCTATTACTCCTTAATTTTCATTTTCATTTCACTATAACCTTGCAAAAAAAAAAAAAAAGGAGAAGCCATATTTTTAAACCGAACTTCATATATATTTCTAAAATTTTTTGTGTTTTTGTTTTTAATATTGTATTTTTAAGAGTTTAACCTCTACTCTAGATTTTTAATCTTTGTTTTTCAGTATTTGATATCAATTTTGGACATTTAAGAATCCAATATTCAGTTCCCATTTTTATTCAGGAGTGTGTTGATTACTCTCTCCCACTTCTGAATCTCCGTTTTCTACCTCAGAACACCTCTATTTCCTCCTTTCCCCTTCTCTTCCCAATCCAATTCTGTGAATCTTGGTGGGTGTCTGGGCTACGGAGAACAATCTGGGAACAGACAACTGCGTAGATCTGCCTCTCTCCTCTTGAGTCCCCCCTTTTCTCCTCCTGCTCATCTCTATCTCCCTCCTCCCTCTCCTCTTTTTCATGTAACTCTGTGAACCTCTCTGGGTGTCCCTCACAGGGGAGAATCTTTTCACCATTAACCTAGAAGTTTTATTATCAGTGCTGTATAGTTGGAGAAGTCTTGAGACTACTGGAAGAATAAAACTGAAATCCAGAGGCAGGAGACTTAAGCCCAAAACCTAAGAACACCAGAAAACTCCTGACTACGTGGAACATTAAGTAATAAGAGACCATCCAAAAGCCTCCATACCTACACTGAGACCAACCACCACACAAGAGCCAATAAGTTCCAGAGCAAGACATACCACGAAAATTTTCCAGCAATGCAGGAACATAACCCTGAGCGTCAACATACAGGCTGCCCAAAGTCACACCTAACACATAGACCCATCTCAAAACTCATTACTGGACATTCCATCGCACTCCAGAGAGAAGAAATCCAGTTCCATGCACCAGAACATCGACGCAAGCTTCCCTAACCAGGAAACCTTGACAAGCCAATCGTCCAACCCCACCCACTGGGTGAAACCTCCACATTAAAAAGGAACCACAGACCACCAGAATACAGAGACTAGTTGAAGCTCAATTTTTTTCCTAGCACTCCTGGTTGCATTTGAAAAGTGCCCATAGATTCAAGAAAACTTAGAATTGCACATCAGTCTTCTCTGTCCAAACTTAGCTCTTCCTTCTGGTTGCAGGAGTTGGGAGAGGTCTTTCTGGCCTCTGGCTGCTCTCCAGAAATTTGAAGAATATTTTCTCCAGCGTTTTGGTTCTCTCCAGTCCTGGGTCTGAATACTGGATCTGAATACTGGGTCCGATTTCATCCACTCCAGGCTCACGACTGTGCGGGGTCAGCCCATGGGCCTATGAGAAAATCTGAAATGTCTGGCTTTCCTTTTTTTTCTTCTCACAGTCACGTTGGCAGGGGGCAGGAGCAAGTGTGGTTTCTTCCTCCTGGTCAGCACTGTGCCCCTTCACCTCAAAACACGTCTGATTTTTTTTTAGTTCAAAGAGCTTTCCTGCCCTCTCTTCTTTGCAGGAGCAAGGGGTTCCCTCTCTTCTCTGGATGCTTTGCTCCTCCTCCCTGGGGCCTGAGACTGGGAGGAGGAAAGACCAGCGTGTTGACACCCCGTTCAGCTGTTTCACTTTTCTTTTACCCTTTAGGTGCCACACCTGAGGGGCTGACAGATGGGCAGACTTTCTTGTCACAGCTCCGGGAAAGGACAGAGGAAGTAAAAATCTAAGCAAGAGTGATCTGGGGCTGGCTCCATGGTCTAAGAAGAAGATGGCAAGTGCAGGCAGCTCCTCTAACTGCAGGTTAGTCCTGGCCTCCTGTGTCCTGCATCTCTCCTAAGGAGAGAGCATGTCCTGGCATCCATACTCGTTATTTCTGTCTGCCCAGTCTCAGCTTGCAGGTATAAACAGAATGAGATGACAAATCAATCAATTAATGAGTGAGGGCGATTTCAAAAATGTCGGTGGATTAGCTGTGGGGGAAACTGAAGGACACCTTGACCGACGCCCCCTTCTTATTTTCCTGTAACCGCCATGGAGCTGGGTGGGCCCTGTTGGAACTCCCTGGTCCCTCGAGGACTTGCGGCAAGGCTGGGGGATACCTTGTGACCTCTGAACCCTCTCATTTCTCCCCAATGCCTTCTCCATCCCTACCTCCAAAGACAATTCTGTCCAGGAAGCATCTTTTTAGAAAAATTAACATCCAAATCAATCACCCAACTCTTGGTAAAAACGTTGTGCAGTTTCTGGGTAGTAGTGGGGGGTGGGTACCGGTTTTGTCAGAGCCCTGAGTCCGAGAGTCAACTCAGGAACTCGCTTGGAGGAACTGAAAGTAGGTGGGGTTCAACATGAATGAATGCAAACAGGCAGGGAGGCAACGACTGTCTTTTTCTATTCTGGGATGTATTACACATCTGGCTAGAGAAAGGGAAATTGTCTTTGAAAAAGAGACTTATTGTCAACCATCAATCCATTTTTTGTGGTAAGTAATTTAAGCAATGTAAAAGTGTATGATGACTCCTCTAACCTGGGCTGCCAAGCTGGGGATATTTCTGGCACTAGCTGGGCCCAGCATTTCTACCTGCAGTGGTGCAGCCAGCCAGGTCCTTAGTGCCCAGCGCCCTTTCTCGTGGAGGCTGACTGCATCCCTGCTCCCACTTGCTCCTGAGAGATGGGAGAATGAGCCAGTGGAGCTTGAAGTCCAACTAGCCTTTGGCTTCCAGGCAGGAAAAGAAAGGCTCTGAGAGGTGAGGGTGGGGTAATGCTGATCTCATAGAATGAGCTAGGAGGGTATGCATCAGCTTCTATTTCCTGGAAGAGGTCATAGTTGAAATGGTTTGGTAGAATTCACTAGTGATACCGTCTGGGCCTGGTGCTTTCTTTTTTGGAGGGCTATTAGTTATTGATTCAGTTCCTTTAATAGATACAGACCTATTCAGATGAGCTATCTCTTTGTGTGAGTTTGGCAGTTTGTTTCAAGGTTTGCCCATTTTATCAAATTTGTAGGGATAGCGTAATCTGTAGTATTATTTCTTTATTATCCTTTTAATGTTCGTAGGATTAATAGTGATGAGCCCTGTTTTGTTTTTTATATTGGTAATTTCTGCCATCATTTTCTTTATCAGTCTAGGTAGAAGTTTATCAATTATTTATTTATCAATAGTTTATCAATTATTGTATTGATTTTTAAAAATTAGCTTCTGGTTTCATTGGTTTTTTTCTGCTTTCCTGTTTCAGTGTTATTGATTATTACCCAATTTTTATGATTTCTTCTGCTTGATGTAGGCTTAAATGTCTCCTTTTTCTCTAGTTTCTTCAGATGGAAGCTTATATTATTGATTTAAATCTTTCTTCTAATATGAATTTTAACACCACACATGTCTCTCTAAGCACTTTTGTGCTGCATTCTGTAACTTTTGTGAAAGTGTGTTTTCATTTTAATTTCATTCTAAATAATTTTAAATTTCTCTTGAGACTTCTTTGATTCTAGAAATAGGCTATTTTGTCTTTAAGTATTCTGGAATTTTCAAAATACACAGCTACATTTCTGTTATTTCTACTTTTATTGTGGTCTGAGAATATAATTTTTTCTGATTTATTTTCTTTTTAATTTGTTAAGATAAGCTTTACAGCTCAGAATGTGGTACATTTTAGTAAATATTTCATGTGAGCATGAGTGGTGTGTATATTTTGTCACTGTAGAATAAATAGTCTCTAAGTGTCAAGTAAATCAGATTGGTGGTGCTGTTCAGGTCAACTATATTTTTACTTACTTTCTGCCTCCTTGTTCTATCAAGTACTAAAAGAGGGGTATTGAATTCTCCAACAACAGGAGTGGATTTGTCTATTTCTTCTTGTAGTTTTATCAAATTTTGTCTCGTATTTTGATGCTACTTAGATTAGTTGCGTATACATTAAGGATTGCTAAATCTTCTTGGAGAAATTTGCTTTTTATATAATACTTCTCTTTGTCTCTGAAATTTTCCTTACTCTGAGGTTTTCTCTGAAATTAATGTAGCTACTACAACTTTCCTGTGATTAATGTTGGTATGGCATTTCTTCATCCCTTCACTTTTAACCCATCTGTGTTTTACATTTAAAATTCCTTTCTCAAAGACAATATATAGTTGGGTGTTACTTTTTCCGCTCTGTCAATCTCTGTCTTTTAATTGGTGTATTTAGACCATTCATATTTAAAGTGATTATTCCTGTGGTTGGATTAAAATCTACCATGTTTGTAACTGTTTTTTAATCATTGTGCTTATTTGCTTCCATTTTTCTTCCTTTCTTTTTCTGCCTGTTTTTTAATTGAACATTTTATTGAGCATTTTGTGATTTTATTTTCTCATCTCTCTTAGTCCATCAATTATACTTCTTTTAGAACATTTCATTGGTTTCCCTAGAGTTTGCAATATATATTTACGACTAACCATATCCACTCTGAGTTAAGCTATACTGCTTCATGTTTGGTGCTATACATCAACAAGTTTTGTCTCTCCTATTTTGTTTGTATTTCCCTAAGAATTTATTAAATAGAGCCTTCCAGCTCTATCAGCTATAATCCTCACTTATTATTATACTGGAGCCCTCTTGATGAAGAGGTAAGGTGCAGAGGAGAGAAAGCATTCTTTAGTCTTATGATTAAATTTCAATCTTGTAGAGGAACTGTGTCCCTAGACTGTACTTTTTAGAATGACTTCTTAGATATTTTCCCTTTCCTCACTCCATGAAATGAGACAGAAACCTAGAAGAAGCTGGATTTTTAGATAATTGCCCTTCCCCTGGCTCCCCAGGAGTTCCTCATTCTCATGTAAATCCACATTCCGCCTCTATTTAAATTTACCGTTTAAGTGTTTCTGTGGTCTATGACTCTAAGTGGCTTCTGTTCCAGATAGCTGATCTCATCTGTGATTCTCTGGATTTGTTTATCAATCAGTTTTGGGGGTGACCGTTTGCCCTGTCACCCCAGTTTTCCTGTATGTACATGAAATTCATTGATTTTCAGGTTGTTTAGCTTTTTTTTTTTTTTTGTAAGGATGTCAGTGATGACTTCTTAGGTCTTTGCATTGTTAGAACTGAAACCAAAAATTGAACTTTTTAAACCACTACAAGTTAGATTCTTTTCTTAAAATTTTTGTATTAAAAATATGGTTCTATTGTAATATTATCTTATAGCCAGAACTTGTAACCTATTTAATTTCTCTTTATTATTATTTATTTCGATCAATTCAGGGCCCAATACTTGGTATGTTCTTGTGTTTATGACCAAGTTATTAATACATACATTTTGAAATTTTAAAAACTTATATCCCATATATCTTTTTAAATACACTTGTGGAGTTAAAAATTGAAAGTAAAAATTTTTAACAACCTTGAAAGATTTGTCTATTAGTAGTCTTAAAGGTTATTAAAATACAGATATTGTGAATTTTGCTCTCTGTTGTTTACAATTCTTTAATGTCACTTGCCCATTTTTTTACTTTTAACATTTTTACTGTCACTTTGTTTTTGTTGTATCTTTGGTAGTTGTATCAAAGCTAAATTGTATCTTTGATAGATGAAAATTTAATCTATGTAAAATGACACATATCTTCTTGCTAATAAATTTTGAGGACACTTTTAATATCTAATCCCTCTTCATTTTTCTCTGTTTAAGGAAAACAGTGTTTTCTTTACTTTTATCTTTTGTAAGATTTATAGTCTCATTTTGATTCTATTTGTTACCCTTATGTTTCTAATTAATTCTCAAGTATATGTTTCTCTAATTCAACACATCCAGTGTGAAGCCAGGCCGTTTGAGTTTAGTGTCTTTGAAATAAATAATTTAACTCAGTTTTTTAACTTGCCTAGATTTGGTTTGTTAAAATTTTTAATATACTCTGAAGTTTTAGATTAAGTTTACTATAATTTTATTACTATATGCAGTATATATCCTCTCTTTCTAGAATAGGTCTTCTGAAATTTTTTTTGTTTTTGAACCCTCTATATTCTGAAATATTATTAGGAATTCCAAAGAGTTAGCTTTTGTTTATGTAGGTTATACCTATTAATATTTACCATATGAGAAAGTAGAACTTTGGACAATTAAATATATTTATTTATTCATTCATTTAATAATAATGATGGTGAGGAACTCATTACTTGCTAACATAAATGACCTATTTTATGAAAAATAACTATGTCTTCTAAAATAAACTAAATTAGTGAGATTAGTGATGTTCACACTTTTGCAAATCTATTAGCTGATTCTGTAGAGGACAGCTTGATTCTCCTATCTGCTTCTTCATTCAATCTCTTGTGATACCACTGGCCATGTATTCTCTGGAAAAATCTACTATACATTTATAAGAGGACGAGAGAGAAAAAGGGTAAATAACATCTTATATGAAAATAGTTTTGGCTTTGATGACACCTGAAAGAGTTTTGCACAAAATCCCCAGGGTCCCCAGACCACACTTGGAGAATTACTGTTGTAAAATAATTTTGAGATGTACTTTCTGTTCTCAAATTAAATTTACAGTTTTTAGACATTAGTATTTTAGCTAGTTTTAGTAATGCCTTCCACTTCTTGTATAACAAAACTTGCTGGTATTGATTTCCTGATTCTCTTATTATAGACATCAGCAAATAATTTGTCCCAGACCATGTGTCAGTAATATTGGAGTAGATTATTGTGTTGTAATGAGCTTCCCCAGTGGCTTAGTGGGTAAACAATCCGCCTGCAACACAAGAGCCACAGGAGACGCAGGTTCGATCCCTGGGTTGGAAAGTTCCCATAGAAGAGGAAATGCTGACCCACTCTAGCATTCTTGCCTGAAAAAAATGGATCAAGGAGCCTGGTGGGCTACAGTCCAAAGGGTTGCAAAGCGTCGGACATGACTGAGCGACTTAGCACCACAGCACATTCCTTTGGAACAGACAGTTCTAAAAATCTCACAGGTCCCTGGCTGCTTCAGGGACTCCTCATCCTGGACTGTCTCTGACTGGTGAAGAGCCACCATCTGAAGGGATAGCCACCACAGCAAGCTGAGGTACAGTGAGCATGACTCACACGTGCTGGCTCCGAATTCCTCTCCCAAAGTGACACCCGTCAGCACAGGAAGGCAAGGAGGTGCAACCCTACCTTTGCCCAGAAGTAAAGAACATTGAGGGCTTCCCTGGTGGCTCAGACGGTACAGAATCCGCCTGCAATGCGGGAGACCTGGGTTCGATCCCTGGGTTGGGAAGATCCCCTGAAGGAGGGCATGGCAACACACTCCAGTATCTTGCCTAGAATTCCATGGACAGAGGAGACTGGCAGGCTACTACTGTCCATGGGGTCACAAAAGGTTGGACACGACTGAGCAAGTAATCACACACACAGAGAATATTAAACATTGAAACTGTGTGACCAGCACAGAGAATGCGTGAGTGATGTGTTTTCTGAGCCTGGGTACAGCTATTTTTCTTTCACATTTCACACACAAATGACTGAACAGGGCATATATGTTTTACTCATTTCCTTGTAATTCTGAATCTACATACTTGCATAACTATTTTAGACAGTCAGATGTTTCAAATTTGCTTTCCATTCCTCCTTTATAATTTTTTTCCAGCTATGTTCCAGAAAAATTCTGTTGTCGTTATTTTATGATCATTTTAGTTAAACTTTAAAAAAAAAATTCAGTAATCTTTTAAAATTTCGAGGCCCATTATCTTATTTTCTGGTCTTTTCTTCTTGGCATCCTGGACATAATATCATCTCCTATGTGTATGAAAATTGGTTTGTTTTTTTTTTTTTTTTTAGAAATTCTGTTTCCTGTAACATTTCTATTTATGCTGGAGTAATCTTTGCTCTCTTCTCATCTTGGTTCTGCCCTTTCATGCTGTTGGTTTCCATGAATGGCTGTGGTCTGTAATTGTTTGTTCATTCTTAAGGGCAAGGCACTGATAAGCTAGCTTGGGACTCCACTTAATGAGATGGGCTTGAAAACTTGTGGCTTTGTTGGGTGAATCCCAAATGCCCAAAGGCAAAGATGTTTTTTTCCTGAGTCATCTACAGTCTTCTTAAGAAGAAACCTCTGGTCTCCTGCCTAGATGGAGAAGTTCTGTGTTGGGGTCAGGGAGGAGTGAGGGAGCACATTGATTTATATTTTCTCCTTCCAAACAATCCCTCTGTTTTTATCCTAGTGTCTTCTTCCCTGCCTGCACTACCTCCCCAGGGGCCTCTAAGGCACACTGCACCCCTCTCTGATCCCTGGGAGCATCCACCACCAGTAATAGTGACGAACGTCCTGGCCACTTTTTCAGACTTTGCTTTAAGTATCTCATCTAATCCTTCTCTCTTAGTCATAATGACTTTAATTCCTTTACTAATGTTTTATAGGACTCTCTAGCGAGAGAGGAGAAAAACACTTGTTTTCAATCAACTATCTTTAACCAGAAGTCTTTTTCATTTTTTAAGGAATTCAATGAAGAAATGGATTTTTTCTATCATGATGCGTATTTGGAGAATGGGAAGTTCCAATGACCCTCTTACAGTGGGATAAAAAATATCCTATGAGTCTATATACCTTTTAGCAACACTGAGAAGTGGATTGAGAAATTATCAGCAAGGGAAACAATTTATCAAGAAAGAATCAGAATTACAAAGCTTTTTGAGTACTAAAATTGCTTCTCAGAGATGTGGTTATGTCTGAAATCCAGAGCTCTTATAGTTCTTCGTGCATATAACACTTCCACAGGCAGGTTAAGATACGGAACAACCTTGTCCTAGTTTTGAATATTCACACACACTTCTATATTAGACCAAACAGAAAGACATATTCTCAATATTTAATTGAAACTTTATTAGAGAAGAGTCTTTGACCTAATTTTTTGATGAGGAATGCCATTCCTGTCTCTGCAGTTACAGATGGGAGTGGTCTATTTCTTTTATACTTTCCAGAGATTTCTCCGATTTGTTATTAACTAAGAAGACTTTCAGTTCAGTGGTAGATTCTGTAGTATTATCTCAGTTGATTTTTATTTCTTTGTAACTTATTTTTTGATGATGTGTATTTGTCAGAATTCTTCAGAGAAACAGAACCAATAGGCTGTATTGTGTGTATGTGTGTGTGTGTGTGTGTGGAGAGAGAGAGATTTATTAATAAGGAATTGGCTCACACAATAATGGAGGCCAGCAAGTCCGAAGTCAGCTATGGGCCCGCAGCCCAGAGATCCTGCAGAGTCTCTGAAAGTAGTCAGCTGGGGAATTCCTTCTTAGTCAGGGAGGCTGGTGTTTTTGTTTTATTCAGGCCTTCAACTGATTGGATGAGGCCCAGCTCACATTATGTCGGGCAAACTTCTTACTCAAATTTCACCAATTTAACATAAAATAGTAGTCTTATCCTCCCAAGTCCTCCAGTTTGACATATAAAATTAACCATCACAATATCATTATAAATTCCTATAAAGTTTTATCATTTTAAATCTCAATGTTTTCCAAAGAGAGTTTGGGTGAAAGTCTCTTCACGGTAGTTTAAAGTAGCACAGGGTGAATTCTTTCTAGGTGCAGGTCTTCCTTAAGCCCAGTGTGTTCTATTGCACCCTTGATTATTCTCTAAGTTAAATAGATTCCATCTATTCTGGTCCTTCCACAAGAACATAGTTTTATCCATGTTGACTCTCCACTGAGTATCTATCATCAAAAAGGCAAATAACACATGTTGGTGAGGATGTAGAGAAAAGGGAGCCTTCCTATATTGCTGATGTAAATTGGTACAGCCGTTGTAGAAAGTAATATGGAACTTCCTCAAAAAACTAAAAAGAGAAATACAATATGACTCAGCAATTTCATTCTTGGGTATATATCTGAAAAAAGCAATAACACCAATTTGAAAAGATATATGCACCCCAGTTCTCCTAGCAGCATTAGTTGCAATTGTCTTTAAATATGTATATATATATATATATATGGCTTCCCTGGAGGCTCAGATGGTAAAGAATCTGCCTGAAACGCAGGAAACTCGGGTTCAATCCCTAGGTCAGGAAGAATCCCGTGGAGAAGGAAATGGCTACCCACTCCAGTATTCTTGCCTGGAGAATGCCATGGACAGAGGAGTCTGGTGGGCTACAGTCTATGCGAATTGCAAAGAATCGGACATGACTGACTAACACTTTAACTTTCTTTTCATATATATATATATTTATATATATATATATGGAATACTGTGTGCTGTGCTGTGCTTAGTCAGCACAGCTGTGCTCGGTCTTTGTGACCCCATGGACTGTAGCCCACCAGGCTCCTCTGTCCATGGGATTCTCCAGGCAAGAATACTGGAGTGCATTGCCATTCCCTTTTCCATATGCAATACTACTCAGCAATAAATAATGAATGAAATTTTGCCAGTTGCCACAACATATATGGATACTAAGTGAAGTAAGTCAGACAGAGAAAGACAAATACTGGATGATATCACTTACATATGGAATCTAAAAAATACAACCAACTAATGAATATAACAAAGAAGAAGCAGATTCGTAGATTTAGAAATCAAACTAGTGATTACCAGTGGGGAGAAATGGGGGAGAGGGAATTTAGAGTGGAAGACTGGGAGATACAAACTGTTGAGTGTAACATAGGCTACAATGATGTATTGTACAACATGGGGAATTATAGACAGTATTTTGTTATAACTGTAAATAGAATGTAACCTTTAAAAATTATATAAAAATATATGCAGTAAATATTCATGTAGAAAAAAAATAGTCATGATAATATACCATTTCATACATAAAAGCATTCAGAAGCTATAAAAAAAAGAAAATAAAATCTAGCCTCCATCTCTTGGAAACCCAGTGTCTACTTTCATATCATGTCTTTGTTTCTCAGAATGATCACAGGGGAGCAGAACCCAGAGGAGCAGCGCCCAGTGGAGCAGCTCTGCTATGAGTTTGTATTCAGGCTTTTCAAAGAAAATAAGGTGGAGATCGCAAATGCCATACCAAAGCCATTTCCTTTCCTCATGGGCCTGCGAGATCGAGACTTCATCTCTGAGTCAATGTACGAGGTAAGTGAGTGGAATTCCCTCTTGACAACCAGCCCCACACTAGATTCTGCCAAATTTAGAATGCGATGAACAGGCTAAAGGGCCTCCTTTGAACAGGGACCTTCGCCATCCCGTCAGTTAGGAGGGGATAGGAGAAGCAGCATCACAGACAGTATTCCTTCTTCTGTCGTAAATGGGAGGGGGGGCCATGACGATGGAAATACAGCAACTCTGGAAATGGGAATGAGACACAGGTGGGAGCGTCTTAGGTCTACTGACACAATGTAATAGCAATAACAAAATTAAAGTGAATAAGTGAGTTGGGCAACATTTCACCACAAAGCCCTCTTCTTTTACACGCTTGATTCTAAGGTGAATGAACTCACAGGGAAGTTGTGTCACATTAGGATGAATTCGGAACAAGGTGCTTGCTGCTGTCTCCAAACTGTTTGTTGTTCTTTAGGCATTTCTGGATGCAGAATGCACTGTGGGCCTTCCTGGGAATCTGGGGGCAAGTCATCGTTTTGTCTTTGTGAATTTTCTTTGCCCTTTGGCCATGTTCATAGGAGTGGTTGCCAGGTTTCCTGGAAGCGAGGGCAATGGTTATTTCCTGGTCAACAAAATGGCCACTCAATACCAGTAAGGACCACTCCTGAAGCATCCTGGCCAGGCTCTTAAAGTCCCCGCACCACATTCAATTTTGAATTTATTTTTATTCTTCAGAGTTGCTCTCTTAAATGGACATCAATGTCAGAGAGGCAGGTTAACAACATAAGAGTCTATTTTTACAATGGAGGATATTTTAGATGTCATCCAAATATATGTAATGAAAGTGAAAGTCCATGGAATTCTCCAGGCCAGAATACTAGAGTGGGTAGCCGTTCCCTTCTCCAGGGGATCTTCCCAACCCATGGATTGAACTGAAGTCTCCCGCATTGTAGGCAGATTCTTTACCAGCTGAATCACAAGGGAAGCCCAAAAATACTAGAGTGGGTGATGGTGGTGGTGGTTTAGTTACTAAGATGTGTCCGACTCTTGAGATCCCAGGGACTGTAGCCCACCATGCTCCTCTGTCCATGAGATTCTCCAGGCAAGAATATTGGAGTAGGTTGCCATTTCCTTCTCCAGGGGATCTTCCCAATCTACGAATTGAACCGGGGTCTCCTTCATTACAGGCAGATTCCTTACCAACTGAGCTATCAGGGAATCAGTCCAAATATATGTAACATTCTAACACTTCACCAGGGAACAAATTTGTTTATTTCTGATCTGAGTTGCCCATAACCCATACACACAAAACTACATAATTCTCCATTCAATATTTTTTAAGCATTTTCAAGAAGCTTGTAGAAATCTGGTCCCGGTGGAAAGAGTGATGTATGAAGTTCTCAGTGAGCTGGAGAAGAAATTTGACAAGACGGTTCTGGAAGCCCTGTTCAGCCAGGTTAACCTGAAGGCCTATCCTGATTTACTTCAGATTCGTAATAGCTTCCAAAACGGTAATTAGAGCTTTCAACAACTTTTGGGGACTCAAGTCCACTTCATTCACTGATTCATTCATTCACTTTTCATATGTTTGAAAGTTATTTTACTGAGTGACTATCTAGTGGCAGGTAAAATGGGAAAGAAAACACACATAATCTGTGTCTCCATGAAGCTTACATATAATAGGAGTGACACCTTAACCCAGTAATGCCGCAAATGATTGTTCAGCCAGGATCTATATTTGAAGCTGAAAAGCATAGGATTTAAATCTCTACTTTTTTGGAGGAAGGCATGAATTATGCCCTTTTGTTGGAAAGGAGGGAGCCTTCCCTAACACGTGCAGACACACTCAAAGATGAAAAGATTTTCTTTGTAGGAAAAAATTTATCATTTGGGGCAGTCAGGTGCAAACTTACTTCCCCTAACAGTGGAGAACTTGCAGGGGAAGGCCAGTACCTACCCATGCATTGGGGAGGGGCAGCATGGGAAAGCTATATCAGGAAAAAGGAATGGTAGACTTGCAGAACCACGTTGGCTACAAAAGGGAGTGTGGGTGGGAGGTTTTGGAAGCCCCTTCTGGAAAGAGGAGTTGGAGAGGATTTTTGAAGGTTGGACATCCTGTGCTAAGGAATTTGAAATTTATTATTTGAGAAACAAAGAAGTAATGTAAGATTTTTGAGCAGAGAAAAAGTTAAAAAAGTCAGTATAAAGGATGGGATGTGTTTATTTGTGAAAATTCTGTGTTGTAAAATAAGAGCTATCTCATTTCCACAATGTTATATCAAAGTCCAAAAAAGAAATAAAGAAAAGCCACAAATTTCAAGTCAATGCTATGTTTGTAACCATGGTGTTCCCAGGCCGCCGGTAGGAAGGGAAAGGTGGTTAACTTTACTGCCCACATCTCAGGGGCTCCAAACCTCTCCCAATACTGTAAGGATTCTCCTCCCTGGACCCCAGCACCCACATCATGTGTGCTAATTTCTGGGGCTTCCTGTGCTGGGACATCCTACCCATCAGGCTTACCCCTGCCCACCTCCTGGTCTAATGCAGCTGGCCACCTGCCCCCAGAGGAGGTTGTTGCTGGTACCTTCCAGCCCAGCTGTCCACAGGAGCTTAGAGTCAGCAGCCAGGAGCCAAGATGCTGGTAAGAGGGGTCAGAGAAGCCCCCAACTCCCATCACTGAAATGCCTGCTTCTGGAGCCTCCTTACATTTCTAAAACCTCTCACCCACACAGCATTTGCCCCCTATGTCCTCTTCCGAAGTTGGCCTGGGCGTGAAGTCAAGGTGTCCTGGAGATGGAAAAAGCATCTCTTACTGCCCTGAACCCTCAGTGGGTATTGCCCCCCCACCAAGGAGGTGTGCTCCTGCCATCCATCCTTCTAGCAGCATCTTCTGTCAGCGTCTTTTTCTGTTTCTTGAGTGTTTTTTCCTCATATCTTGTGAGTCTTGCTTTTCCAACCATGTGTGCTGTTCAGTTCAGTTCAGTCCCTCAGTCATGTCCGACTCTTTGTGACCCCCATGAATTGCAGCACGCCAGGCCTCCCTGTCCATCACCAACTCCCGAAGTTTACTCAAACTCATGTCCATCGAGTCGGTGATGCCATCCAGCCATCTCATCCTCTGTTGTCCCCTTCTCCTCCTGCCCCTAATCCCTCCCAGCATTAGGGTCTTTTCCAATGAGTCAACTCTTCGTGTGAGGTGGCCAAAGTATTGGAGTTTCAGCTTCAGCATCAGTCCTTCCAATGAACAGCCAGGACTGATCTCCTTTAGGATGGACTGGTTGGATCTCCTTGCAGTTCAAGGGACTCTCAAGAGTCTTCTCCAACACCACAGTTCAAAAGCATCAATTTTTCAGCGCTCAGCTTTCTTCACCATCCAACTCTCACATCCATACATGACCACTGGAAAAACCATAGCCTTGACCAGACGGACCTTTGTTGGCAAAGTAATGTCTCTGCTTTTTAATATGCTGTTTAGGTTGGTCATAACTTTCCTTCCAAGGAGTAAGCATCTTTTAATTTCATGGCTGCAATCACCATCTGCAGTGATTTTGGAGCCCAGAAAAATAAATTCAGCTACTGTTTCCACTGTTTCCCCATCTATTTTCCTGAAGTGATGGGACCAGATGTGTGCTGAGTCATTTTGAAATGGCAGTTTTGATGGAGTGGTGCCTTGGCTTGGTTTCTCATGCTTGTTACCATCTCCTGGGTCACTGGTACAGCTATGGCAATATTTACGTCCTGTTTGTGCTGTTCATAAAAATAGCCACTTCCTGTCTGTGGCTTTCAGACAGTGTCTTTCCCTGTTTCCTGGATCTCTCCCCACCCATCCCACCCCAGGGAAATAAGAGTTTCTCTTCAGTGTTGTGTCTCTCTAACCAGATCTTCTTCCCTGGCCCAAGATCTTTTTTCCTTCCTTCCTTCTTCCCTCCCTCCATTCTTTCCTTCCTTCCTTTCTCTCTTCTTTTTAAAATCTTCAACTTCTAAAGACGTTGGGGCTTTTCTTCTATAACATAGGTCTATTTCTTTAGAAACATTACCTTTCTCTTGAAAAAATCCTTCTGCTTCTTCCCTAGTCTTAGTTGCACATAGAATTTACAAAGCACATTCCACATTTACTGTTTATTTATTTATTTTTTTCATTTATTTTTATTAGTTGGAGGCTAATTACTTTACAATATTGTAGTGGTTTTTGTCATACACTGACATGAATCAGCCATGGATTTATATGTATTCCCATCCCGATCGCCCCTCCCACCTCCCTCTCCACCCGATTCCTCTGGGTCTTCCCAGTGCACCAGGCCCGAGCACTTGTCTCATGCATCCAACCTGGGCTAGTGATCTGTTTCACCCTAGATAATATACATGTTTCGATGCTGTTCTCTCTAAACATCCCACCCTAGCCTTCTCCCACAGAGTCCAAAAGTTTGTTCTGTACATCTGTGTCTCTTTTTTTGTTTTGCATATAGGGTTATCATTACCATTTTTCTAAATTCCATATATATGTGTTAGTATACTGTATTGGTCTTTATCTTTCTGGCTTACTTCACTCTGTATAATGGGCTCCAGTTTCATCCATCTCATTAGAACTGATTCAAATGAATTCTTTTTGATGGCTGAGTAATATTCCATGGTGTATATGTACCACAGCTTCCTTATCCATTTGTCTGCTGATGGGCATCTAGGTTGCTTCTATGTCCTGGCTATAATAAACAGTGCTGCGATGAACACTGAGGTGCATGTGTCTCTTTCAGATCTGGTTTCCTCGGTGTGTATGCCCAGAAGTGGGATTGCTGGGTCATATGGCAGTTCTATTTCCAGTTTTTTAAGACATCTCCATACTGTTCTCCATAGCGGCTGTACTAGTTTGCATTCCCACCAACAGTGTAAGAGGGTTCCCTTTTCTCCACACCCTCTCCAGCATTTATTGCTTGTAGACTTTTGGATAGCAGCCATCTTGACTGGTGTGTATTGGTACCTCATTGTGGTTTTGATTTGCATTTCTCTGATAATGAATGATATGGAGCATCTTTTCTTGTGTTTCTTAGCCATCTGTATGTCTTCTTTGGAGAAATGTCTGTTTAGTTCTTTGGCCCATTTTTTGAATGGGTCATTTATTTTTCTGGAATTGAGCTGCAGGAGTTGCTTGTATATTTTTGAGATTAATCCTTTGTCTGTTGCTTCATTTGGTATTATTTTCTCCCAATCTGAGGGCTGTCTTTTCACCTTGCTTATGGTTTCCTTTGTTGTGCAAAAGCTTTTAAGTTTCATTAGGTCCCACTTGTTTAGTTTTGCTTTTATTTCCAATATTCTGGGAGGTGGGTCATAGAGGATCCTGCTGTGATTTATGTCGGAGAGTGTTTTGCCTATGTTTTCCTCTAGGAGTTTTATAGTTTCTGGTCTTACATTTAGATCTTTAATCCATTTTGAGTTTATTTTTGTGTATGATGTTAGAAAGTGTTCTAGATTCATTCTTTTACAAATGGTTGACCAGTTTTCCCAGCACCACTTGTTAAAGAGGTTGTCTTTTTTCCTTTGTATATTCTTGCCTCCTTTGTCAAAGATAAGGTGTCCATAGGTTCGTGTGTTTATCTCTGGGCTTTCTTTTCTGTTCCATTGATCTATATTTCTGTCTTTGTGCCAGTACCATACTGTCTTGATGACTGTGGCTTTGTAGTATAGTCTGAAGTCAGGCAGGTTGATTCCTCCAGTTCCATTCTTCTTTCTCAAGATTACTTTGGCTATTCGAGGTTTTTTGTATTTCCATACAAATTGTGAAATTATTTGTTCTAGTTCTGTGAAAAATACCGTTGGTAGCTTGATAGGGATTGCATTGAATCTATAGATTGCTTTGGGTAGTATAGTCATTTTGACAATATTGATTCTTCCAAACTCATTCTATGTGGCCACCATCAGCCTAATTCCAAAACCAGACAAAGATGCCACAAAAAAAGAAAACTACAGGCCAATATCACTGATGAACATAGATGCAAAAATCCTTAACAAAATTCTAGGAGACAGAATCCAAAAACATATTAAAAAATCATACATCATGACCAAATGGGCTTTATCCCAGGAATGCAAGGATTCTTTAATATCTGCAAATCAATCAATGTAATACACCACATTAACAAATTGAAAGATAAAAACCATATGATTATCTCAATAGATGCAGAAAAAGCCTTTGACAAAATTCAACATCCATTTATGATAAAAACTCTCCAGAAAGCAGGACTAGAAGGAACATACTTCAACATAATAAAAGCTATATATGACAAACCCACAGCAAGCATTACTGTCAATGGTGAAAAACTGAAAGCATTTCCCCTAAAATCAGGAACAAGACAAGGGTGCCCACTCTCACCACTACTATTCAACATAGTTTCGGAAGTTTTGGCCACAGCAATCAGAGCAGAAAAAAAAGTAAAAGGAATCCAGATAGGAAAAGAAGAAGTGAAAATCTTGCTGTTTGCAGATGACATGATCCTCTACATAGAAAACCCTAAAGACTCTACCAGAAAATTACTAGAGCTAATCAACAAATATAGTAAAGTTGCAGGATATGAAATTAACACACAGAAATCCTTTGCATTCCTATACACTAACAATGAGAAAACAGAAAGAGAAGTTAAGGAAACAATACCATTCACCATTGCAACAAAAAGAATAAAATACTTAGGAGTATATCTACCTAAAGAAGCAAAAGACCTATACATAGAAAACTATAAAACACTGATGAAAGAAATCAAAGAGGACACAAACAAATGGAGAAATATACCATGTTCATGGACTGGAAGAATCAATATTGTCAAAATGACTTTACTATTTATTTTAAATTGGCTTTCATTGTTTCCTGGTCATTTGGAAAGGGAGTTGAACACTGTTTACAATTTTCCACTGTCCATTCTTTTTTAAACCTTGAGAGGTGTGTTCAGTGTGGAACAGCCGTAAGATTACAGGGGCAACATCAGGTCTCACAGGACTTGAGAGACCCACTGAAGCCCAGGGTTCCCTGAGGGCTGGAAGGTTTTCCCTGAACTGTGGGAGTCAAGGATGTGACTGGATGTGTAACTGTGAGATGCAACTCCTGGTCCCCATCTGAGATCTCTACTTGTCTTTCCTTTCTCTTCTCAGCGATTTGTGACAACTTCTATTACCAAACCATTGATGAAGGAGAGACAAAGGAGATGCTCAACTCACAATTAAACCATGAACAAGGTAATTCTGACTTGACAGAAGCTTGTTTTCTCATCTGCTAAGAAAGAAGGAGATCAGAGGTCAAGGGATTGAGCTTTTGGTGCAACAGGAAATGGGGAAACCAGAGCAGCAGTGTGTGTATGGGCTCCAGTTAGGCAACCAGATCTGGAGTCCAAGAATATTACCAGGCAGCTGTGACAACCGAGAAGGCAGAACATAAGTCCGAGAGAGGTCTCACTGTGACAGTGAGGCAGAATTAAGGTGAAGAACTGATAGCAGTAACCATGAGTTAGGAATTCAGTGGACCTGGGAAAGGATAAGGGTTTGGTGTTATTTGGACTTCGCTGGTGGCTTAGATGGTAAAGAATCTGCCTGCCAATGCAGGAGACCCAGGTTTGATCCCTGGGTCGGCAAGATCCCCTGGAGGAGAAAATGGCAACCCGCTCCATTTATCTGGCCTGGAAAATCCCATGAACAGAGGAGACTGGCGGGCTACAGACCAAGGGGTTGCAAAGAGTCGGACACGACTGAGCGTTTAACATACAGAGATAGAGAAGTCCAAAGAGGAAGTCTTTAATGTGTCAAAAGAAGAAACTATTGTAAAGTTCACTCATAATAAAAAAGAGGAAGAGAGGAAGAAGTAATTGTATGCAGAAGAAAATGTGGAGGAAATAGTGTTTTGTATAAAAGAAGAAAAGGAAAAGGGAAGGAGTAAAAAGGGAAGAAGAGAACCAAGGTCAGTAATAAATTTCTGACAATAGTTACAACACATAACATCCATGAACCAGTAGACACAAGGTCAACAGTTGACATGGATCAACTTGTTTAATGCTCACTTGTGCAATACGTAATTTTGTAAGCTGTATGCATGGTTTCTAACTTTTTAATCATTTCATTCATATTATTACTAATAATTATTCATTCTAAGACATTAATTGAAAATTATGATTTCTTTCTAAGTTACTGTAATTCAAATATTTCTTTATCAGGAGCATCTCGCTTAATTCTCATAACAATCCTGTAATAAGGGTTTTGTTACTCCCATTTTTCAGGAGAAGAAACAGAGATGTGAAGGTAGCTAGAGATTTAGTGAGTGAAACTCCCTTGAAACCCAGGAAAACTGTCTCCATCCTTAAGCCAAATGGTCAACAGTAAATTTAATTATTTGTTAAATGTTGGGTCCCCCACCACCTTGGAAATGAACAGTGCAAGAAAAAACTGAAGAATGGCTTTGCAGAATACCATGAATATGTATCTTTAATTTGTATTTATATCTCAAAGATTACATATTTTAGACATGTATTAATACATTTATGTAACATTTTGATATATTTAATAATAATATTTATTCTTTTGAATGAAGACCAGTTGCTAAAAGTATAAAATGTACATTAAAAAGTAAAAAGTATGTAAAAAATATATTTAGAGATTCATCTACTACTGGGAATAGTGGAAATGAGAATGGGTGGTGAAGGATTCGTAACAGTTATTAGTAAAGAGTAAAAGGTACATCACATAGAATGATGGAGAATGTATAAAGAATTCCTATGAATGAATAATAAAAAAACACAGCACCAATTTTAAAAAAGTGACAGAAGTCTTGAAGAGACATTTCACGCAGAAGATATAAAATGGCCAATAAGGACATAAGTGAAGTGAACATTAGTCATTGGGGAAAAGCCACAAGAAGCTACCATTTGGTTATTAGAATTGATAAAATTAAAAATACTGACAACACCAAATGCGGTGGGACCTATGGACCAACTAGAACTCCTTTATGTATGTTGATGGTTTGAATATAAAGTGATATAACCACCTTGGAAAACTGTTTGGCAGTCTCTTATAAAGTTAAACATAACCTACCACCCAGCGGTTCCACTCCTAAGTATATTTTCGTAAGGAATGAAAACATGTTCATACAAAGATTTGTACAACAATGTTACTGTAGCTTTATTCCTAATAGCTAAAATCTGGAACCAATTCAAATTTTCATCAATAAGAGAGGGAATAAACTGTGATATATTTATTAAATGCAATATTATTCAGCAATATAAGGAATGAACTACTGATATATGTAACCACAAGGATGAATCTCAGAAACATTATGTTGAGAAAAGAAGTCAGTTACAGAAGGACATGCTGTGTGATCCTATTGATGTAAGCATCCCTACAGACAAGTCTCTTCTCCGGATACTGCCTGAGTTCTATCATTTCCTTGTTGCTCTCTTTAGTGTCCTTGGAATACTCACCTCTCCAAACGAACAGTGTAAGAGGATTTGAAGGTATGCCCAGACTACTGACATATAATAGGCAAGGTAACTATCATTTAATTTGTCAATTCTGTATTAAATCTTTGTTTTCTTGTCTTCATGGAAGCAGAGCCTACCTTCTATCTCCCGTCCTAACCCTCTGCCAGATCCCACTTCTCCTACCTGCACTTACCTGCTCTCAGATGAAACAGAGACAATGAGCAAAGGAAACTGAACTCCTGAGCAGGTGGAGCACCCATTGATAGGGAATATGAAAAGAGAAAGTGGAGAAAGTATATAAGGTGTAACTATGTGACCAGTTACAGGAATGGATCCAGTTTTCCAAAAGGAATATAAAATCTTACCCTTCCAGGTTGAGATAGGAGATAATTTTCAATTAGGTTCACAGAATAGTTAAGAGAAACTGGGGAACATCATGCCATGTCAGGTTTATGTGGGAGAGCTGGCCAGTTGGAGGTTCCTGGGACTGTAATCAGAGTCCAAGAGGAGAGTTTTGGAGATGATGAGAAGGCAGAAATTGGAGGATGAAATCACGCAGAAAGACAGAAGTTGAGTAGCATTGAGAGTCAGAGGTCAAGGTAAAGTGGGAGGAACAAATGGAAGGGGAGCAAGTATAAGACACAGCAGAGGAGAGATAAACTGAAAAATCTCCAAAGAATCTGAGATAAAAATTGAGAGCCAAAAATATGGAAAGAGAAAGAGCAAGAGGAAAATATCAATGCTAAAAATTGGGAAAAGTCAGAGAGAAGTACAAAGGCAACTGTGTAGAGAAATAGTTGGAGAATGGATGGAAAACAGGTTGAGTGAAAAGAGGATAAAAGAGAGAGAGGAACAGATCAGGACATTGCAGGCTTGAGGTAAGAGCACTGGGTATAAGCAACTTTGGGCACAAGGATTGGCAACATCAGATGTGAGTTTTCAGATCAAACTCTCCTCAATCATCTAAGTGGCACTTGTAAAATACTCAGATTGAAAAAGTCCTCTCCCCGAATATTCCAATGATTCCTAAGACCAAATCACCACCCTAGATTGTCTTCACAGTGTATTTATCCATGGACTCAAAGACCATGGTCTGCTAGACATTGGCACTTGAATTCTTTCAAGAACCTTAAACTTGGCACTTCAGGACTGAAAGTAGCTTCTTCATTGCTCAAGCTAGATCTAACTCCTCTTCAGCATTCATGTCTCAGTGATGGGTCACTATTGTCTCATGGGTTTTCATGTTGGAAGTCAAGGCGTCTCCAGGACTCCTCTTGCTCTCAAATACATGCCCGTTACTCATCCAGCATAGTCATCTCTCTTCCAGAATAACTCACACCTGTCCAATCTGTCACACCCTCAAGTCTCAAATCCATATCTCTGTCATGGTTCTCAAAACAGGCTCTACTCATAACTTTCCTCTAACCTCACTCCCATCAAATGTGTCATTTTTACTTCAACCACATGGGACATATGAAAATGAAAATTAGATTGTGTTCCTACATACTTTCTTAATACACTAAGGATTAAATATATGTTCCTCTGAGTGGCATCCATGATCACCCAAGGTGAGCCCCAGGTCTATTTTCACAGCCTCATCACCTGCCTCCTACACTGTTAATTCAATATAGGATAAACTTTTTTCCCCCAGTGATTTTATTTTTTAAATTTGTATTTTTTTTTCATTTTAAAAAATTTTATGGAAATATAGTTGATTTACAATGTTGAGTTAGTTTCAGCCAATCACTTTGCTAATTCAGATATACATATCTATGTGTGTGTTCAGTCTCTCAGCTGTGTCCGACTCCTGTGACCCCGTGGACTGTAGCCCACCAGGCTCCTCGGTTCATGGGATTTTCCAGTCAAGAATATTGGAGTGGGTTGCCATTTTCTCCTCTGGGGGTTCTTCCCAACCCAGAGATCAAACCTGGGTCTCCAGTGTCTCCCGCACTGCAGGCAGATTCTTTACCACTGATCCACTAAGGAAGCCCATATATATATATATATTCTTTTTTACATGTTCTTTAATTATACATTATTACAAGATATTTGGTTTTGGTTCCCTGTGCTATACAGTAGGTCCTTGTTAACTATTTGATATACAATAAAGTGTATATATTAATCCCAAACTCTTAATTTATCCCTCCCCCGTAGCCCCTTTGTAACCATAAGTTTTCTATGTCTGTGAGTCTGTTTCTGTTTTGTAAATAAGTTCGTTGGTATTATTTTTTTTTAGATCCACATATAAGCCATATCATATGATATTGTCTTTGACTCACTCATAATAATTTTACTTGTTAAATCTCTCTTTCATATCTGAGCCTTTTCATATATTTTCTACCTTATTAAGAACTGTTTTCACGTTCCACTGTCTTCCACTTAACCGCCTCCCTCTGGCTAAAGCCTACTTAAAACATACTATCTCAGGGACATTTTTCTAGAGAAAGTTAGGAAAAAACAGTTGAGAGACAAAGAATAGCAGAGAAGGAGCAGCACCAGAGAAACAAGAGAAAAATTTGCAGGAAAAGAGGAAGAGACCGTCCAAGAGACACCAGCAGGAAGAAACAGAGGCAGAGTTGGATAAAATGCACAGAATCAATGGAAAGGGAAGAAATAGAAAGAAAATGCAGTATAAGAAAAGGAAGATCGTCCCACAGTGGGTGAATTCTTCATCCCCTAGTGAAACCTGGTGAAGCAAAGTTAACCTTCAGATCAGGTCATTTTCTTCTTAGGTGGTGGAGTGGTTAAATAATCTGCCTGTCAATGCAGGAAGCACAAGAGACACGGGTTCAATCCCTGGGTAGGGAATATCCACTGGAGAAGGGAATGGAAACCTGCTCCAGTATTCTTGCCTGGAAAATTTCATGGACAGAGGAGCCTGGTTTGCTACAGTCCATGGGGTTGCAAAAGAGCTGGACATGACTTGAGAGCAATATGGCATGGCATGGCAGGTTGTTTTGGGGAGCAGGGCTTTCCAGTTTCTCAGCCTTTCTTGATTTTCCAGTTATTTTCTTGCTGTGATTCTTCCTTGGTCATAAATTGAAATGCTTGTGGAATTGCAATCTTTTCTGTAGAGATCAGCAATACCTGGGATGAAGAATGGCCCCAGGAAGCCTCGAGCTTTTCACCAAGGTATATGCCAGGTAAGGATGGGGAGGAACTGCCAGCCGAGGGTGTCAGGTGGCTGAATTCACAGCAGGTGTTTATTGAGTGTACTCCACAGTCAAAAGATCTAAAGCGTCCTGGAATCTCATGAGTCCATAACAGCATAAGTAACACAACAAATAGCACAAATGTTCCTAGTGCATTCTACCAGCAATATGCTGGAGAAAAAGGATGTCTCTCATAGCTATGAATTGTAAAAAACTTGCATTAATACCTATTCACCCTTTGTCTTCTCTAGAGAATAAAACCTCAGTATTTTTCTGTTTGCTTATAATACTATTATTTTGTTATATGTTGTTTGCTTATATAGTTTGTTTGTTTATAATGCTAACTTTGGAAACCACCCCCCCCCAAAGAAGCATGTCTTCCAGATCAATTGCTTCCAAGTTTAAAGTATAATTTTTTTCAACCAATAATATTATTTATTATATGACTATTATTATTATTTTTGTGTGTGTGCAATAGAGTTTATTAAAGTATAAAAGGGATAGGAAAAGCTTCTGACATAGACATCAGAAGGGGGCAGAAAGAGTACCCACTTGCTAGTGTTAGCAATGGAGTTATATAGTCTCCAATGAATCTGAAGAATGTCTGAAGATTGTAAAGACCTCACCAGACCTACTCCCATAATTTACATTTTAAGATAACAGGATTAGCCAGAAGGTTTAATCCAGAGATTGTCCTCAGGCAGGATACATTATTGTTATATAATGCTAAGGAATGTATAGGAAAGAAAAAAAGCTTGTCCTTTCTTCCTCGAGAATTCCAGACCCGCCTCTCCTTGGGGACCCCTAGACTTCTTATCAACCTGCCTAGGAAATGACTCTCTCATTCCTCCCTTTTCTTTTAGGAGAATTATGTTGCCAAGGGAAAGCGGCATCGTTTTCATTTCATAACTACTTCCTGCTGTTTAGGGGCGTGGTCCCTAAATTGTTGAGGCAACATATTCTCCTAACTCTCATATTGAGGGTCTCTGATCCAGGGGCTCCAATTAATAGTTGGAGGAGGCTGTGGCACTCGTAGGAGCTTAAACAACCATTTGTAAATTAAAAGCTTTTAGATGGTTAGAAAACCCCATTATACAGTTACAGACCTAAGGCAAAATAGACTATTATTTTTCAAAGAATCTTGGCAAACAAGGTATCATTCTTATCTCCACAGAGTTATGGGTGTAAACAGATGGGCTGTTACTTATTCCTATTGTATAGGTAAGGAAATAGAAGCACTGAAGTGTGTAAGGGTCTTTTAGCAGTCCAAAACAAGTTAAACAAGCTAGGCAACCAGCATTCTCGATGACTCAGAGTGGTGACTGTTGGGTAGGGCTGGCAGAGAGTCAGGGAAGCTAAAACCTAGAAAGAAAAACTGTTGGGAGTAGGGAAAACTGATAAAGAATGTTGGAGGGCAAAAAAGAAAAAGCCCAGAGGGTAAAGGAGGTGTGTGATCCTTCATGGCACAGAAATGACCATGTGTGAGGACAGAAAAATGAGGAGAAAGGTGACTGGGGGCTAAAGAGAAGGAAAACAGGGAGAGCAAGGCTCCAGTGGGTCTTAAGTGAAGTCCTTGGAACAACAGTATTGTTTTCCCAAGGAGAAGCTTACCCGAGCACTGGACATCAGAATTCAGCATCATCCATGGTCTGTTCCCCCATCACACTGTCTGGTTGGTCTTTCCTGTGTTTCTCTTCAGGTTCCTCTGAGCACAAATCTCTCCAAAGGACCAGCAAAGGCAATCCTGCAGAGATGCCCAGACTGCAGCCAGGTAAACGGGGAGCTGGGGAACAGTGGAAACAGTGGCTGACTTTACCTTTTTGGGCTCCAGAATCACTGCAGATGGTGATTGCAGCCATGAATTAAAAGACGCTTACTCCTTGGAAGGAAAGTTATGACCAACCTAGACAGCATATTAAAAAGCAGAGACATTAATTTGCTAACAAAGGTCAGTCTAGTCAAGGCTATGGTTTTTCCAGTGGTCAAGTAGGGATATGAGAGTTGGACTGTGAAGAAAGCTGAGCGCCAAAGAATTGATGATTTTGAACTGTGATGTTGGAGAAGACTCTTGAGAGTCCCTTGGACTGCAAGGAGATCCAACCAGTCCATCCTAAAGGAGCAAGGTGAAACTCCAATTCTTTGGCCACCTGATGTGAAGGGCTGACTCATTTGAAAAGGCCCTGATGCTGGGAAAGATTGAGGGCAGGAGGAGAAGGGGATGACAGAGAATGAGATGGTTGGATGGCATCACCAACACAATGGATATGAGTCTGGGTAAACCCTGGGAGTTGGTGATGGACAGGTAGGCCTGGCGTGCTGCGGTTCATGGGGTTGCAAAGAGTTGGACATGACTGAGCGACTGAACTGAACTGAACTGAATTAAGTGACCAATGATCTCATTGATTTATTTACATGTCTGTATGCAAGGAACATGTTTCTCCTCCCTCCAAACACAGATATACCCATTTACTTGGCCTCTGATTGCTTTCTTCCATGTAAGGGAGGCAAGGGGGAAAGGGGGGCTAATGGCCTTAATGGAGGGGCTTCTGGATGGAGAATTTAAGGGCACAGCATTATGAAAATGTAGATTGAGGGCACCACATGGAGTTGCCTAAGTAGCTCTAATTTTATTTAAAAGTTTGTGGAATCTAAGGTTTCCCAGGTAGTTCAGTGGTAAAGAACCCTCCTGCCTATGCAGGAGCCACAGAAGCCACGGGTTCAATCCCTGGGTCGGGAAGATCCCCTGGATTAGGAAATGGCAACCCACTCCAATAATCTTGCCTGGGAAATTCCATGGAAAGAGGAGTCTGGCAAGCTACAGTCCAAGGGGTTGCAAAGAGTCAGATGTGAGTGAGCAACTAAACACACATGCACACACGCACATATGAAATCTAAATACTACCAAATTGGAGTTTAGAGGAGAGCAGTCATTATAAACTTGCTTTCCAGGATTGCATAGGATTAATGAAATACTGAGAATAGCAGAGACAAAGTGAGTGTGAATGAAAGAATAAACAGGGATGGATTAAAGACCTAAATGTAAATGTAAGGCCAGATACTGTAAAACTCTTAGAGAAAAACATAGGCAGAACACTCTGTGACATAAATCCCAGCAAGATTTTCTTTGATCCATTTCCTAGAGTAATGAAAATAAAAAACAAAAGTAAACATGTACATTACCATGTTTAGAACACTATCATGTTCTAAAAGCATGAACTTAATTACTCAGCAGAAATAGAGTCACAGATGTAGAAGAGCAAGTGAAAGTCGCTCAGTGGTGTCCAACTTTTTGCGACCCTATGGAATTTCATGGAGTCCAAGAAATTCTTCAGGTCAGAATACTGGGGTGGGTAGCCTTTCCCTTCTCCAGGGGATTTTCTCCACCCAAGGATCAATCCTGGGTCTCCTGCATTGCAGGAAGATTCTTTACCATCTGAGCCACCAGGGAAGTCCATACCTTCCCCCAATCATCCTCCCACCACATCCGTTCTCTTCAACTCACCTAGATGATGCTTTGAAAAGGCAAGTTGGCTTATCTCACTTGCCTACCTTAAATCAATAATTCCTGTCATCATAATGATTAAATCTGTCCCTTATTTTTCTTCCCATGGCTCCAGCCTCATGCGTGCCTCTCTGGCAATGACTCTAAAGTTCATGTAAAACTTTGCAGTACCTTAAATTTTGATGAATTTTCTCATTTGAGCCTTTGTGCACACTTAGTCCTATGCTGGGAACAGTTTTCTCACTAACTGGTGAAGTTACATGGAAATTATAGACCATGTCAGAGACACCTTCTCTGATCCCTAGTTCTAGAAAGCAAGAGTCTGAGAGATGCGGCGAGGACCTACAGATCAGCATCGAGGACGGAAGGGGGAGAAAAAGGCAGGTGGAAACAGACATGAGAAAAGAAACAAATCAGACAAAGAGAGGTACCAAGAGGTTCCAACAGCAAGATACTGAGGTAGAAATAGAAGAAGCAGAGATGTGCGGAAAGACTGGGAATGAGAAAGCGAATAAGGTTGGGAGACAAAGTGTGCAAGGTCCCTTAGAGTCTCCATTAGATTGTTGGATTGTGCAAGCTCTCCTCTTGCCTTCATGAAACAGTAAGGCACAGGCACATAAATTGTCATAACGACTATTTTATGGCTGAGGAAATAAAGCACAGAAAGGCACGGAGGTTATTTTTGCAAGGGCAAGGTAGAAAAGGAAGAGTGGGCACCAGCATCCTGGGTGTGTCCCTGAGGGCAGCGGCGTGCAAAGCCAGCTGGCAGTCAGAGTGAGGTCAGGTGGTCAGAAGAGGAAGAGGAAGCACAAGGAGTTCTGCAGGTTCTTAAAGGAGTGAACTCGGGTCCAGGACAAAACTTTAGTTAAGGAAAAATTTATATCGGTGGGCAGGGAAGGGAAACCACTGAGAGATGGGGAGTATAGAAATGGACCCAATCATTTGTGCTTGAAGAGAAGTAGAAAGGATAACAGGGGAAAAGAGATACACTATCACTGAAAAACAAACAAACAAAAAAACCTCCAGACCTGAAAACAAGAAGCCCAAACAATCAAATGGATGCACAGCTAGGAAACAGAGCTGTGTGGTCGTGGAGCTGTGGGTAGGACACTGACAGGGAGACAGAAGGAGAAGAAGTGCAAGCAGATGGCAAAGAAACAGAAGGAGACGGTGTGGCTCTCAGACCAGAGCTTGCAGGAGCCATGTCGCCGTCCCGTCGTGTTGGCACTAGTGTGCTGAGGTCTGTCTCTGATCGCCTCCACGTCCATTATGCCCTTGTTTCTCCACAGTGACCAGTGATCCCAAAGCTCCCCAAGTGCCTCCTGAAGGAGAACCCAAGGAGGTGTTCAATCTACTACAAGCAGAGGGAGAAGATAATTATAATTTAAATTCCTAACTGCTTTAGTAAATGGGCAAAAAACATCCTCCACCTTTCTCATCTTGCCATTCTCTTCTTCATAGTCACAAACGTATGCTTGCAATTGTGTCAATTTCTCTTATTTTCCCCCAAACTGAGAAAGACTAAGGATAAAGGTGAACTAAGGTGAGTGGGGAGAAGGTAGGGAGACAGGATGTGTCAAAGGTAGACTGGGGTCCCGAAGTAGAAGTGCCTGGGTGACTTCAGCTGCATATAAAATTCACATTGACATATGGCAAAAACCACCATGATTTTGCAAAGTAATTATCCTCCAATCAAAATAAATAAATTAATTTTAAAAATCCAATTTGGCCATTGAGGCAAGGAGATCACTTTCAGCTTCCTTACAGAAGTCCTAGGAACATGGAAATAAGTTTTGTGAATGATGGACAGGCTTGTGATTTAGAAAGGTGGTGTATGATTCTTAGAATAGAGCTGATAAGGGGAGGCTGTCGGACCCTGTGGTCCATGCGAAGATGGAGGGAAGAATGGGATGGGGAAAGGCGATAAAGAGCAGTGTCAAGGCTGAAAGAAAAAAAAAAAAGACAGGAGCAGAGGAAACATCACACACAAAAACAAAGAGAAGCATCTAGAGACACTGGCAGAGGAAACAAGGGCAGAGACAGAAAACTATGCAGAGTCAATGGGAAGAGGAAGAAGGAGAAAGAGAATTAGATGTACCGGGAGTGCAGGAGATGGTGGCTGATTCTCAGCCTCCGGTGGCAATGATAGGAGGGAGTTACCCTGCAGGTCAGGGGAACTCCAAGGGCAGACGGAGATGATCTGGGACATAGACAGTCCCACCCAGGAGAGAACTGAGTTTCCCAGGTCTTCACCATGAGTTTTTTTTTTTTTTTTTTTTGGCCATGATTTCCCCTGGTTGTATACTGAGACCTCTGAGGGATTTCATTCCTTTCTGCAGAGGATAACAATGCCTGTTATGTGATCTGTAATGAAGAAGAGCCCCAGGAAACCCCGAGCTCCCCACCAAGATATGAACCAGGTAAGGAAGGGGGATTGTCAGCCCTGAGCTGCAGGCTGTCAGATGTCTGAATTCAGAGCTGAATAGCACGACCCTGGTTATAACAGATGAGTTCCCACTTAAAGTGAAATGTTAGTCGCTCCATCCTGTCCAACTCTTTGCAAACCCATGGACTGTAGCCCACCAGGCTCCTCTATCCATGGAATTCCACAGGCAAGAATACTGGAGTGGGTCACCATTCCCTTCTCCAGGGGATGTTCCTGACCTGGGGATAGAACCAGGTCTTCTGCATTGGAGGCAGATTCTTTACCATCTGAGCAACCAGGGAAGCCCTCATGTTGTAGTAGGCCAGTCCTAAAGAAAGTCTTTTATCCTCCAAAATCTTTATGTTTATTTACACTAAAGATTTGATATTGCGGTTTTAACTCTTGAGTACCCTTTATTCCTATGAAGAACAAAGATAGATATTTATCTAGTGTTTAACAGTAATATTTTTAATAATATATTTTCATAACATTGGATAGGCTTCCAAAGGAATATGGTCCTTGAGATCTACTTGTCAGAGAGAAAAACCAGTGACCCAAAATCTCACAAGACAGTTATTGCCATATATATATATATATATATCAAGCTATTGGATTATATAGTGCTTTATTCTTTTCTAAGTACTTTGGCAAATATGATTTCCTTATAAAACTTTAGGACTTAGCCAGGGAAACAGTTATTATTTCTCCTTAGAGATTAGGATATGGAAACATAGAAAAATGATACTCGTTTTTCCCTGAGATCAAAGTAGAAGGAAGGACAAAGACTCACCTGTGTCCCGAGTATCTCATTGCAGGTAGTAGCCATGTGAGGCTCAGACTCACACAGGGAATTGGGAGATTGGGATTGACATATGTGTGTGTGCTCAGTCACTCATTTGAGTCCGACTCTTTGTAACCCCATGGACTGTAGCCCGCTAGGCTCCTCTGTCCATGGAATTTTCCAGGCAAGGCTACAGGATCGGGTTCCCAACCCAAGGATCTAATCCTCATCTCTTATGTCTCCTGAATGGCAGATTCTTTACCACTAGAGCCACCTACCATATATAAAATAGATAAATAATAAGAATCTATTGTATAGCACAAAGAACTCTACTCAATACTTTATTATGACCTATATGGAAAAAAAATCTTTAAAAAGAGTGGATATATGTATATGTATAACTGATTCACTTTCCTGGGTACCTTAAACTAATACAATATTTTAAATCAACTATACTCCAATAATAATTAAGAAATAAATGGACATGAAATCTAAATAGAACCAGGCTGCAATATGCTATCAGGGAAGGGAGATAATTTTCAACCTGCTTTCACTAAGATTGTCCCAAGAACATGGACATAGTGAGAATAATCATAATACAGAGAATTCATGTGAAAGACTTTTGAAATTAGCCTGCCAAAGGGAAGGAAAGATTCATGCTCATTTTTCAGTGGCAGAAGATGAGAACTTTGACAATATGGAGGAGGAATATGTGAGATGGACAAAGTAAACAGAAAGGCTGGAATTTTAACTTTTAGATTTAAATTTTAGGTGGAAACATTGCAAACAGAAAGTTAACAATTAGAGAGAAGAGATAGAAGCAAGGAAATGATTTCCCCAGAAGAAAGGAGTTAAACTTAGTAATCAAACAAGGTACAGAGTTTAAAAGGTAGAGAAAGTGATATGAAGAGAAAGACCCTAAAAGGGAAAGTGCTAAGAAGTAGAAAGAGTGGAGGAAAGCATGACAGTTATACATAGAGAAAAAGATAAAGGAGAATGAGTGAAACATCTGTAGAGAGGGAAAACCATGTACAAGGGATGGAGAAGACAGCTGGGGACGTTGTGGGAACTGAAAGAAGGGTTGCTGCATGGAGGCAACTTCTAAAACTAGGAGTTGAACATGTTAGCAATGAGTTTTCACTTCAGTTCAGTTCAGTCACTCAGTCGTGTCCAACTCTTTGCAACCCCACGGACTGCAGCACGCCAGGCTTCCCTGTCCATCACCAACTCCCAGAGCTTGTTCAAACTCATGACCATTGAGTTGGTGATGCCACTCAACCATCTCATCCTCTGTTGTCCCCTCCTCCTCCTGCCTTCAGTCTTTCCCAGCATCAGGGTCATTTCCCACAAGAAAGTTCTTCACATCAGGTGGCCAAAGTATTGGAGTTTCAGCTTCAGTCCTTCCAATGAGTATTCAGGACTGATTTCAGATTACCCCAATGATCAAAGTGGTACCTGTAATAGCCTCTGAGGCAAGGGGTCTCTCCTCAGCCATTCTTGTCTACTTCCACCTATAACTTAATGATCCCCAAATTCCTATCTCTGGCCCAGACTTGTCTTTTAGGCTCATTCATCTAAGTGCTTGAATATATTTGTACAGGCATCTGAGAGACTGCTCCATTTGGATGGTTTTGGGAAACTTCAGTAGTAGACACTTCCTTAGTTGCATGGATCATCTTTCTTGAAACTGCATCTGCCTCCTTTCCTGGTGTTCTTTGTTTCATTATGAAACTCTACTGTTCCGTTCTTTAGGCAGACACCTAGGGATCATCAGTGTCTCTTCCCCCTCCTTCAATTCACACAACCCATCAATCATCCAGTTTAATCAGCTACACCTTGAACATGTCTCCTGCTCATCCATTGCTTGCTGCTCTCAACACAAAAGCCCTCATCAGATCTCTCTTCTCTCTGGAACCAGAGCCAGAGCAACAATCTCTATCTAGTCTCATACCTTCCCCTAATCATCCTCCCACCACATCCATCCTCTCCAACTCACCTAGATGACCCTTTGAAAAGGCAAGTTGGCTTATCTCACATGCCTACCTTAAATCAGTACTTCCTGTTGTCATAAGGAGTAAATCCTTCCCTTATTTTCCTTTCCATGGCTCCAGTCTCATGTGTGCCTCTCCTGCAATGACTTCTAAAGTACGTGTAAAACTTTGCAGTAATTTCAGCTTTGTTGAATTTTTTTCATCTGAGCCTTTTCCACACACTTAGCCCTGTGCTGGGAACAGTTTTTTTGGTCCATTCCACTGTCTAATCTGCTCACTAATTGGTGAAACCACATGCCAATTATATTTACTTAGTTCTTTGTATATTTTTGAGTGCATTGGATCTTACTTGTGGCATGTGGGACCTTCATTGCAATGTTTGGGTTTCTTTCTAGTTGTGGCCTGTGGACTCCAGAGCACGTGGGCTCTGTAGTTACAGCTCATGAGCTTAGTGGCCCCTTGGCATGCAGGATCTTAGTTCCTCGACCAGGGATCAAACCCACATCCTCTGCATTAGAAGGTGGATTCTTAACCACTGGACCACCAAGGAATCCCTCACATGGAAGTTATATACCATCTCAGAGATACCTTTTCGGATCCTTAGTTTTAGAAAACAGCAGTTTGAGAGATGGGGCGAGGATGTAAAGATCAGCATCAGGGAAGGAAGGAGGAGAAAAGGGAGGTGGGAACAGACATGGGAAAAGAAACGAATCAGGACAAAGGAAATAGCAAGACATTCCAACAGCAAGACACTGACTGAGGTAGAAATAGAAGAAGCAGAGATGCATGAAAAGGGTGAGAATGAGAAAGAGAATAAGGTTGGGAAACCAGGTATGCACATTTCCTTACATTCTGCACCAGATTACTGGGTTGTGCAAGCCCTCCTCTTATCTTCACAAAACCAAAAGACAGGTGTGCACACTGTCGTAACCTCTATTTTATGGCTGTGGAAATAAAGCACAGAGTTATTTTTGCAAGGGCAGGGCAGTTATTTTTGCAAGGGCAAGGTAGAAAAGGAAGGGTGGGCACCAGCATCCTGGGTGTGTCCCTGAGGACAGCGGTGTTCGAAGCCAGCTGGCAGTCAAGGTGGGGTCATGTGGTCAGAAGAGGAAGAGGAAGCCCAGGGAGTTCTGCAGGTTCTTGAAGGAGTGAACCAGAGTCCAGGAGGTTTTAGTTAAGGAAAAAGTAGTGCTGGTGGGGAAGGAATGGAAATCACTGAGAAACAGGGAGCATGGAAATGGACCAACCACTTGGACTTTAAGTGATCTTGCGTAAGAAAACTAGAATGGATAATAGAGCAAAAGAGACACACTATCACTGAAAAACAAGGAAACAGGAAACCCCAAGACATGAAAACAAGACATGAGGAGAGAAACCCAGACAATCAAACAGATGCACATCCAGGAAACAGAGCTGCGTGGAGGTGGAACTGTGGGCAGGACATTGAGAGGGAGTGAGAAGGAGAAGGGGCGCCAGCAGATGGCAAAGAAACAGACAGCCTGGGGCTCCCAGGAGCAGAGCTTGGAGCAGACATATCACTGTCCCATCATGTTGGCACGAGCCCGCTGAGGTCTGTCTCTGATCGCCCTCCACGTCCATCAGGTCCTTGTTTCTCTGCAGTGACCTGTGATCCCAAAGCTCCCCAAATACCTCCTGAAGGAAAAGCCGAGGAGGTGCTCAGCCTACTACCTGCAGAGGGAGGAGGTAATTATGTTTTAAATTCCCAATTGCCTCAATAAATGGGAAAAAAATCTCCCCTTCTCTCATCTTGCCATTCTCTTCTTCATATTCACATACATACACAAGAAATTGTGTTGATTTTCTGTTTTGTTTTTCCCAAAACTGTGAGAGATACTAAGGTTAAAGGTGAGTGGAGCTGAGTGGGGAGAGCACCCCTGGGTGGAGAAGGTAGGGAGACAGCATGTGCCAGAGGTGGGCAGGGGTCCCAAAGTAGGAGTGCCTGGGTGACTCTGTGTGTGTGTGTGTGTGTGTGTGTGTGTGTGTGTGCTCAGTCATGTCCAACTCTTTCCAACCCCATGGACTGTAGCCCGCCAGGCTCCTCTGTCTATGGAATTTTCCAAGCAAGAATACCAGAGTGGGTTGTCATTTCATTCTTCAGGGGACCTTCCCGACCAGGATTAGAACTTGGGTGACTTTAAGTGCATATAAAAATCCAGTTGTCAGCAGGTTATGGCCACTGAGGCAAGGAAATCATTTTCACCTTCCTTCTGGAAGTCCTAGGAACACGGAAATAAGTTTTGTGAGTGATGAGTAGGCTTGAGATTTAGAAAGGTGATATAGGATTCTTAGACTAAAGCTGATGAGGGGAAGCTTTTGGCCCCTGTGGTCCATGTGAAAACGGAGGGAAGAATGGGATGGGAAAAGGCAATAAAGAGCAGTGTCAAGGCTGAAAGAAAAAAAATAAAAGGAGCAGAGGAGGCAGCACACACCAAAACAAAGAGAAGCATCTAGAGACACTGGCAGAGGAAACAAGGGCAGAGACAGAAAAATATGCAGAGTCAACGGGAAGAGGAAAAAGGAGAAAGAGAATTAGATGTGTAGGGAGTGTGGGAGATGGTGGCTGGTTCTCAGCCTCCAGTGGTAATGATGGGAGGGAGTTACCCTGCAGGTCAGGGGAACTCCAAGGGCAGACCAAGATGGTCTGGGACAAGGACAGCCTCACCCAGGAGAGAACTGAGCTTCCTGTGTCTTCACCATGAGGTTTTGGGGGTTTTTTTGCCATGATTTTCCCTGGTTGTATACTGAGACCTCTGAGGGATTTCATTCCTTTCTGCAGAGGATAACAATGCCTGTTATGTGATCCGTGAGAAAGAAGAGCCCCAGGAAGCCCCGAGCTCCCCACCAAGATATGAGCCAGGTAAGGAAGGGGGATTGTCAGCCCTGAGCTGCAGGCTGTCAGATGTCTGAATTCAGAGCTGAATAGCACGACCCTGGTTCCCTCCTCATGTTGGAGTTGTTGTTGAATCACTCAGTTGTCTCCAGCTCTGTGTGACCCCATGGACTGCAGCAAGCCAGGCCTCCCTGTCCTTCACCATCTCCTGGAGCTTGCTTAAACTCGTATCCATTGAGTCAGCGATGCCATCCAACCATCTCCTCCTCTGTTGTAGTAAATCAGTCCTAAAGAGTCTGTTTTTCCTCCATAATCTTTATGCTTGTTTACACTCAAGACTCAATATTGTGATTCTAACTCCTGGGCACCTCTTATTTTCTATAAAGAATAAAAGGTAGGTATTTATCTAGTGTTTAATAGTAATATTATTTTGTTATAACTTTGGATTGACTTCCAAAGAAACTTGGTCCTTGAGATCTACTTGTCAGAAAGAAAGACCAATGACTCTAAGCCCACAAGCAGTTTTTGCCACATATTCTTCATCAGATTATTGGATTATATAGTGCTTTATTGGGCTTCCCTGATAGCTCAGTTGGTAAAGAACCCACCTGCAATGCAGGAGACTCTGGTTCGATTCCTAAGTTAGGAAGATCCGCTGGAGAAGGGGTAGGCTACCCACTCCAGTATTCTTGGTCTTCCCTTGTGGTTCAGCTGGTAAAGAACCTGCCTGCAATGTGGAGACCTGGGTTGATCCCTGGATTGGGAAGATCCCCTGGAGAAGGGAATGGCTACCCATTCCAGTATTCCGGCTGAGAGAATTTCATGGACTGTATAGTCCATGGGGTCACAAAGAGTCAAACATGACTGAGTGACTTTCACTTCTAGTGCTTTATTCTTTTTCAAAGTGCTTTGGCAAGTGAGATTTCCTCACAAAATTTTAGTTCTTAGCAGGGAAACTGTTATTATCTTTCCTTAGCAATTAGAATACAGAAGCAGAGAAAAAAGAATATTTGTTTTTCCCTTGAGATCAAAGTAGGAGGAAGGGTGAAGACCAGTGTCCTGAGTATCTCAATACAGGTGGTGGCTGTGTGAGGCTTGTAGGAAGTCAGTGTCATCATATGATGGGAGTCCAAAGGGAGACCTGCAACATCTCAATTACAATAGAACAGAGCCCAAACCAGAGAGCCTTCTACTTCTCAAATAAAGACTATCAGTAGGGAGTGGAAGAGATTAAGAGAGAGAGAGTGAGGCAAGAAATGAATTCTGCTACAGGATTTGGGGGCTTCCCCTGTGGCTCGGTGGTAAAGAATTCACCTGCCAATTCAGGAGATGTAGGTTTGATCTCTGAGTTGGGAAGATCTCTTGGAGAAAGAAATGGCAACCCATTCCAGTACTCTTGCCTGAAAAACCACATGGACCGAGGAGACTGTGGGCTATAGCCCATGGGATCAAAAAACTTGGACATGACTTGGCGACTAAACAATGACAATAGGATCTGAGAGACCTAGAGGAATACAGCTGGAGAGAATAAGCAAAAAATGAGAACTCAAGATCATCATTGAGGAAAAAACATAAAGATAGGGGATGTTGGGGGGTGGGTAGAGCACACAAAATCAAAGATACATCTTTATAATTATACACAATTATTCTCCTAGTGCAGAAGCAGAAATGTTAAGAGGCAGGTCTATTGATAGGAAACTGAGAAGCAGAGGGCAGGAGAATGAGGTGAATGAAGTGGAAACAGAGGCAGAACAGGCTCCGCTGGATCTCAGGTGTGGTCCTTGGAGCAGATGTCCTTTTTCCCAAAGGGCAGCTCACCTGTGCTCTGAACATCCTAGCTCAGCTCATTTCCTTCTTTCTTTTTTTTAAAGTGGAGTATAATTGCTTTACAATGTTGTGTTAGTCTCTGTTGTACAATGAAGTGAATTAGTCATATGTATACATATATCCCCTCTCTGATGTCCCTTCCATGTCCACCTCCTGCCATCACACCAGCCTAGGTCATCACAGAGCTGAGCTCTCTGTGTTATATAGCACCTTCCCACTATCTATTTTACACGTGGTAGTATATCCAGGTCAATCCTAATCTCCCAATTAGTCCAACCTCCCCCTTCCCTATCCCTGTGTCCACAAGTCCATTCTGTACATCTGTATCTCTATTCCTGCATGGAAATAAATTCCTGTATACCATTTCTCATTTCTTTTCAGTATCATGTGATCCTGAAGCTTCCCAAATGACTGACATAGAAGAACAAGACGAGCTGCCCAGTCAACCACTATATGATGGAGAAGGTATTCACAATTTCAACTCCCATTTAACTAATTGAATCTTTTCTGTCTACGGAGAGGAAGATCTCCCTCTTTCAATTTCCCTTCCTACCCTACTCCCCTTCACATGTGCATACAGAAGAAATACAAGGTGCCACATGGAAAGGAGACATGGGTTCAATCCCTGGTTTGGGCAGATCCCCTAGAGGAGGAACTGGAAAAATACTCCAGTATTCTTGCCTGGAAAATCCTATGGACAGAAGACCCTGGTGGACTACAGTCCAAGGGGTCGCAAAGAGTTGGACATAACTTAGAGACTTAACAACAACAACCACAACCACAGAGAAGGTTCTACATTCAGTTACTTGAGATAATTTTGCTTTCTGTAAGGGAATGATCTCTACAAGGAAATCTGAAGCAGTCACTGCATAACCAGCCTGGTATCTTATTTTTCTTTATTATCTTTTGTCTCAATTTTATTTTATTTTAAAGATAATATTTATCACCAAATAATATTAGGTCATGATTTAGTAAGGAAGTGAACTTCCAGATGTTCAAGCTGGATTTAGGAAAGGCAGAGGAACGAGAGAACAAATTGCCAACGTCCATTGGATCATCAAAAAAGCAAGAGAGTTCCAAAAACACATGTACTTCTGCTTTATTGACTAAGCCAAAGCCTTTGATTATGTGGATCACAACAAACTGTGGAAAATTCTTCAAGAGATGGGAATACCAGACCACCTGACCTGCCTCTTGAGAAGTCTGTATGCAGGTCAAGAAGTAACAGTTAGAACTGGACATGGAACAACAGACTGGTTTCAAATAGGAAAAGGAGTATGTCAAGGCTATATATTGTCACTCTGCTTATTTAACTTATATGCAGAGTACATCATGAGAAATGCTGGGCTGGATGAAACACAAGCTGGAATCAAGATTGCCAGGAGAAATATCAATAACCTCAGATATGCAGATGACACCACCCTTATGGCAGAAAGTGAACAACTAAAGAGCCTCTTGATGAAAGTGAAAGAAGAGAGTGAAAAAGTTGGCTTAAAACTCAACATTCAGAAAGCTAAGATTATGGCATCTGGTCCCATCATTTCATGGCAAATAGATTGGGAAACAATGGAAACAGTGTTTTTGGGGGCTCCAAAATCACTGCAGGTGGTGACTGCTGACATGAAATTAAAAGACATTTGCTTCTTGGAAGAAAAGCTATGACCAGCCTAGACAGCATGTTAAAAAGCAGAGACATTACTTTGCCAATGAAGGTCTGTCTAGCTATGGTTTTCCAGTAGGCATGTATGGATGTGAGAGTTGGACTATAAAGAAAGCTGAGCACTGAAGAATTGATGCTTTTGAACTGTGGTGTTGGAGAAGACTCTTGAGAGTCACTTGTACTGCAAGGAGAGCCAACCAGTCCATCCTAAAGGAAATAATTCCTGAATATTCGTTGGAAGGACTGATGTTGAAGCTGAAACTCCAATACTTTGGTCACCTGATATGAAGAACTGCCCCATGGAAAAGACCCTGATGCTGGGAAAGATTGAAGGTGGGAGGAGAAGGGGATGACAGAGAATGATATGGTTGGATGGCATCACTGACTCGATGGACATGAATTTGAACAAGCTCTGGGAGTTGGTGATGTACAGGGAGGCCTGGCGTACTGCAGTCCATGGAGTCACAAAGAGTTGGACACAACTGTGTGTGTTGGCCATCTGGTGATGTCCATGTGTAGAGTCTTCTCTTGTGTTGTTGGAAGAGGGTGTTTGCTATGACCAGTGCGTTCTCTTGGCAAAACTCTAGTAGCCTTTGCCCTGCTTCATTCTGTACTCCAAGGCCAAACTTGCCCATTACTCCAGGTGTTTCTTGACTTCCTACTTTTGCATTCCAGTCCCCTATAATGAGAAGGACACCTTTTTTTGGGTGTTAGTTCCAAAAGGTCTTGTAGGTCTTCATAGAACCGTTCAACTTCAGCTTCTTCAGCGTTACTGGTTAGGGCATAGGCTTGGATTACTGTGACATTGAATGGTTTGCCTTGGAAACAAACAGAGATCATTCTGTCGTTTTTGAGATTGCATCCAAGTACTGCATTTCAGACTCTTTTGTTGACCATGATGGCTACTCCATTTCTTCTAAGGGATTCCTGCCCACAGTAGTAGATAAAATGGTCATCTGAGTTAAATTCACCCATTCCAGTCCATTTTAGTTTGCTGATTCCTCGAATGTCGACATTCACTCTTGCCATCTCCTGTTTGACCACTTCCAATTTGCCTCGATTCATGGACTTAACATTTCGGGTTCCTATGCAATATTGCTCTTTACAGCATTGGACCATGCTTCTATCACCAGTCACATCCACAACCGGGTGTTGTTTTTGCTTTGGCACCATCCCTTCATTCTTTTTTAAGTTATTTCACCACTGATCTCCAGTATCATATTGGGCACCTACTGACCTGGGGAGTTCATCTTTCAGTGTCCTATCTTTCTGCCTTTTCATACTGTTCATGGGGTTCTCAAGGCAAGAATACTGAAGTGGTTTGCCATTCCCTTCTCCAGTGGAAGTTAGCACTTCTTAATACATTTAATATAGTTTCATTTGCAGGATAAAGCCCTACCTATTAAATTTTTAGGAGTTTCTTTTAGGGAAATATTATTAAATGAGTCATTTACTTTTGACATACCAAAAATTCCCCACTGAAACCCAAAGATACCTTTTGTAAGAATTTGCTGTTTATTACATGCAAGAGTTAGACTCATACTGAGAGTACAAGGAGGAAGTGAAAGTTCTGCCAGTGGGAGCTTGTGACTTCGGCAGAGACAAACCCATGACAAACAAAGAGGCCACTACACCCAGTCATAAGTATGAATGGTGTCCTGCTCGTAAGTGAGGCGTTGAACTCATCAACCAAACAGAGATGAGAAAGAAAACATATGATTAATTACATGATAATAGTTATGTACTAAACAAAGTGGTTTTCTTTCACAAATTAATACAATGTCAAATATCCTCATGAAGGTTTTGGTGAGAGACCCAAGACGAGTGTGACCAAATATATTTGCACAAATTGGCTATGGTCTAATGGAGCCCCACCCACTAATTAGTCTTTGGGGCTGGCAAGGGTTGGAGATTTATCAAGTCTGTGTCTCTATGTATTTGCTTTGGATCACTATCTTCTAATAATTAAAAAGCATGGGAAACTCAGGAATACACAAACACACATGAGATAAGACTTTTAAAAAAAATAGACAAAAGAAAAGTGAGTAAATGAAGTAGTGGAAGCATAAGCACACTGACAGAGTATTTGTTAAATGCTGTGCTGCCAAACCGAAAGGTCCAATGATTTCACATCTAATTTCATACACACCTTTAGATACTAAAATAAATTCTATAAAACCTCAAAGAAACAAGTCAGAGCTCAAGTTGTTCTTGGGACAGCTTCACTTGCAAGTGGATAAGGAAGACAATCTGAGTCATGCACAAGAAGCTGTAGGTTTGTATCTGTTGGTTCAAGGGTCTCAAAAGACACCCCTAAACAAGTCTTTGTGATGATCTCACTGGGAGCTCTGTTTTTGAAGGCAGAGGTCATCATGCAATATCTTGTGCTGGCAAGACACATGGTGAGAGGAGGCACTGTGCTTATGGGACTCAGTGTCTTTCAAAAAAGAAAACTGCCAATTTTATTTATTTATTTTTAATTAATTTTTATTGCAGTATGTTAGATTTACAGTGTTGTGTTTTTATTTACAGTTTTGGGAAGCATGTAGTTCAGGGACAGAAGATTTTCAGAAACAAGAGTGTTTATAACTAGGTTAGCATCTAGCCACACTCACAGGCTTTCTGAAGTGTGTCTGTTGCTGATTGGCTGATTTTCATAAGTATAAGGCCATCCTTAATTGGCTGGTTTTAAATGTAGTTAGTGATGTAAACAGTCATTGGCCAATTGCGATAAATTTAAAACTGGTTCTGGTAATTATGGTTTGCAATTTTCAAGACAGTTTTTCCCAGAAGGATAAGATTTTTTTAGTCTTATTCTTAAAGTTTAAAGTAGAAAAAGAAAAGTAGAGAAAGCAGTTCAGTTCAGTTCAGTCGCTCAGTTGTGTCCAACTCTGTGACCCTGTGGACTGCGGCACTCCAGGCCTCCCTGTCCATCACCAACTTCCAGGGTTTACTCAAACGCATGTCCAATGAGTCGGTGATGCCATCCAACCATCTCATCCTCTGTTGTTCCCTTCTCCTCCAGCCTTCAATCTTTCCCAGCATCAGGGTCTTTTCAAATGAATCAGTTCTTCACATCAGGTGGAATTTCAGCTTCAACATCAGTCCTTCCAATGAACACCCAGGACTGATCTCCTTTAAGATGGACTGGTTGGATCTCCTTGCAGTCCAAGGGACTCTCAAGAGTCTTCGCCAACACCACAGTCCAAAAGCATCAATTCTTCAGTGCTCAGCTTTCTTTATAGTCCAACTCTCACATCCATACATGACTACTGGAAAAACCACAGTCTTAACTAGACGGACCTTTGTTGGCAAAAGAGAAAGCAGATGAGGTACAAAAGATGGGAAAAAACATGGTTCTGTTGGACCTCAGGTGAGATTACTGGAGCAGATGTACTTTTTTTTCCAGAAAGCAGTTTATCTTAGCTCAGAATATCAGTGTGCAACATGAAAACACCAGGAACTCTATCCTAATTACTGTCTCAGGATCTGTAGACAGTAATGTTCTTGTTTCCCTTCAGTATCTAGCAGACTAGAAGCTCTCCAAATGCATACAGAAGAAGATTCAGAAGCGCTAAGTTCTAGCCCACTATCCTATGATGGCCAAAGTAATTATGAATTAAAAAAAAAAAAAAACAGAAACAAAGTTCTGGTAAAGATAAAGAGATAAAGGGAAACAGGGTGACTTAAAGAAAGAGTTAGATGTGGGGAACATCAAAGGAAGATTTCAGAGGAAGAAGTAGAAAAAAGGGGATCAACAAAAAGGGGTTCAGAAAAGAGGATCACTGGGGAAATAAAAAATCTTCATAAGCCTTGATTTTGACCCAGGAACAGAGCTACCAACGTTTGGAAATAAGTGCTCCTGTGTGATGTGCTTCTCTAAAGATGTGCCCAGAAGTCCAGAAGGAAGAACTGAAAGTACGCAAGCTGATGACATGATAGGTAAGGCTGCCTGAGGGCGGTGAGGTGGGGGTGGCTCCACTGGAAGCACAGACCCAGGTAGGGTGGTGGCAGATGGAAGGAAGGAATAAGGAATATGGGTGGCTTCCAGTCTATCCCAGTATCCTGATCTCTGCATTTGCTTGACCTGATCCTTTTGGGAATAGCAGGAAAGCAAGAGATCATTATAAAATTGTGTTTAAGGGATGGCCTGTGTTGATTATACATGGTTGATGTATTAATTGGGCTTCCCTGGTGACTCAGGTGGTAAAGAATCTGTCTGCAATGCAGGCAACATGGATTTGATCCCTATGTTGGGAAGATCCCCCAGAGAAGGGAATGCCAACCCACTCCAGTATGCTTGCCTGGCAGGCTACAGTCCATGGTGTTGCAAAGAGAAACACACTCTTTAAAGTGGCAGTTTATTGTTTATTACATCAGTATATTGCTAACAAAGTTTTGTCATTTGCAGTGATTTCTATCCCTGTCACCCAAGAAAGTAAAGTGTATTTCCATTAGTAGATAATAGTGTCATTTTGTCACAATCTTAGGAAGGTCTCAAAAAATAGCTAGTCCTGCCACTTAATTGTCAGAAGGAAAGACTTCAGATCAACTATTCTTAACCCAGCACATATGTTTGATAAATGTTCTCCAGCATGTCACTTGTTTATATAGTGATACTATTCACTTTTGCAGATAGGGCATTATTTCATCCTAACAAAATTCTTAAGGACTAGACAAACATCCCTGAGTAAACTGAAATTTACAGATATTGAAGAATGTTTTTCAAAGTCCCATTAAGGAACAATGGAAGACCCAGGGTCCCGGGCTCCCATGTCTCAATTCAGTAGGTTTGATTCCTTTACAAGAAAGAGAGATGAGGCCCCCCCAGCCGCGCGTGACCCTGTTATAACCGCGGCTCGCCAGCGCCCCTGAAGCTGCCCCTTCTCGGGAGTCATGATGGGCAGCAAGATGGCGTCTGCCAGCAGGGTCGTTCAGGTAGTCAAGCCACATACTCCATTAATAAGGTTCCCTGACAGAAGAGACAATCCTAAACCAAATGTATCAGAAGTTCTACGATCAGCAGGACTACCATCTCATACTTCCTCAATTTCGCAGCATTCTAAGGGAAGTAAATCGCCAGACTGGCTGATGCATCAGGGTCCACCAGACACTGCAGAGATAATAAAAACTTTACCTCAGAAATACAGACGGAAACTTGTCTCTCAAGAAGAAATTGAATTTATCCAGCGTGGAGGTCCGGAATAATCACTGACAATGAGGCTGCAATGAGAAGAGACAATGAGACTCTTCTTTTAGAAGAGTCTTTCTAAAAAAGGACTTCCAGAATGACAAATGAAAAGTTGTATATTAAACAACTTTAATAAATATTCTGTAAAAAGAAAAAAAAAGAGGAAGTATAGAAAATTTAGATGGACACTTTTATCTCCTAATTTATGTATCTTGGTCAGCTTCTCTAGAAGCTTACCTGATTGTTTATATACTTTATAGCTTAATTAAAGTATACATTTTAAAATGTTAGCCTATTAATTTACTTTTGGTTATCAAGCATAACAGTGTTGAACTATTGAAAGCACACAATGTCTAGTGAACCGTCAAAGGCTTCCAGTAGTTTCACTTTTCTTTCAGTTTCCGTTTAAACAATATATTTGGCAGAATTGCAGCTTTCTGGAAGTAATTTTCCTAAACTTGAATGAGGATCCATGAAATAATAACTCCTTTATTTGTTCTTACTTCTCAGTGTTTTTGCATTCACAAAGTTACTGGAGCATAACTGGCTTATTAACAAGCATATCCTACTCTAAATGATAAAAATATACCCATGGTAAAACAGTTGACTTTGTGGTATTAAGACCAGGGAGTTAACACATAGCATTATATGTAACCTGTATTCAGAAAATGCCAGAGTATAAAATGGAAAATGAGATAAAAATGAATATAGCATAGGAATAACATTTGACCAGAAATTGTAATTTATTATGTTTTCAGGGAGGTTAAGAAAGTCTTGTTCTTTGGCTTATCTCTTTGTTTTGATTGTGATCATGTATACAAATCCTGATAATCATAAACTTTCTCAAACTTAATTGTCTGAAAGTCTCATAAAATCAACCTATTTACCTTAAGGCAACTAATAGAATTTTGATAGGGTCTTCCTGTACCAAGGGTATGTATAATTGTGAAAGTAAAGCCTCACAAAGTGAAATAAATTCTCTTCCATACCTTTAAAAAAAAAAAAAAAAGAAAGAGAGATGATAACCCAAACACCTTTATAAATTCAAGCCTTCTGCAGTATGAATCATCTTAAGATTTGTAACTTTTATTTATTTATTTTTGTTTCCACACCATGTGTTTTTTTCTAGATACGGCGGATCTTGGGAACAACTCTACTGTGAGAAAACTCAAGAGGAGAAGAAGTAAGAATGCATGCAATTTTATTTGCTTTTGATATTAAAATGAGTTTTTAATGCCAGTTTTATTATTATTACATAATAATATGAAAACTCCATAAAGGTGTCTATATCCTAATCTCTGGAACCTGTAATCTGTTATCTTACACGGCAAAAAGGATTTTATACATATGATTAAGATAAGGATCTTGGCAGTGGAGATTATCCTGCATTTTCTGGGTGCACTCAGTATCATCAAGTGGGCCTTAAAATATGAAGAACTGTTCCTAACTGTGAAGAGAGGAAGAAGTGATTATGGAAGATAGTCACAAAGAGATGCAATATTGCCAGCTTTGCAGATGGAAGGAAAATATAAGGAATATTGATGGCTTCTGTTAACAGAAAGTGAAAAAAGAAAGGAAAGAAATTTCCCTCTCCAGCCTTCAGACAGGAATGAAGCCCTACTGAAACCTTGATTTTAGCCCAGAGTGACCCTTGTCAGACTTCTAACCAACATAGCTATAAGATAATGAACTGTTTTAAGCCACTAAATTTGTGGTCATTTGCTGTGGTACCAATAAAAGAGTAATATGGATTTTGGTTGTTGGAAGTGGGATGCAGCCATAATTCATTCCTAAAAATGTGGAAGTGGCTTTGAATTTGGGCAATGGGCAGAGGGAATTTGGGTAATAAGAATTTTAAGTAGAACAATAAAAAATGTCTAGATTGCCTTGAACAGTTAGTAGAAATGTGGTGCTGAAGACTGTGAGGACTTGAAAGTGAAGAGTATGGTAGGAAAAATCTATGTCATTTTAGAGAATATGTAAATCATTATGAAAAAGCTGTTAGTAGTAATATGGAGGCTAAAGGTGTCATAAAGGAAATAAGGAACATGTTTTTGAAAATAAAAGGAAAGGGGATCCTTATTATTTAGTGGCAGAAAGCTCAGCAAAATTAAGTCCTGCAGTTATGTGGAAAGCAGAATTTTTTTGATACATATCTAAGAAGATTCCTAATTACTACAGTAAAGGTGCAACTGGTTTCATGTTGCTGCTTAGAGTAAACTACGAAAGGAAAGAGGTAAGTCAAGGCAAGAGCTGCTAAACAAAAGGAATCAGGACTTGATGATTTAAAAATTTTTTAGCCTATTCAGATTGCAAAATTGCTAGTTAGGAGAGTCACTGTCAGGAAAACATGCTCTGCAGTGACAACCAGGAGCGTCACTATTTAACTTTTTGCGAATGTCCCAGAAGTAGTGAAACATCAAAGTACTCAGTCACACAAATTATTCTTCAAAGAGATTAAGTTTGTGACCCATAGATACCCTCAGCCATCTCAGCAGAAGTGAAAAATGGATATGAGTCTACAAGAAAGGTCTGTGAAGGAGACTCTTGTCTAATGGACGAGATCCTCATGACATACACGGGAGATATAGAAAATTCTTAAGACATTTATACCAACAGAAACAGAGAGGTCCTTGTTCTAGTCCTTAGAGCCTGTAATCTGTTACTTTACCTGGCAGAAGACACACTGGTGGTGTGATTAAGTTAAAGGATTTTGAGATGGGGAGATTTTTCTAGATTATCTGGGTGGCCCCAATCAGGTCACATGGGTCCTTAAAATCAAAAACTTTTCCTGCTATGCAGAGAGGGAGATGTGACTATAGAATAATGATCAAAGGAGATACAGTGTGACTGGCTTTGGGAGCAGTGAGCCAAGAACTGTGGGCAGCCTTCAGAAACTTGAAAAGGTAAAGAAATCAAATATCCCCTACAGCTTCCAGAAAGAAACAAAGCCCCTAGACGCCTTGATCTTAGCTCAGTGAGACTTGTGTCAGATTCCTGGTCTTCCAAACTGCACGATAACACATTTGCATTGCTTTAAGCCATGAAGTTTATGGTAATTTATAATAGTAACAATAGAGAACTAATACTTTTCATAAGACAAAACAGAAACAAACAAAAACCCCGAGTTTCACCTTTATATCATTAGGTTACAGTTTTTTAAAATAGCAATTTATAGTTTTTCAAATCTTGTTGTTTTCAAAATTTTTAAATATATGATCTGTATAAATTTTGATTGATGTGTATCTTTCCAGATTTTTCTATGCATATATTGAGATATTTACATCTTATACTAACACAATATATATTATACTAATATATTATATATTATACTATATATTATATATATAGTATATAGTATATATATAGTATATACTACTTATATACTAACACATAAATCTATTTATACTGTTAGATTTCCCTTATTTTAAATCAGTATATCATGCATGAGAGATTATAAACATTTAACATTTTGCCAACTTAACTGTAAAAAGTTTTATTTTATTCTGCTTTAATTTGCATTGCTCTCATTTTTATTGCGGTTGAGCATTTTTCATTTGTTATTGGTTATTTGTTTTCCTTCTTCTAAAAATGGATAGTGTGTATGCCTTGCCAGTATTGCTATTTTTTTTTAAACCATACTGAACAAACATAAGAATATTTGTATATACATTAAACTTTGCCTATGTATACTGTTAGTATTTTATTTCATTTGATGTCTTTCTCTTAGGTTTGTTTATAACATATTTTGTCCTAGAGAAATTTGAAAATTTTATATAATAAGATCTATCAGGATTTTCCTTTATGGCTTCTAGGTTTTGTTTACAATATACAAAGACATTTTCCAACTTGAAATTTTAAAAATACTTACATATACTTCTAAAATATTTGAAGTACTTAATATTTTTAAATGTTTAAATCTATTATTTACAAAAGACTCACCTCTTTGTGTGTGATGTGAAATAGTAATTACAAGGAATCACACCAACTTTTTTAAAAATGAAATATGCTAATGTACAATATTATATGTTATAGGTATATAATTTTGAAGGTTATTCTCCGTTTATAGTTATTATAAAATATTTGCTATATTCCCCATGATGTACAATATATTCTTATAGTTTATTGTATACCCAATAGTTTATACCTCTTAATTCTCTGCCCCTAATTTGCCCCTCCCCTCTTCTCCTCACTAGTAAGCATTAGTTTATTCTCTATATCTGTGAGTCTGCATCATTTTTGTTACATTCACTAGTTTGTTGTATTTTTAAGATTCCAAATGGAAGTTATATTATACAGTATTTGCCTTTCTCTATCTGACTTATTTCACTTAGCATAATTTCCTTCAAATCCATCCATGTTGACACAAATGGAAAAATGTTCATTCTTTTTTATGGCTTAGTAATATTCCATATCTGTCTCTATCTATCTATATATCTATCTATATACCACATCTTCTTTTCCCATTCATCTCTTGATGGACACGTACATTGCTTCCATTTCTTGGCAATTATAAAAATGCTGCTATGAATATTAGGGTACATGTATCTTTTCAAATTAGAGTTTTTGTGTTTTTTGGCTATACATTCAGGAGTGGGACTGCTGTGTCATATGATAATTCTATGCTTAGTTTTCTGAGAAACCCCCATACTGTTTTCCACAGTGGCTGCACCAACTTACATTCCTGTAATAACGTGTGAAGTTCCCCTTTCTCTTGCTTTTGCTCACCTTGCTATTTGTGTTCTTTCTGATGAGAGCCATTCTGACAGGTGCGAGGTGGTTTCGATTTGCATTTCTCTGAAGATCAGTGATGTTGAACATCTTTTTATGTGCCAGTGGATGCCAACACTATTTGCTTCATGATTTGAATGCCCTTTTGCATCTTTTCTCATGTTCATGGATCTGTGTCTGATTCTACTCTGAGATGCTGGTCTATTTAGTTTTAATGTGGTACCAAGTTGGTTTAATTATAATGTTTTAAAGTAAAATTTTCTATTCCTACTTGTTATATATATATATATTTTTTTTTCAAAGAAAAAAGTAAAAAATATATTGAGGAGCAACAGAAAAGGAGATTTCAGAAGTCTGGCAAATCTGGCTCACTCATTGTGCATAAATTTTAGAATCAATCAAGATTTCCTCCCAACACCTCCACAACTGCATTGGAACTTTGAAAATATATTGAATTTGGAGATTAGTTTGGGTAGAGTTGAGGTCTTTACAAGGAGCTTGAGCTCTTCACTTATTCAGGTCATCTTTTATGTTCTTCAACAAAGTTTTAACTTTCGTAAATAGATCTTGCCAATTTTTACTTTCCTAGTCAGTTTTATTGACCTATAATTTCATATAATAGCATTTATCACTGTTAAGGTATGACTGGGTGAGTTTTAACAGACTGACCTCATCAATTCTTTAGAATTTATTGAAGGTTCCTTTGCATCCTAATTTATGGTCAATCTTTGTGAATGTTCTGTGCCACTTAAAAATTGTACGCTTGAACTATTTGTTGGGGTCTGGTTTCTTCCCATATACGTAGTCTTATTAAGTACAACTTTTTTGTTTAATTCTTGCGTCTTCTAAGTTAGGCTATATTTGTTCCATCAGGTTTGTATTTAGGTGTGGTAAACTCCCCCACCCGACTGTCTGTGTATTTGACTCCTCACTGTTCTATTGTTTTACTTTAAATACTTTCAGGGTATTCATGACAGTATAACCTAATGAATTTTTTCCATTTATTGTTATACTGTGTTTCTCTTTATCCTTACTAGTGCTTTTGATATTAAAATCTCTTTTTCTAACCCACTGGAAAAAATAAATAAATAAATAATTTAAAAAATAAATAAATAAATAAAATCTCTTTTTCTGGGTGCTGATAGTGTAACGTGAACTTTTATGTTTTATGCCTTTTGATGCTTTTTACTCCTTCTACATTAAGCCCATTTTTGCAGCTTTGTTTTATGCCTCTTTTAACAACACTTAACTTCTTCTAATCTTCTCTGACGTTTTTTAAAATCCTAACCTTTTAATAGTTACATTTTATTTGTTTACACTTGTTCTGATTTCTGATATATATTGACTTGTATATCACTGTTCATTTTTATTTTTCTGTGTTTTTGTGTCTCTTTCCTACACTCAAATGGATTGAGAAAGAATTCTATATTCCACCTTTTTTCTCTGCTTGTTTAGAGACTAGAGATGAAGTTTCTGTAATCTTTTTGACCATGCCCCAACCCCCAAAGATGACAAGGATCTTAGCCTGGATTCACTGAAGACTGACTATCCATCTCTACTATTTAGCTATTATTTAACATTTTATTTTAAATTTTCTTTCAATTATAATTTGGAAACAATTATGATTTTTGCAGTTGACGTTTACTTAAACACTTAAAAATCATTTTATGTACTCATCACTGTTTCTTTTCTTTGATTTTGCTTTTTGTCTAGTTGAAATAAATCATTTAGTTTTTTTAGTGAATGGTCTGTGAAAGTGAAAGGTGCTCAGTCGTGTCTGACTCTTTGCGACCCCATGGACTATGCAGTCCATGGAATTCTCCAGGCCAGAACACTAGAGTGGGTAGCCTTTCCCTTCTCCAGGGGATCTTCCAACCCAGGGATCGAACCTGGATCTCCGCATTGCAGGCAGATTCTTTGCCAGCTGAACCACAAGGGAAGCCCAAGAATACTGGAGTGGGTTGTCTATCCCTTCTCCAGGGGGTCTTCCCAACCCAGGAATTGAACTGGGGACTCCTGCATTGCAGGGGGATTCTTTACCAATTGAGCTTTCAGGGAAGACCTATAAGTGGTAAAATTTTCAAGTGTGGTATGTGCAAATTTGTCCTTATTTTAATAGAATTTTTTTCGTGAAGTTAACAATCCTAGGTTGACATTAATTTTTCATCAGTAGAATAAAGTGTTTACTACATTGTCTTCTAGAATCTGTTTTGTGACTGATGAAAATTTCTCTTATTGTGACTATAATTTCTTGGTAAATAATCTGTGCTTTCTCTCTAAAAGTTCTTTCTCCAACACTGAATCATGGAAAATTTAAATTTAGAGAAAACTTGGAAGAATTTTATAATATACACCAGAATACTTTAATATAGATTCACAATTGACATTGTACTGTTCTTGTTTTATCACATTTCTTTCAATCTATCCACTTCCTATACATCCACCAAACCATCTTCAAGTAAACAGTTTGAAACATTTCAAAGATACAGATGTCAGTACTCTTTCCCCCAAATACTTTAATATGTACATTATTAACCAGAGTTCCTTATTTATTTGCAGTTCTTTTATTTTTTTCTTTTGAAATAAAGTGTTTAATAAAATGTACAAATACTAAGTGTACCACTGATGAGATTTAATAGATGCAATTCTCCCATATAATCCAAATCCTTATCAGGATACAGAACATGGCCATCACCCTGGAAACAACCCTTAAGCTCTTTCTGGGATATCCTTACCCGTTACTCATCAGGGACAACCATTATTCTTTTTTTTTGAAGATGATAATTTGGCTTGCTTTAAAACTTTTTTTTAGTTACAATGTTTTATTGTTTCCAGGATATTTTGTTTTCCCCCCAAAAAGATTTTAGGGGTGGTGTGATATTTTTCACAAAGGCTAAAATGCAGTGGTAACATTTCGGATATTAGCATGCATGAAGGCAGAAATATTTTGCAGTAGGACCCATCATCTTATTTCTTCTTTTTTTAAAAAATTTTTTTGTTGCAAGATATTTGCTTTATAATATTTTGCTGGTTTCTGCCATACATCAACATGATATGTGATTTTGGAGCGTATTCTCTTTTGGCATAAGTCTATTCCGCTCAGCAGAGTGTTTTTGAGATTTATCCATATTGTTGAATGTATCAGTAGTTTGTATCAGTTTGTGATGAAGTAAGTTACATTGTATGACTATACCATATTTTGTATATACTCTCTCCTTCTGATGGAGATAACTAGTGTTTCCAGTTTTTTGCTAACATGAAAAAGCTGCAATGAACACTGTTGTAGAAATCTTTCAGTGGCTCTATGTCTTTATAACTCTTGAATAAATTCCTATAAATGAAATTGTTAAGATACAGAATAGGTGCATCAATTTATTTTGTCTCCCTAGACCCACTGAGGGGTTAGTAGTATGGCACACGCAGGCTGTGCCCAAGCTGAAGAACACCTCCAGCCTTGGAAGGGTTTGTTGTGCAGTCGCTAAGCTGTGTCTGACTCTTTGTGACCCCAAGGGCTGAGGCATCCCAGGCTCCTCTGTCCTCCACTATCTCTTGGTTTTGCTCAGATTCATGTCCATTGAGTCAGTGGTGCTGTCTAACCTTACAAAGGGGCTACTAGCAAAACTGCACAGAACTTATCCAAGAGGGAGACATTATCTTATTAGCTGGAACTGAAGCGAAGTTTACTATCTTGGAATACTTCTAAGGAGGGAGACATTCTCTGTTTTATATCGGTCAGGAAACAAATCTGCCCTCTGACCTGGAAGGCTACATTATCTCTAGCTTGCAAGGCTGTTTGTTCAAACATCTTTGGAAAGACTCTGAGGTGTGTGGAAGTACCACAGAGAATCCCCACCCCCACGACAAATTCACCTCACACATTGTGTGTGTGTACATGCTAAGTCGCTTCAGTCATGTCAGACTCTTTGCGACCCCACAGACTGTAGCCCGCCAGGCTCCTCTGTCCATGGTATCCTCCAGGCAAGAGTGCTAGTGTGGGTTGCCATGCCCTCCTCCAGAGGATCTTCCCAACCCAGGGATTGAACTTGGGTCTCCTGTGACTCCTGCATTGCAAGCAGATTCTTTACTGCTAAGCCACTGGGGAAGCTTCATCTTACCCATCAGATTCTGGCAAATTTCCCAATGGAGATAACACTTCATCAGCCATCCCGATTAATCCAACCAATGTAGGCGAAGACTAAATCCATCCAATTTGTATTTCCTGCTGCATTCAACGAGTTGCGTAAACCACAAATGCCCTGTGTCTCTAATGACCACCCCTAAGGTATAATTCTCCCCATTTGAATGGGGGAGGCAGGTGAATGCCTGGCTTTCATACAAGAAGTACAATCCCAAGGGTTAGGGTACACATGGTACCCCCAGAAGGGAAATAGTTAAAGTGGTTGAGGTCCCCTAAAGGGGCATATATCAGCCAGGAGAAAGGTGGACAGGGTCTCCAGGGTGGGCCCTGGCCAACAGTAAGCTTTATAGCTTCCAGTTCTGTTCATTGTGTCGAGTCCTTAATTTGGACAGTGGTTGCTTCCTGAGGACTGTCCTTCTGATCTGTTCTCTTTGTTCATGATGCCAACCAGATGGTGTTCATTCTCCACCCCCACCATCGAATGACTGGGTGGGGGTAGGGGTGTTGCCCTGAGGGATTCTGCATGGTCTGTGCAGATGCTGGGGCCAGCCCCTTTTCTTGTATCGGGTGCAGAATGGCAGATTGAGTGTCTGTGTGCTGGGAGAGCTCTACCAGCCATTCTTCGAGGGATTCCGGGAGGCTCTGAACGATAGATCTTGTTAGTGCTCCTCCATCCCCTGTCCCTTCTGGAGTTTATGGCTGGAGTTTTCCTCTTTACTGCCATAAAATCTCTGTGTACCATTCCAGTGGCTGGGCCTTCACATGTTTTTCCCCAATCATTTTATTCCCCACTCAGACCTTTCATTCAGAAGAGTCAGATAAAAGCGGGATAAAGGCACTTTCACAAAACGTAACCAGAACTGAATCTGAACCCCTTAGGCGCTCCCAGGCTGTGCCTTCCAGGCTGGTTGGGGAAATAATGAGGCATTGTGCTCAAGAGTGTTGGAACAGAATCCTGAGTTTTCAGAACTGACCTGTTTAACAGCATTAATCCCTCAGTGCCTTTGTCCTAATCATTATCCAGGAAGGAGCTGAGCCCTTTCTGGGGATAGCTGCCTTCAGTAACCAAAGAGCCTTACAGAGGTGTGTGGACAGGAGGAGATGAGGGATGTGGGCCGGAGAGTCAGTGCAGTGTAGAATTTTTTATACAAGGCACATCTTTATCAGAGTGCAGTGGTCCAGGCAGCCTGGCTCAAGATACCATTGAGTTTGTAGGTCCACAGTGGTGTGGCCAGAGTCAGCCAGGACTGACAGGGGCCAGGAGCAGGCAGAGGCAAAACCCCTTGCAATGTGGCTCCCCTCATGTGAAACAAATGGGTTAGCTTCTAGCAGGTGTCATGAGCCTGACCATCAGCCATAACCCTGGCGTCAAAATCATGGTGTCAGTCTCTGTTGGTAGAGATCAGGCATCTGGGAATTTCCCTGAGGGGCCCGGGCAGGCCAATCACACCACAGGTCATTTCCACCATCACTGGCCCAGAGACTGGTGTTCCTACTCTGCCAGAGTCTGTAGTTCTCCACATGGCAGACCAAGCATGTAGCTCAGGTGGAGGGACTGAGTCATCTGATTTCCTCCGGTCAGAGGAGTGACCACAGCCACTTTGATTCTGCCAATCTGGCTCTGAGACTGAGCAGCCCAGTGCACTTCAGTTGTCAGCTTAGCCACACACCAGGGCACCAGGCCTCCGGGGAGTGTTGGGGAACTGATGAAGAAGGAATTCATAGGGCCAGGACTCCATCTCAGGCCTATCTGTGCTGATCATGCTCGGCTGCCTCTCCAGTGGACTCTGAACTCTCTGCTTAGTGCCTGTGGGAATGACAATGGAAAAGATAAGACCCCCTCCGGACAGGGGAATCTTGAAGATCACATCCAGGTTACTCATTGCCTAAGAGGAAACATACCGCAATCACCCCTGTCTCCGGACAGGTCATACATTTTTTTCCGTATCTATCGGGATGTAATCACAGGCTTATCGATTATTAACTGGTTGGAACATGACCACAAGCTTATTGATTATTAACTGTTTGGAATGTAACTGCGGGCTTATTGATTATTGACTGTTTGAACACATAACACGTAAATGATGGGGTTATTGTAGTTTTATTTACCCTTCCTTTGTTTATGTAAGTCTCAAGGAAATTGGGGTGGTGGGTTTGGACATGTACACATGGGGTATAAAAGATTTTCACAAATGCTGGTCGGGGTCCTTGGCTAAGAGGAGACTCTGGCTTGGGCCCACCGGTGTAATAAACTGCACCCCACTATCTGCATTGTCCCTCTGAGCGAGCTTGTTTCCGAGCGTGGCTATAACATTTGGTGCATGGCCCGGGAAACTCCTCACTTTGAGGAGACAGGTCTCATCTGAGGCCACCCCGAGGCTTTGTGGCTTGAATCTCTTAGAAGGGGGAAGGCGCCTCGCCCCTCTGGAAGAATTCAGCCTTTCAAAGCCCGGTTTCTTTGCTTTGCCAGATAGTGAACGGCAGCAGGGAACTGAGCGCTCAGGTGAGGAGGATCCCACCCGGTAGGGTGGAAGAGGGGGCCTGATCACCCCCCTGGGAGGGACCAGAAGGGAGCCGCATAGGAAACTGGTTTAGGTTGGCGACAATAGCTGCTCGGCACTCAGGTTGATGGCCGTGCCAGGGATAAAGAAAGGGAACTTAGGGTTTAAGAAAGTCAGTCAGGAGGTGTGTCCACGCCGTCCTAGGGAACGTGCCGAGCTGTCGCCACAGGTTTTTTTTTACAAAAAGGATATCAATTTCTGCGCGCTCGTATTCTGCCCTCCCCCAGGAGGTACCCATCTGCTGTGTGACCCATCATCTCCCCTGCCAGTAGAGACAGGTAAATTGGCTTCTCGGGAAGGCCCTGGGATGTGGGAATCCAGAGGTAAGAAAATGGGAGGAAGCGGATCTAAGGCCACTGTATTGGAGAATATGATTAAGAATTTTAAGAAAGGATTCGATGGAGACTATGGGAAGAAAATGACACCCGGCCAGCTCCGTACCCTTTGTGAAGTCGAATGGCCTTCAATGGGAGTTGGCTGGCCACCAGAGGGAACTATGGACTTAAATCTCATAAAGGCAGTCTATGCTATAGTTACAGGAAAGCCCAGACACCCTGATCAGTTCCCGTACATAGACTCTTGGCTGGGAATAGCCCAAGACCCCCCCAAATGGGCCCGTTTTTACGCTCATGGCGGGGAAGGGAAAATCTTGATGGCCCAAAAGATAACCAAGGATGAGAAGGAAATTTTACAGGACCCTGAAGGAGATGAGCTTCCCCCACCGCCGTATTGGATGATGGTTCCGCCAGCTAGTAACACCGTGGCAACCGGAGGAACCAGCCCGAGACCGGTAAGCCTCCCGACTCCTCAGCGGTCCCGACAGCTCCACAGGTTGTAGAGCCGCCCTCCCGGCAGGCTCCAGCCTCAACTGGAGGGACCATGAGCCCACCGGACTCTACCACCCCGGATGCTGCTACTACGTTCCCTAAACTCTACCCTCCACTCCCAGTAAGTACTCCCGGACAAGGGGGAGGAACCACTGGAATTAAACAAAGGCTCCACTCTGCAAAAGAGCCAGAGGAAAAAATACCCTTGCAGATGCCCCTCAGAGAAGTTCAGCAACCCCCAGTGATAGGGGAGGATGGTAATTATCACCAAGCTCCTGTAACCTATTACTATCAGCTCTTTTCATCAACTGATATATTTGAACTGGCAAAAACACACCTCCTCTTACTCGATGGAACCCCAGGGCATGACTAGACTAATGGAGACTATTTCCTGCACTCACCGACCAACCTGGGATAATACAATGCAATTACTAGCATCCCTCTTCAGTACAGAAGAGAGATACAGGATCAACGCTGAGGCAAGGAAATGGTTACAGGAGATGGTACCTGAGGGCACTGCTAACCCAGAGAGGTGGATAGAACAAGCCTTCCCCACTGACAGACCTAACTGGGACTATAATACAGAGGAGGGAAAAATCCAATTAGATAGATACCGGACAGCGATTATACAAGGACTTAAAAGGGGAGCCCAGAGGCCGATGGACATGTCTAAACCGGCCGGAATAGTTCAGAAGGGAAACAAGTCACCCTCCGAATTTTACGAGAGACTTTGTGAGGCCTACAGACTCTACACACCCATAGATCAAGAAGCTACGGGCTCCCAGATTGTTATCAATTCGGCATTCATCTCTCAAGCATTTCCTGACATAAAATGAAAGCTTCAAAAGACCGAGGGAGTTCTATCCATGTCCAGTTCTCAGTTGATTGAAATAGCAGACAAGGTGTTCCGGAATAGGGACATGGAAATAGAGAAGAAATACGAGAAGAAGTATAAAGACGAGCAGAGGAGAACAGATGAGAGGTTTGCAATGTTGGCTGCTGCGCTTGGAAACTCTTCTGAAGACTTTTCCACCGCCAAAGCTAAGAAGCCCCCCCCCAGCTTCGAGGTCAGGACAGCCCTCCAACCGGTCCCAACGGAGGCCACGGGCTCCATTACAGCCAAATCAATGTGCCCGATGCCGTGGGTTTGGTCATTGGAAGAATGAGTGCCCAGAAGGAAGAAGGGAAAATAAACCCCTCCCAGTTGCAGGACTCACTAACATAGAGACTGAATAGGGATGCCGGGGCTCAAAGACATCAGGTCCCCGACAGCCCATGGTAACTTTAAAAATTGGGGACCAAGACATTGACTTTATGGTGGACACCGGGGCAGAATTGTCTGTGGTAACTAAACCCATGGCGTCACTGTCTAAAAGGACTGCCGCCATAACTGGGGTTTCGGGAGAAGGAATGGTTAAGTCATTTTGCCAGCCCAGAAAATGTCAGATGGGGGGTCACCAAGTGACTCATGAGTTCCTCTATATCCCTGAGTGCCCAGTACCCCTGCTGGGGAGAGACTTACTCTCCAAGCTGGGAGCACAGGTGACTTTCTGTCCTGAAGAGAGGCCCACTTTTCAGGTGGGCACAACAACCTACTTACTCTCCCTCTCTGTGCCCCCTCAAGACGAATGGAGGCTACATGAGCCCCCTGGAGATAAACAAGACCAGGCAACAGAGTTGGCGAGAAGGCTGACTCAGCTGTTCCCTGAGGTCTGGGCCGAAGATAACCTCCTCTGGGCTAGCTAGACACCAAGCCCCTGTAATAATAGAACTCAAACCTGGTGCAACCCCGGTGAGAAAGTGTCAATACCCAATACCCATAGAAGCCCGAGTTGGGATTCTGCCTCATATCAACAGGCTAAAACAGGCAGGCATCCTGGTGGAATGTCAATCAGCCTGGAACACACCAATCTTGCCGGTAAAAAAGGAAGGAGGACAAGACTATAGGCCTGTGCAGGATCTCAGATTGGTCAATCAGGCCACTGTAACTTTGCACCCGACCGTCCCAAACCCCTATACCTTGCTTAGCCTCCTCCCACCTAAGACAAGGATCTATACTTGCTTGGACCTCAAAGATGCCTTTTTCTGTATACTCCTAGCACCTGCATCACAACCCATCTTTGCCTTTGAATGGGAGGACCCCATTGGAGGCAATAAGCAGCAGCTCACCTGGACCCACCTCCCGCAAGGATTCGAAAACGCACCAACCATCTTTGGAGAAGCCTTGGCCTCGGACCTGGAGCCTTTCCAGCCTGAAAGTTATGGATGTTGGCTCCTGCAGTATGTGGACGACCTGTTGCTGGCCACTGAGACCTGGGAAGAATGCTGGGAAGGGACCCAAGCACTCCTCCAATTGCTGGCAGAGGCAGGATACCGAGTGTTGAGGAAGAAGGCACAAATCTGCAAGGAGGAGGTTAAGGTATTTGGGGTTTGTCTTAAGGGAAGGCACAAGGTTGCTGGACCAATCTAGAAAGGAAGTAATTCTGAGGCTCCCCACGCTTAAGACTTGGCGGCAAGTCAGGGAGCTCCTAGGGGCCACTGGATTCTGCAGGATTTGGATTCCAAGGTATTCTCAAATAGCCCAGCCCTTATCTGAGCTCCTGACAGGGCCTGAAGAAAATCCTGTAAACTGGACTGAAAAACAGCAGGAAGCCTTTGAGGAGCTAAGACTAGCAATCACCTCCGCCCCCGCCTTGGGATTGCCAGACCTCACCAAACCATTCACCTTATATGTGACTGAGAAAGATAAAACAGCCATGGGGGTTTTGACTCAAACCTTGGGAACGTGGGACAGGCCAATAGCTTATCTTTCAAAGGTTGGCCTGGCTGTCTGTGGGCGGTGGCCGCGGTCGCCTTACTGGTACATGAGGCCACAAAGCTGACTTTTGGCCAGGACCTGATCATAAAGGTCCCAGATGAAGTCAACACCCTCCTTCGAGGAGACCCCACAAATGGTTGTCAAATTCCCGGATTATTCAATACCAGGGACACTATGTGAAAACCCCAACCTCCGTATTGAGCCTTGCCAGGTTTTAAACCCGGCAACGCTTCTCCCAATGGGAGAAGGAGGACCTACTCACGATTGCAAGGAAGTCTTAGAGGAGGTCTATGCTAGCCGTCCAGACCTCCGAGACAGGCCAATTTCAAATCCTGACTGGACTCTGTATACTGATGGCACCAGCCTGGTAAAGCTAGGACAGCGACTGTCAGGCTATGCTGTAGTTACAGAAAGGACTGTTATAGAGGCCGGTCCCTTGCCACAGCACTGGTCAGCCCAACAAGCTGAGTTATGGACCTTAGTCCGGGCGCTGCAGTTGTCAAAGGGCAAGAGAGTGAATGTCTACACCGACTTCCGGTATGCTTTCACTACACTCCACATACATGGAGCCCTATACCGGGAGAGAGGCCTTCTAACCGCCAATGGAAAGGACATTAAGAATAAGGAAGAGATCCTGACTCTGCTAGATGCTGTTTGGAGCCCCACGGAGGTAGCAGTCATACACTGCCGTGGGCACCAGAGGGAAGACACCCCACAGGCTCGAGGAAATGGGCTGGCTGATGCGACCGCCAGACGAGCAGCTGAGGACAGGAAGGAATCCAGGGAAATCCCCATGAGGACATTTGTCCTAGCTGAGCTACCCGAGCTGGCCCCAGACTCCCCGACATACACCGAGGCTCAAAACCAGCTAGCTGAAGCGGAGGGAGCCACCAAAACAGAGAAAAGATGGTGGGAACTGCCAGGTGGTAAGCTACTAGTGTCCGAAGAGATGGCCCCCTCTCTGGTGAGCCCATCTCATCGTATGACTCACCTAGGACATGACAAACTGGAGGAATTGATCCGAAGGTATTTTCTGGTTCCTCGCCTCTCCTCTCTATGTAGAACGGAATCCCAAAATTGTAATGCCTGCTCTCAGATTAACGCCACTCCAGGGTGCAGGCCAAAACCCCCAGGCATCCAATTAAAAGGTACCCTTCCTTTTGAACATCTGGAAGTGGACTTCGCTGAGATGAAACCATATCACCATTTTTGTTAACTGTTGGTCTTGGTATGTACATTCTCAGGATGGGTGGAGGCCTTCCCCACCCGAACTGAGCATCAGAAGTGGCTCGGAGCCTGCTTAGGGAGATAGTTCTTCGATTTGGATTCCCCACCAGCATAGGATCAGATAATGGCCCAGCCTTCATACCGGATCTGATATAACAAGTAAGTAAAGCCATGAAGGTAAAATGGAAGTTACACACTGCCTACCGGCCTCAGAGCTCCAGAATGGTAGAACGAACTAACCGGACACTAAAGGAGACACTTTCTAAATGGATTATAGAAACTGACTGTTCCTGGGTAGATTTACTTCCCATGGCCTTGCTCAAACTCAGGATGACCCCACGGTCCCACGGCTACTCTCCCTACGAAATTGTGTATGGGAGGCCTCCTCCCATCATAAGACAGGTAGCAACTGATATACTTCAGGTAGGAGGAGACGGGATATCGCAGCAGATGGAACAACTAGGTAAGGTAATTAATCAAGTAACTAAGTTTGTGCAAGAAAGAATACCGTTCCCCTTGGGGGAGCAAATGCATGAGTTTATACCAGGGGACCAGATATGGGTGAAAGACTGGAAACATGACTCACTATCCCCCCGGTGGAAAGGTCCTTATACTGTTCTTTTAACCACCCCTACCACAGTTAAAGTTGCAGACATTGCCCCTTGGATCCATCACACCAGAGCGAAGAAGGCATACCACACTGACCTGAAAGACGCTGAGTGGACCACCCAGAAGGACCCCACCGACCCATGGGAAACCAAGATCATTCTGAAGAGGAAAAAGAAAACAAGATCCCGGACGAGCTCTCTACAGGATGGAGATGGGTAAACGTCTCCTGCTGCTCGGCCTCACCACTGCAATTCTGAACCTGACCACTGCTCCTGCACAGGACATCTTCATCTCGTGGGCACATTCTTACGCGAACTTCCACAACTCCTCCAACTGTTGGGTATGTGGGGCTATGCCCCTGTCAGTAATGGACGGACTCCCATGGTGGGTATCGCCACTCCGTTATGGGGACTTTATACCACTGTGGTCCTTCTTAGAGCAACAGAAAGGAACTTTCCTTTCTCTCACCAATCATAACCTTTCTTTGCTCTCCTGGTGTAAGAAGAAGCCATCAATGGGCCAGGGACATAGGATTGCATTTAACATGAACACCAGCCTTATGGAAGTAACAAAGGCTTATATATGAAAAACAAAAAGGAGAAGGGCTCTCTTACAAAAGGGGGACAGGCCTCCTGGTACCTTGAGCGATACTACCAGGTCTGGGATGAATATTTCTGGATGACTCCTGAGAAAGGACAGTTGATTACCCCTGCTACTATTTGCTGGGAACAAAAAGAACAGAAAGTTGGATTTGGAGACTGCCCCCTAGACCCAAAAGAATTAAAATATATGGGTTATTTGTCCCCTGAACAATGTATACAAATCTTGGAAGTTACCTATTACCCCAATCAGTCTGCTCAGTGGCCCGGTTCCGACTGGAAATATAATCCTGGAATCCGCTGGGTAGCCCCCAATGGGACCCAGTGGCTCTGTGGGCTTAACTTATGGCCATGGTTACCAGTTGGCTGGGTGGGGCGTTGCACATTAGGATTTGCTTTCGCCCACGGCAGTATTAAGCCTAGCCTACACCAGCCTCCAGTAAACCTGCCTTATCTGCGTGCAAGATGGACACGATCTGTGTTCCAATGGTATGACTATCTTGCTGCCTTGTTTGTACCCTCTGTAGGGACAATGGATATCATGGTTAAGGTAGAGGCTTTAACTAATTTCACTAAACAGGCCCTCTTAGACACTACAAAAGCCATTCAAGCTTTGAACGAAGAACAAATTCAGATGAGGAAGGCAGTAATTCAAAATAGGATGGCATTAAACGTACTCACAGCAGCCCAAGGAGGGACTTGCGCCATAATTAAAGTCGAATGTTGTGTGTACATCCCTGACCTGTCTGGAAATGTATCTACTGCCTTGGAGGATATGCAAAATCAAGTGAAAGCCAAGTCTAATGAAAATATTCCCTTTTGGACTTCAGTCCTCTCCTGGCTAAAGGGAGACTGGTGGGAAACCATTGTAACTGTTGTTATAGTAATCTTAATCATACTGCTTTGTGGGCCCTGCTTCCTACAATGCCTTGTGAATTTTGTAACCCAGAGGTTGATAGCATTCTGTCATGTGGGTGGCAGAAGGGCTAAGGTACAATATATCCCAATGAATGATGCTCCTTACGGAAACTAAGAGCATCAAGAGGAGGGAATGAAGAAGGAATTCATAGGGCCAGGACTCCATCTCAGGCCTATCTGTGCTGATCATGCTCTGCTGCCTCTCCAGTGGACTCTGAACTCTCTGCTTAGTGCCTGTGGGAATGACAATGGAAAGATAAGACCCCCTCTGCACAGGGGAATCTTGAAGATCACACGTCCAGGTTACTCATTGCCTAAGAGGAAACATACCGTAATCACCCCCTGTCTCCCGACGGGTCATAAATTTTTTTCATATCTATCGGGATGTAATCACAGGCTTATCGATTATTAACTGGTTGGAACATGACCACAAGCTTATTGATTATTAACTGTTTGGAATGTAACTGCGGGCTTATTGATTATTGACTGTTTGAACACATAACACGTGAATGATGGGGTTATTGTATTTACCCTTCCTTTGTTTATGTAAGTCTCAAGGAAATTGGGGTGGTGGGTTTGGGCACGTACACATGGGGTATAAAAGATTTTCACAAATGCTGGTCGGGGTCCTTGGCTAAGAGGAGACTCTGGCTTGGGCCCGCCGGTGTAATAAACTGCACTCCATTATTTGCATTGTCCCTCTGAGTGAGTTTGTTTCCCGGAGAGTGTGGCTGTAACGCTGAAGACCCCAGCGAGGCTGAGATTTGCTTTAGGCTGGGAAGTAGAGTACAAAGCCAGGGAGCTTCTGGCAAGGTCCCTGCATTCTCTCCTTTAATTGATTATAGTTGATTTACAGTATTGTGTTAGTTTTAGGTGTACAGCAAAGTGATTCAGTTATATATTTCAGATAATAAGAATAAACATATATATATATTTCAGATAATATAAGAATCTGAAATATATATATATTCTTTTCCATTATAGTTATTACAAGATGTTGAGTATAGTTCCCTGTACTATACAGTAAATCCTTGCTGTTTCTCTATTTTGTATATAATAGTATCTGTTAATCCCATTAGTAACCATAAGTTTGTTTTTTATGTCTATATTTCTGTCTTATAAATAAGTTCATTTGTATCATTTTTTTTTTAGATTCCACATATAAGTGATAGCATCTGATATTTGTCTTTCTCTGACTTACTACACTTAATATGACAATCTCTAGTCCATCCATGTTGCTGCCAAGTGTCATTATTTCATTCTTTGTTATGGATAAGTAATATTCCATTATATCTATATATGTTACTATATATGTATATATATCACTTCTTCATCCATTCATCTCTTGATGCACACTTATGTTGCTTTCATGTCTTGGCTATTGTAAATAGTGCTGCTATGAACATTGGGGTGCATGTGTCTTTTTGAATTAGAGTTTTCATCTTTTCTGGGTATATGCCCAGGAGTGGGGTTGAACTCCAGCATTCCTGGATATACCATTTCCATTTGAAGAGCAAGGCTTTTTGGTCCTTCCTGCCTTGTAAGTCAGGACTGAACTATTTGCCCAGCGAAATGGTCTCACACTCACACATTTTCATATCACTCACAGGGAAGCAAAACCCAACACAAAACCCAGTGTGGTTCCTTAATTCCTCTGGGAATTTCAGGTGCTATATTATTTTTTTTAATATTTATTTATTTAGCTGCACTAGGTCTTAGTTGTGGCTGTCCGGATCTTTGATCTTCATTACAGCATGCGGGGTCTTTAGTTGCAGCATCTAGTCCCCTGACCAAGGATCAAACCCGGGTCCCCTGCATTGGGAGCATGGAGTCCACTGGACCACCAGACAGATCAGGCAGCTGGACATTATAGTCCCTCAGGCATTATATTAAATATAAGTAAGAGGGTTTTGTTACAATTGCAAGAGTACAGAGAATATTTAATGGCAACTCTTCACATCAAAGTTGAGAATGCCTCCTGAATCGGGCACAGTATATTATCCATATGCACATTTGAATTTACATGAAAATACTTGAAAACGGAATAAGTTAATATATAACCACAACAATAATCATTCAGTCTAAGGCATCAGTGGGAGTTTATTTTCTAATTTTTAAAAAAATTTTCAAAAGAGGGTCATCTCCTATAGTCTCCCAGAGTAAAATATAGCTCAGAATCAACCTCACACTGCTACACTGGTAGTTAAGAAATTTGCCCCAGTCTTGTGAACTAATGTCTGAAAAAATACCTGAAAATTACTGATATATAAGTTTTTGAAAATTATATTTACAGCTCTAAGTAATTAACTTTATTATTTTTTCAAGAAAAAAAGAAAGGTCGTTCCTGGACAAGAATAAAAGCAAAATCGAGAAACATACGTCGAAAAGGTAAGCAGCGAAGTGAAGTAGTCATACCTGTTTAGCTCATAAGACACTGCTTATCGTATTCCTGTAGTCTCTTGAGGACAATAATAGTTTTCTAGCTAATGTGTCAGTTAGAATACAGGCCAAGACACTGTAACAAAGAGACTGCCATATATACTGGCTTCAACAAAGTGGTTTATATTTCACATGTGCAGTAGTGCAGAGCTAAATGGTACAGACACTGCTGTCCTCAATACATGGCTTCTTTCCTAGGTCAAAAAATTATTATTAATTTGGAGAGATGTTCCAAAGAAGCCTCAATGAACAAAGCAGACTATATGTGTATGTGTGTGCAAGTATGTGTGTGTTAAATATATGTATAAGCATTATGTGTTTTTACACCTCTATAAATCCTTATTTATACATAGTCATCAATCTATATATATAGAGAGAGACAGACATAGATACATGGAAAAATTAATGTCAGTACATCCAAAAAAAATATGCAGTAGTCATTGGAATATAGGTGATGTTTATATTTTTATGTTTTTTAAAGTTATATGTATAAATTCAAAATATTAAACATGTTCAACTATTGTAATGGAAAAGTGTTATTTAAACAGCAAAATGTGCAAAAAGAAAGGTCTAACAGGATATTTTTGAACAAGGTAACTGTGGCTTTCTCCAGATGGTGATATTTCAAGCAATTTTTATTTTCTGAGTTTTCAGTAATGTGTATGTATTACTTCTCATCAGACCCATGAAATCTTGTTTATTTTAGTAGCAATTTAAGGAACACTCTTCCTCTAGACAATGAGGACTGGACTTCATTTTCCTGTGAAATCATTTTCACATGATTTCCAGGTTTTTTTTGGCCACACCCTGTGTCATATGGGATCTTGCTCCCCTGACCAGGGATCAAACCCACACCTGCTGCATTAGAAGCTTGAAGTCTTAACTACTGGACTGCCAGGGAAGTCCCTGATTTCCAATATTTGAGTCAGTAGATCTATGTAAGATTTTAGAGTCCAGTGAAAATTTATTATTTGTCACCAATCTATATATCTTAATGTCCTTGCCAATTTCTGTGGCTGCCCTATTAGTGGGATGTGTATAATATTGTTCAGAAAAAAAAAAAAAAAAAGTGGTTGCATCCATTTTAAGAATGATTTATTTTCAAAACACTAAATATTTGTATTTAATCCTTTTAACATTTTCATACAGGTCTTTGTGTCCACAGATCAATTCTAAACCACATTTCCCCTAAGTGTAATGAAATCTTGTACATAATTTAAAAGTCGTCCCTCATAAATAGAAAATGCTCTGGACACCTGCTTGAGATCCCTTGCCATAACTTTCTTTCTTGTCTGAGTGCACAGTTCAGGGGGTTCAGAATTAAAACCAGTACTCATTGCTTTTCTTTTTGGATACTTCTGAATTGAACTTTTTGTTTTCAGTACATGGTCAATGGTAGATTGATACGTTTTAATGTATTTTTACAATTACACAGCCGTAAGGTATGGTAGCTTGTAATATACAACTTATAGAGCACTTTTGAAAAACTTTAACACTTGACCTTCACAACAACTCTGTGATGAGACAGAGCAACAGTAGTAGATCTATATTATGGAGGAAGAGACAGAGAGAGTTAAACAAATTTTCATGGGTTTCTGGCTCCTAGTTCATATTTTCCCCACTGTCTTATACTCTCTCTCATAACATTCCTCACTTGCTTTTCATCTCACATGTCAGCTGTTTTTTGCATAACTCTGTATTTTCCCCTGCCTAGCCCCAGACAACAGCAAAACTGATGACCAGCCAGCCCCAAGTAAAAAGGTGGTGAAAATGCGCCTGCAGGACCCTGCCAAGATCAGGAGTAAGACTGTGACACTTCTATTTTGCCTTGAAGGATCAACAGAAATTTTGCTATGCTTTTGGGGAACACAGATCTTCCCCTGCACATTTTTTTTTCTAGTCAACCTTACCAGTCAATTTGACCGCCATGAAATCTAGAAAGCAAACCCATTTGAAGCCAACTTTATAAATCGTTTGCATTTATATCATAGCTCTTATCTGCCCAGGATCTAAATTTTTTTCCTCTGAGTTTTATCTATTTTCACAAAAATTCCTTTATCTCACATCTTCGGTTTATTAAAATGGCTAGACTTTATAAATTGTAAGTAGAAAGCAAGTTCATTCTTTCATTGCCCTTTCAAATCAATCTTCTATTAGTTAAGTTTTTCCTATTTGGGAGCAGGTCATAGAGCTTTCATGTTCCCTTTTCACAGGAATAAGAGTCTTTTCCAGTTATTGAGGGTCCTTTCTAGCCTGGTATTAAGACTAGTTTTTTCCTCCAATTCAAAGCACCTCCACTCTTTCCTCCTGAGTAAGCTTGGTCTGAAATACCTATAGTGAAGAGGTGGCATAATTGAGGTCTTTTCTCACTCTCTCTTGGCTCTATTCCCGCTTAGGAACTGCTAGTCTGAGTCATTCAGGATTGGGAAAGTGGATGAGAGAGGAGAGATCAGATGTGGTAGCATCTTACCCGGCAGGCACAGCTGTGAGTTGACACTGTGGAGAAAAGCCCACAGTCACTAGCTCTTTTCTCCATATGATGCTTTCATCAACTTGACAGTGAGGGAAGAGGTGAGGTCAGACCCCCAGCTTGAAGTTTTGGGAAAGAAATATAGTCTGTATATGAATGAAGATTTAGTACCTCCATAACATATTCCACTGAAACTTTGGATGTCACCTACTTGGTTCAGTCCATTGCCTTCAGATGTGGGCATCTTCCTGCTTGGAAGTAGGGCAACCAACTCCACCTGATTTGCTGAGGACCTTCCAAGTTCTGCCACTTTAAGTCCTACATCCTGGGTACCCCTTAGTCCCGAACAGACTGGGGCACTTGGTCATACTTTTTGGCACTTAGTGAACTGTTCTCAACTTTTGGGACTTAGTACTACTAAGATTTTGAGAAAACAGTATTAAATTAAAAATTGTCACATTTACTTCTAGAGGTTAATACCAACCACTTGGTTTGTTGCCGTTTAGTCTCTAAGTGGTGTCCAACTCTTTGGCGACCGCATGGATGTAGCCCACCAGGCTCCACTGTCCATGGGATTCCTAAGGCAACAACACTGAAGTGGGTTGCCATTTCCTTCTCCAGGGGATCTTCCCAGCCCAGGGATTGAACCCATGTCTCATGCATTGCAAGCAGATCCTTTACCACTGAGCCACCAAGAAAGCCAATACCAACCATAACAATTTAAAAAAAAAAAATAGCCTTAGATTATAATCTCCCTTCCAAATACTAACCAGGCCTGACCTTGCTTAGCCTCCAAGATTAGGTAAGATCAGATGTGTTCAGACTGGTATGACTATAGACCTAGATTATAATCTGACTGCTATAGTATGTATTAGGGTTTGTTACAGAGCTTCAGTGTTATTAAATGGGTACTATACCCTGGGGACATAGAAATAGTTAAATCCTGCCTTGATCAGCCAATCAGTTTTGAAAGTAAAATACAATAGTGTTATATTATGAAGCAGTGGGTTTTAAGCTCAAAATTTCCTTTTACCAGAAGCTCCAAAAACTAGAATGGACTGCAGTGTATTTTATTGTTCTCCTTACAGATAGTAGGCTAACAGATTTGATGGCTTCTCTGGTGATGTGAGTGGTAAAAAAAATCCGCTTACCAATGCAGGAGACATAAGACTTGGTTTCGATCCCTGGCTGGGGAAGATCCCCTGGAGGAGAGCATGGCAACCCACTCCAGTACTCTTGCCTGGAGAATCCCATGGACAGAGGAGCCTGGTGGGCTACAGTACATAGGGTTGCAAAGAATAGGACTTGACTGAAGTGACTTACATACATACACACACACACACACACACACACACACACACACACACACACATGCACTCATGCACAACTACAACACACCCATTACCCAGGAAAGGCATAACCAGAGAGTGGCAGACAGAGAGAAAGAAAGAGCTCTACAATTGCTGGACTGTCCAAGGTTGTGATGAGACCTTTAGTGCCAAGCTGAGCCGGAATACAGAAGAGGCAAGAATGAGATATATGGATCTCTTCTCACTGGTCTGTGAGCATGGACCTTTAGAAGAGGAGGGAGGAATGAGAAAGAGGGCCAGAAATATCCTGGTTTTCTAGAGTATTCTACCACTTTGGCATCTTAAGGGCTTCCCTGGTGGCTCAGACAGGAAAGAGTCTACCTGCAATGAGGGAGACCTAGGTTCCATCCCTGGGTCAGGAATATGCCCTGGAGGAGGAAATGGCAACCCACTCCAGTATTCTTGCCTGGAAAATCCCATGGATGAAAGAGACTGGCAGGCTACAGTTCATGAGGTCGCAGAGTTGGACACAACTGAGCGACTTCACTTTCTTTCTTTCTTTCTTTCTTTGGCATCTTGGGTGAGCAAGGAGGTGAGGAGCGCCTTGAGAGCCATACCTGGCTGGATGGCCTTCTGCTGTGTGGTGGACCCACCTTCCAAAGGGAGAAAGTAAGAGGAAGTCAAAAGATTAATCCACCTCTTTAAGAACCACATTTCTACCTTTTTAGTGGTTCTCCCTGGCCCATGGCTATTACTTTTCTTCTATTGGGTTGGCCAAAAAGTTCATTCAAGATTTTCTGTACATTAAAAACCCAGACAAACTTTTTTGGCCAACCCAATACTTTCTTTTTTTTTTCCATTTATTTTTATTAGTTGGAGGCTAATTACTTTACAATATTGTAGTGGTTTTTGCCATACACTGACATGAATCAGCCATGGATTTACATTTATTCCCCACCCCAATCCCCCCTCCCACCTCCCTCTCCACCCGATCCCTCTGGGTCTTCCCAGTGCACCAGCCCCGAGCACTTGTCTCATGCATCCAGTCTGGGCTGGTGATCTGTTTCACCCTAGATAATATACATGTTTCGATGCTGTTCTCTCGAAACATCCCACCCTTGCCTGCTCCCACAGAGCCCAAAAGTCTGTTCTGTACATCTGTGTCTCTTTTTCTGTTTTGCATATAGGGTTATTGTTACCATCTTTCTAAATTCCATATATATGCATTAGTATACTGTATTGGTCTTTATCTTTCTGGCTTACTTCACTCTGTATAATGGGCTCCAATTTCATCCATCTCATTAGAACTGATTCAAATGAATTCTTTTTAATGGCTGAGTAGTATTCCTTGGTGTATATGTACCACAGCTTCCTTATCCATTCATCTGCTGATGGGCATCTAGGTTGCTTCCATGTCCTGGCTATTATAAACAGTGCTGTGATGAACATTGGGGTGCACGTGTCTCTTTCAGATCTGGTTTCCTCGGTGTGTATGCCCAGAAGTCTTTCTTACACAAGTTTATAAATCTCTGTAGGCCTCTTCCTTGAGCTCATATTACCCTGTTAAATAATAACAGGGTGACCACTTGCAAGGTTATTGTAAGTTTTAGACCTTCTGATAAAGTCTAATCATCAAGATTTGTCCCATAGGGCCATTTTGATTTTGAGGAATTGAAAATCCTCTCAGTAACTGTTTAGTCTTAAGACCAGAAAGTAAGATTATTCTTCCAACCAATGGATCCACTTTGGGTTTGATTGAAGGAAAGAGTCTTTTTACTTTGCTGGTCTGATATATGCTCATAGTCTGCTTAGAGTTTATAGCAGTTAGGAAGGAGTAGTCTGGAAAATATTTCTTCTTGGAGTCTGAATTACTCTTCCCACCAGATGGTGGTCATTGGATGGTGAGCACTGAACTCAGAAAGAAGGAAATGAATTTATCTTCCTACCTTAGAAATAAAGTACATGTGAATGATAGCAAACTTTGAGATATATATCCAGAGCCAATTAACTTGTCAATGGCAGGACATTCTCTGCTGCAATATTTTCTGAGTCCATTCCTAGTTACTATGTGAAATCAAGGTTTTGGAGGACTCAAATCAACACATTCCTCTTGGTTAGCATTCTTGTTCTTAGTTTCTTAGATTCCAATATCTTTGTTTAAGCTCAGGTGGACAAAACTCTTGGTTACATTACTAACACTTTCAATACAAATGTACGAATAGCTTCATTCCAGGTGATGTGTATGACATGTGTCTCACCTGCAAAGCCTGCCATAAGCTTCCTTATAACTCATTTCCCTTAATTGTGCATTAGTAGATGTACAGTTGGCATCTATTAAACAGTTAACATATGGTTGCTTGGGATATAAGTAAAATGCTGATATCAATTTCTTGTTTGTTTTACTAATGTGCAACAATGAAAAGTAAAATATAAGTCTAAGATTTGCCATCTAATTCTTGGTAGCTTAAAGACTAGGAATGATATATTTTTCTTTGTGCATTAGACAAGCTTCTGGGAAATTACATTTCAGTGGAAATTCTGAAAAGCATTAATAGATGCAACGCAACTGCATGTCTGTGACAACGATTCTGTTTTTCTATTTCCTCAGGGAAAAAGAGAGGCAGACCTAGACTCCACTTTACTAATAATGACAGAACCCCACAGAGAAGAGCTAGGTCAAGAGGTAAGGAAGAAAAAGGAAATATTGTCTCAATAATTAGGCAGCTAATTTCCTGTTTTGCACTCTGTTTTTATTGTTAAATCTATCTCCCTAATCGCTTTATGCAGCTTTACTAACAGAAAGAGTTTATAATTTGGTTCAAAATGTGCCTGGATGAAAAAGAAGATAATTTCACAAACAAGTAATTTGGTGACAGATCTAAACCAGACTCCATGGGTTCAACGGCTATCACAGTGATGCTCTCCCCGCTGAACTGATCACTTTCAAGCTGGAAATAGTCTGTTTGCACATAAAGGGCACATACATAACCCACACATTATTTAACTGGCCCTTCTCTTGCTATACAGAGAGTCAGAGGTTGCACAGCATGGATAGCCTGGAGTGGTGGTCAGAAGTCTATCATCCTCTTCTGATTGTGTGGGCTTGGGCCTGTCACTTGACTGCTTTCCCTTCGGTTTCTTCATCTGTAAAGTAAGAGGGTGAATTAGGCCAACCATCCTTCTCAGCCCATCCCAATTCTCCTAGTCTACTATCTCAAAATGGACCATGGACAGCTCCCCCTCCTCCCATCATGGCTCTAGAACATTGACTGCAGGGTCAAGGTCAGTTACACAGCCTCCTTGAGCTAGTTTATTCAAAGACCTTTCAGCCCCACTTCTGTGGACTCAGTCTCCAGCAGCCCTCTCCCCGTGTAACTTGCAGATTATCCTAGAGCTTCCTGAACTTCTCTTTTAGCTAAAGACAGTGAAACAAAGCAGAGAACCCAAAGAGAAGGCAGACGTCACCTCCATTAGGTTCCCCATCATTGCCCTCTGCTCACTCAGCCAGACCTGAAATAGAGAGATGCAAGTAGAGTCTCTCATTTTGCTCCAGCTACTTAACTGTGGTGAAATAGTTGGAGGATTCCCTACAATGAAGAAAGAAAGAACTTTTTTTTTTTTTTTGGCCTTGAGGCATGCAGGATCTTGGTTCCAGGACCGGGAATCAAACTTGTGTGCCATGCATAGAGTCTTAACCATTAAATTGCCAGGGAAGTCCCATGGCTCCCTTCAGAATATGATGCAGCTGTACGCTTCATGGTTGTATAAGAATCAGTGAGGCTGACTGGATTGGGAGCTAAGACAGTTTTATTGAGGCCTGATTTTTCTACTAACACATTCTGTTTTGTGTGAAACTTGAGGGATGAGTTAGAGGTAGATATTCTGTAGTTATGTATCAAAAATGCCACTTGGAAGAAAGGCTTTGACTCTAGTGGTGGTGGTTTAGTCACTAAGTTGTGTCCGACTCTTGAGACCCCATGGACTGTGGCCTGCCAGGCTCCTCTATCCATGGGATTTCCCAGGCAAGAATATGGGAGTGGGTTGCTATTTTCTTCTTCAGGGGATCTTCCTGATCCAGGGATCAAACCCATGTCTCCTCCATTGGCAGGTGGTCTCCTGCATTGCAGGTGGATTCTTTTCCAACTGAGCTACCAGGGAAGCCCTTAACTCTAGAGATTTGTGGTATAAAGCTTTCTACGTCCTTTCATACATTTATAGGAACAAACTCAACATGGGAAAAGTGGTACAGATGTAACTGAAAACGAGACCATGAAGGAATCTTCTCTTTCAGGGAAAAGAAGGTACAGATATGAACATGTGAATTTTCACTCTCAGATAATTCCTGTGACCTGTGGTAAGGTGAAGGGGAAGTTATACAAGAAGAAATTGAAAGAAGGTGAGTTTTAAGGTCTACTATGCAATGCCTATCTGGAGGAGTCTTGAGAAGTAATGGGATTATCTATGTGAATTACACATAGGTGAAGGTATGGTTGTGAAAGTATGCATGGGAGAAGGAGGAAGGGATACCTAGGTTAATGTTTTCATACCTAAGAAATCATACACATTAGGTGCTCACTCCCACATGGACGTATCCACAGGGAAGCCAACGAACCAAAGAGAAGTGAATCAGAAATAAAAGGGATGAGGCCCTCAGTCCCCACCTTCATGTCCTTTCTCCCTTGGGATGATCATCACCAGGGCAGGTGCTTGATGTAATGAGGACCAGCACAGAATTCAGAATCAGATAACCTGAGTCCCAGCCTCTCCTGTGCCAAGAGGAACTGATTCATCTGAGTAGAAAATGGGACCTTTCTGAGCCTGAAATTCTTCATCTAAAAAAGAAACCATTAAATCCTGCTTCATGGTATAGCTGTGAGGAATTAATTTACATAATTGATATAAAGTATTAGTAAACAACTGAGATACAATTCACCATCAGAGTGTACAATTCAACATTAAATTTTGTTTGTATATTCACAAGATGGTGTAACTATCACCACAATCAAATTATAGAATATTTTTGTCAGAATACTTTCCTACTTAAAGGAAACTCCATGTCTCTAAGTAATCAATGCCCAGTATCATACTCACCCCACTACCCAACCCTAAACTGGCTAATCTATTTTCTGCTCTATAAATTGTCCTACTCTCAGTATTTCATGTAAATGGAATCAGGTAGTGTGTGCCATTTTGTGACTGGTTCTCTCTCTTATGATGATAATTTCAAGATTCATCCATGTAATGGCATGTATTAGTACTTCATTCTTTTTTATTGCCACATAATATAATATTCCATGGTATGGATATACCATATTTTGTTTAGCGATCCATCAGTTTGGATTGTTTCCACTCTTCTACTATTATGAATAATGCTATTTTGAACATTCATGTTCTAGTTTTTGTGTGAACAGTCTTTAATTCTTTCCGGTATATACCTAGGAGTGGAATTGCTGGTTCCTGTGATGATTCCATGTTTAACCCTACTGAGGAAATATCAAAATGTTTTCTACAGTGGCTGTAATATTTTATCTTCCCACCAGCAATGTATAAGAGTTCCAATTTCTCTGTTTCCATGCCAACACTTGTTATTGTCTAATTTTTCCAAGACAGCCATCTTACTGGGTGTGAAATGGTGTCTCATGGTTTGGCTGTGCTTTTCTCTAATGACTAATGATGCTAACATGTGATTATCTTTTATACATAACTTGAGTTTACCATTGGATAGCATTTCACAATTACTTTTAATATCAGCTATCCACGGTTTGGGGGATGGGGAAACATCTGCTCAATAATGTCATTGAACTGGGTAGGAAGTGTGATAAAGGGCTCAGATGCTGCTATGGTGCCCTTCTGAGCCACAAGGCACCCATCAGAGATCTCAGTCCCAACCTGAGTTTCTGCTCCCATGGGCCCAAGGTCCTCTCCCTGGCAAATTGAAATGCTCTCACACTTCAAAATCACTTGCTTTTCCTTTGTAGGTGATTTTGAAATACTTTTAAAAGGTTGATTTTAATGGTAATTATCATTTTTGTTGTTGTTGCACATCGGTTAAAGAAATGTTGCCACAAGGCAGTGAATCTCCTGTGAGGGGACTTGGAGGCTAGGTGTGGGGATTCTGAAGCCTGAAAGGGGAGGCCAGACTCTCCTGTTTTAGATCTTGAGCCTAAACTGGGTGTGTCCAGATCCAGTGTGGTGGAAGACCACCTTCTGAAAACAAGGAAGGCTGAAGATGAATTTACCCTGGTCTTACAGGAGTCTGGGTGAAGTGTATACAGAGTGAGAACGGAGACTGGTTCACCCCCAGGGAATTTGAAATCAGAGGCGGCCACGAAAGATCAAAGAATTGGAAGTTAAGTGTTCGCTGTGGAGGGAGGCCCCTGCGATGGCTGATGGAGGTATTCTGGGGGCCAGGGCAGAAGATGTGACTTTCCTTGTTGTCCCCCAAGAATAAGGTCACTATTTGCTCACCAAATATTTGTTGAGTTATCGCAAAAGCTCAGATGTCTCTGAGTTTATCCTCTCACCCAGGGAGAGTGTTCCACATTCCTAACCTCAGTACAACTTAGCACATCACTGCTGTGAAAGAGGCAGGAAATTCCACTGCCTTTGTCAGGATGGAATAGGAGTTCAAAGGAGAGAAGGATCATTCTGACTCAGGTGAATGTAGTCAACTTTATGCACTGGAAGAAGACAGTTTACAATCAAACAAGTAGGAAGAGGGTATTCCAGAGAAAGAATGATGTGAAAACCAGAACCATGCCCAGTGGGTTGAGATAGACATACTGTATATAATAAGGTATAATCCATCAACTCAATTGCAGTTGTTTGTAGAGGAATTTAGTGCCAGGTTAAAGTGCTTAAACTCATAGACAATGCAGAATCAATGAAGTCTTCTGAGATATGAAATGACATTTTTAGAATAGTGTTTTAGATGGCCGAGGGACCCTGAAACGACTCCAGAATCTTTTCAGCTCAAGAAACCTACACCCAACATGCAGTGCTCAACTCAAATGCCATTCTTCCCTGAATATTCCCTGACCAAATTGGCCCTGACCATTTCTTCCCTGGGCTTCCTGAGCCCATTACTAAGATCCTCTTATAGTTTTACTCTTATCTTTTCACTTTGTTTTTTCTATGTCCATCTTTGTGTGTCCAAGATTGTTGAGAATGTCTGACACCCAGTAGGCATGGGATAAGTGTATATTGATTGACAAGCCTTGGTATATGGACTCAAGCTTGAGTGACTGGTAGGAATGGAGAGCGGGTGAGAGGTGTCAAAGAGATTATATAGGAAAACCTCTTAAAACTTAAGGGGAAAAGCACAAGAGGGGGGAAATGTTCTAAAGATGATTTTTAAAGGGTCACAGATTGAGTTCTAGAAGAAATACAAATGAGGAGAGGAAGATGGTTTCTCATTTAAATACCATGGCTTTGGGCTGACAGTGGGACATCCAGGTAGAAATATTTGGGAAGAGGTTGGAAGTGCCAGACTCACAGGCCAACCATATACTTGGATCTTTTTATCTTTCAGAGAAGACTTCTCCATAATCCTCCAAGGAAATATTACGGGGGAAGAAAGGTGATTATTACATAATTTTCTAGAAATTCTCATCACATAATTGATTTTGCATGCACAGTGTATTATTTTGTGGTTTCTCAACTGTGTAACACTCTGCTCTCACCTTTAAAAATCTTTTGGCATATGCCTTCAGTGTCGCTTCTTTGAACACTATGTTGTTCTGAATGGCAAGGTCTTCTTGAATGGTAAACCATTTGAAATAGAAGTGATAAGGAGCCATCAGAATAGACCTCAAGGATGTGCTTTAGCTATAGATGTGGATGTTGTCAAAATTGTAAAGGCAAGCATGATTATGGAATATGTAAAAGTATATTATGATAGGGTGATACGGTCATCTTCAAGTCAAACCCAAATTTTTTAAATCAGTATTACTGTTTTCTAACTTTAATGAAATGTGATGGAATGAAAGTATGTTCACAGTCATTCAGAGAATCCCAGTCTAAGATCATCTATCTTGGTCCATATACCATTTTGTAATATAGGCAACAGGAAACATATTTCTTTTCTGATCATTTCACCCCTTAGTAGTCTACACACAGACATACTCTTTCTCAGGGGACCATTATTTGCCCTTCATGAAGATGGTGCTGTAGGATAGGAAACTCTTGGGAGATCAGTGGATTGTATAGGAGGGGCTGGCCAAGAAAACTGGTTACTTTGATGCAACTCTTTTGTTGTGCAGACCTCCCTTCTGTCTATGAAAGTGATTCCTTCCTCTATGGAGACAATAAGTATGTAAGATGCAGTGTAGATTCAGGACACGGAGATGGCTTTTCCAAGTTTGGGTATGAATGAGAACTTGAAGATGGAGGTGAGAAGTGCCGTTCTTATGTACTCCACATAGAAATGACCATTCAAGGGACTTCCCTGGCAGTGCAGTGATTAAGTGTACCCTTCCAGTGCAGGGGGCATGGGTTCAGTCCCTGGTTGGGAAACTAAGATTCCACATGCTGCATGGTGCAGACAAAATAATTATTAAAAAAGAAATGGCCAATCAAGACATTCACAGAACTTCTAAGACAGGTTACACATAGTTGGCCCATGGGACTTCATCTTCCATTGGGAATGTGAGATCCAGGACTTCACATTATCTGAGGTTCTGGACAGTTGGAATTCTAAGTCCCTGGGACATTTCACCTGCTGGATTTTCTGCAGAGAACTATTATTTGCCTTACTTAGTGTCCTGAAGACCAGCATCTGTATCATTCCCCAGGTGCCAAGAGTGACTCAGTTGGTTTACCGGAGTAAGCTGGCATCTTCCTAACAACAGATTCTACCCTTAGTCGTGGGTACAACACTTTTTAGCAGCAACCTGCAGTTGCCTCTTCATTTCTCATCTCCCCATGCACAAGAGCAGATGTTCCCCGAATGGGAAACCTCAGGACCCATTACTACTTCCATGGGTCTTCTGTGTTTCTCAGAACCTCTTTTTTCCTTGGCTTTGGGACTCTTCAGTGTCACTCTCAACACCACACGATGGCTTCCTGGCTCCTGACAAAGGTCACTAATACCTTTTGATGACAATTGCAGTGTTGTAAAATAATTGTAGGAGATAGTGGAGGACAGAGGTGCCTGGCGTGCCACAGTCCATGGGATCGTGAAGAGTTGGATGTGATTTAGCAACTGTACAACAATATTCCTCTAGAACAATCTTTTTAATATTGGGTAATATTTGCTTAAGAGATAGCAAGTAATTTCTTTTCCTAAGTGGAAAAAAAAGTATTAATTGCTCAGCTGTGTCTGACTTTTTGCTACCTCATGGACTGTAGCTCACCAGGCTCCTCTGTTCATGGGATTCTCTAGGCACAAATACTGGAGTGGGTTGCCATTTCCTCCTCCAGGGGATTTTCTAAGTGAAATTATATTCATTTATTCACTCATCCAACATACAATTATTGAATGCTTACTAAATGCCCAATGGTCTTTAGAAGATTAAAACAATATCCTTGACCTCAAGGATTGTTTCAACTTCATTGCCTAACATGGAAGAATAACTAAGAGGGTTATTGTTGTTTAGTTGCTAAGTTGTGTCCCACTCTTGTGACCCTATGCACTATAGCCCCATGCACCAGGCTCTTCTGTCCATGAGATTTCCCAGGCAAGAATACTGGAATGGGTTACCATTTCCTCCTTCAGTTGATCTTCTTGACCCAGGGATTGAACCCACGTCTCCTGCTTGGCAGGGATATTCTTTACCACTCAGCCACTTGGGAAGCAGTGAATTTAGAATGGGCAATAGAAAGGTGGACAGTGACATAGCCACATCTCAGGTGACTGACCACTGGATTACACTTGTCCATGACCACTCTGCCCTGGGCTGGAGACCAAAGCTGAGGCTACCTGTGTCCTAGAGCAGTGGTCCCCAACCTTTTTGGCACCAGGCACTGGATTCGTGGAAGACAATTTTTCCATGAACTGGAGAGGAGGGATGGTTTCCAGAGGATTCAAGTGCATTACATTTATTGTGCACTTTATTTCTATTATTATCATCTCAGCTCTATCTCAGAGCATCAGGCATTAGATCCCAGAGTTTGGGAACCCCTGCCCTAGAAGGATGGAGGCCAGGTCATTCTACTGAATATTGGAAAGCAATGTAAAGCTGGTGGGTGGTAGTCAGTTATCTTTGAAGAGCCAGCTAGCTGACTTCTTCGGATTCAGAGGGAGGGGAGAGAAGAGTGATCTTCTGGAAGAAGAGTTGCAGCCCTGGGAAGTTTGGGTACATTTTATCATTGAGGCTGTGCCCCAGGAGACCTGTGACAGGTAGTGGCATTCTCCTCTGGGACATTTGCATGAACTCCAGGACTCCGGGCCCCATGGTTACCTGGGTTGTTGATGATGAATCTTCAGGCTGATACTCTCACTGCAGCTCCTTCTGGTGGGATGGCATTGTATAATGTAGAGAAAAATGCCCAAGGGCCTCTTGAAGTAAGAAAACCAACAGAGCTCCTCCAGCTCCATCTGTGGGAACCAGGGCTAAAGTCCCCAGATGGCTCCACATTGCATCTAAGAGCCAGGGAATAGAACTTGTTATTGGGCTAAGCAGTGGTCCTTTGGTACTTTTTTTATTTTCCAAGTAGATACATGTATCCATAAAAAACAGGTGTGAAGTAATGGGTGAACCATGGCTTGAATCCCTCCAGTGACTCGTGCTTAAATAAGTGACGGATACCTACATCACATTCAATATTGTCATTTAATCTTTCTTTTCTGCAGAAAAGAGGACTGAAGTCTCACAACACCTTAGATGACCTTTGTGTAAGTACTAACTCCCACCTGTGACCCAGACTAATGCAGGCCTTTCCCTCAGCACGTTTTCTGAGTCATCCTATTTCCCTGAAGCACGCTCACACTCAGGTGGAGTGTGTCGCCGTGGGTGATGAGCAGGGCATAGCAGATACATCGCCCACTCAGGTACATGGTTCTGGCTTTGGGTGTCTTACCCGAAAGCATCCTTTCCGTTTGTTCAGTGGAAACCTTCCCATTTCCTCTTTCCCCTTGAAAGTGCGAATAGGAGACAGAGCTTGAGACCACTGGGGGCTCTAGAGTCTGGGCTTGACATAGTAATGGGCACAGCTGGCCTGCAGATGGGGGATAAGGAGGAAATTAGAGGGAGAGCAGCATTTTAAAGAAGGCAATAGAGAAGGAAAGAAAAATCCCAAACTTCTATTCCAAGGTACGGGGAGAGCTTGACGGTTTTAAGCATCAATCAGAAGGAACAGGCCAGGTAAAGCTGGCAGGTTAAGATTTAAACACTGTCGTGGATCCTGCAGAGAAATGCACTTGGGGCTCGGGGGTTCCTTATGGAAACCCTACATCCAGTCTTGAGGGAACCATCATGGTGCTGAGCTGGTCACCATCTAACAAATCAGGGCATTTTAACTCAATCTGGTACCTTGTGATTGGCTGCTTTGTGTGTGCATGTGTGCCCAGTCACTCAGTCATGTCCACCCCTGTGTGACCCTATAGACTGTAGACCACCAGGTTCCTCTGTCCATGGAATTCTCCAGGCAAGAATACTGGAGTGGGTTGACATGCCTTCCTCCAGGGGATCTTCCCAACCCAGGGATGGAACCCACATCTCTTGTACTGGCAGGCGGATTCTTTACCACTGAGCCACATGGAAAGCCCTTTTGATTCCTTTCACTGCAACAGGATGGACATTTGCAGCAGAGTCACCTTTGCACAGCTCCGGGGGCAGCACTCAGGTGGGATAGTATGCAGTAATGCTGATGCATGGCGTCCAATAGAGGAGGGATAGTCAAATAGCTTTACATATACTTTACCTCCAAAGTAATGCCCCCAACAAGATTTAGATCTTATTCACTCTCTTTCTGACCCTTGGCCAACTGAAGGATTCTTCAGTCATCTAAACAGTGCTGGAGTCCAGTGTTTGTGTGGCTTGTTTGGGATGGACATCGGTACAGAGGGTCAGGTCTCACAGCCCACAGCCAAGAGTCCACAGGGAAGAGGAAGCAACTGTTCCAGCAAGAGGACCCTCACTGCTGTGACTCAGTTTTCCTGGGATTGATTGTTGCTATTCAGTCACTCATTGTGTCCAACTCTTTGCGACACCATGGACTGCAGCATGCCAGGCTTCCCTGTCCATCACCAACTTCCAGAGCTTGCTTAAACTCATGTCTATTGAGTCGGTGATGCCATCCAACCATCTCATTCTCCGTTGTCCCCTTTTCCTCCTGCCCTCAATCTTTCCCAGCATCAGGGTCTTTTCCAATGAGTCACTTCTTCGCATCAGGTGGCCAAAGTATTGGAGTTTCAGCTTCAGCATCAGTCCTTCTGATGAATATTCAGGGTTGATTTCCTTTAGGATTGAGTGGTTTGATCTCCTTGCAGTCCAAGGGACTCTCAAGAGTCTTCTGCAACACCACAGTTCAGAAGCATCAGTTCTTCGATGCTCAGCCTTCTTTACGGTCCAACTCTCACATCCATACATGACTACTGGAAAAATCATAGTTTTGACAAGACGGACCTTTGTCAGCAAAGTGATGTCTCTGGGACTGATGTTAGAGGACAGTTCAGCATTGAGCTAAACCCCATGCCTTAATAACAGACTTTGCTTTGACTAATATTCAACTTAGACTGCAATTAAGACCTTTGGAAAATAGTATTGCTGGGATTCCAACCTAGAGGAAATTCTGTTTATCATTCTAGGCTAAGACTTGGACATCAGGATTGTTTAAAAGTCCCCAGATGATTCTGATACACAAAATTACCCATTCTATGAATTAAAGAAGAATACCAATAACTCTGCCCCACCTGGACAAACTGATTCAGACTTCTGGCATTGGGACCAGGACATTAATATTTTATATACACTGCCCTGGAGGTTCTAATGTGTAGCTAGACTAGAAACAAAGAGGTAGATAAATCTACCAAAAAATACACAAATGTGAGGTTCTTGGGGACTTCTCCGGTGACTCAGTAGTAAAGAATCCATCTGCCAATGTAGGAAATGCAGTAGATGAGGGTTCGATTCCTAGGTCAGGAAGATCCCCTGGAAAAGAAAATGGCAATCTAGTCCAGTCTTCTTGCCTAGCAAACTCTATGGACAGAGGAACCTGGTGGGCTACAGTCCATGGGGTCACAAAGAGTTGGATATGACTGAGCAACTGAGCATGCACGAGGTTCTTAGACATTGGTTATATCTGTTATTCCTTGTTCCTCTGGGGAGAGGGGTCATTACTTTCTGGGGAATGATGATGGCAATCTGTGAGTGTTTACCCTGAAGGGAAGAAACACGGTCCCATGGCTCCATGCCAGAGCAGTTTCAGTCCCCAGTTGGGGATGTCCTTGAGGATGCCCCATAACATCGAATGGGAACTTTAGGCAAGATGGTCCTTGGGGCTAGCACTTCCTCATATATGACCATTTCAAAAAAAAAAAAAAAGAAATGGCCAGAATCCCAATTCACCCAACACAAGTAGCTTTATGCAAAAGCCCAGAACAAGACTCAAGTCATAAAATAATCTTGTACTGCTTTCTATACTAAGAAGTTTAATCCACTTTATTAAGTTCTCAATATATCACCCTCCCAGCAGTCAATTTAATTATTGTGGTATAGGCAAACACATGTAACACTTTATTTCAGGACTTTATCTCTCATCTGCGAGGTAATAAATTCCTATAAAATTACCTTGTTTTGCTTCTAGTCTTTCAGTGTTAGACTCTCTGGTTTTACAGGGAAGACTTTTTTGGTCCGACATACCGGCTCTTCCTCATCAATTTCACTGCAGAGCACAATTTCTTCTTCTGAAATGCCCACACCATGCTGTTCTTTAATGTCTCAGAGAGAAGCATGTGCGTCCATTCAGGTTCACACAAAGGCAGTGGGTTCTTGATTCCTAGACTTCTGGGGTCTCACTGGGGATACAGATGTTGTTTTGCCTTCTAGCTGGGAAACTCAGATGAGTGTGAGACCTGCCGGGATGGAGGGAAGCTGTTCTGCTGTGACACTTGTTCGAGGTCTTTTCACGAGGACTGTCACATCCCGCCGGTGGAAACTGAGAAGTACGTGAGATGCTGCCCCTCCCTTCTGACTGGGGACCTTCCCTCTGGCCACGCCCACTCCCCCTGCCTAGTTCTTACTACGTCTGGATGGGGAGCAGGCCCGTGGGTACAGGGTCCAGCAGTATGATACAGAGAGCCGCTTCAAGATGTGGGCAGTGGCAGGTGGATGCTTTTTGCCACTCATATCCTCTAGGACACTGAGGCTGGCAGCCAGGTCCTTTGTCCACATGGCTCCTGTCCTTTCCTAGAAGTTTTCCAACATGGACTCCTGCTCACAGGGGTGGAAATGCACTTGTTTATTGTTGTTGCAGTTGTTCAGCCACTGTCGTATCCGACTCTATGCGACCCAGGCTCCCCTGTCCTTCACCATCTCCCAGAGTTTGCTCAAACTCATGTCCATTGAGTCGGTAATGCCACCCAACCATCTCATCATCTGTCACCCCCATCTCCTCTTGCCCTCAGTCTTTCCCAGCATCAGGATCTTTTCCAATGAGTTGGCTGTTCTGTGCTGATTCAGAAAACACAGGAAGCATGGGCAGGTTCCCTCATTTTGTCACATTATTGATGGGCTGAGGGAAGCTGGAGGACCCCAGGGGTAGGGCCCAGTTTTGACACTCAGGCCGGGCAGACAGGATTCCTTGTGCTCCCAGAAGTGGACACAGAAAGGAGAGCCCCCTACTCTGACACCAGCTCCACACACCGTAATGGGGGTCATTGACTCAGACCCCATGTGGTGGTCTTGGAGACTCTGGAGATACCCCCTTCCTCTCAGCACTGTGTCCACCAATGTTCCTGGAAGGAGGACGGTGGCAGCCATGGGAGTGGCGGGTGTTTCTGGGGACCTTGTCCTCGCTCACTTATGCCCGGCCCCGTAGGAGCCCGTGGAGTTGCACCTTCTGCAGGATGACAGAGTCTTCAGGAAACCAGCAGGGTCTCAAGGAATCTGAGGTCCTGGCGAGGCCGATGCAGCCAGAGGAGCAGCTGGTGAGTCAGATGGGAACCCAAGCCTTCCCCTTCAAGTGTGAAAAGTCAAGCACAGGGTAGGGGGAAGGCAACCACAGGGTGACCATGACTCAGTCACACTCAAGTCACACCAGGACTTGTTTGCAGCCATTGTACGTCTGTGTCCAAGAGCCATCCCCGTCTGGGGAAACTTCCAGAGACTGGTGTGAGTCATGCTTGGCCTGGGTATGTGTATGGGGCTCAATGTCTCCAGGCTGCTTTTTGTTCACAGCTTCCTTCTTTTACAGAAATGTGAGTTCCTCCTCTTGAAGGTCTATTGCCATTCAGAGAGTACCTTTTTTTCGAAGATTCCATATTATTATTATGTAAGTAACCACAACAGTGGCTTCCCAGGTGGTTCTAGTGGTAAAGAATCCACCTGCCAATGCAGGACACAGAGGAGATGTGGGTTTGAGGAAATCCCCTGGAGTAGGAGAGGGCAATCCACTCCAGTATTCTTGCCTGGAAAACCCCAAGGACAGATGAGCCTGGCGGACTACAGTCCATGGGGCCACAAGAAATCAGACACAACCGAGTACACATAGATACATACTGATCGTAAGTAACCACGGCCAACAGTAATCGCAGGCTGCCATGTTGTTACCCCATCTGGAAACTGGCACCTGTGATAGTCGAGGCCGGAATCCCATGGGAGCAAGAGAATGAGATACTGTTATCGTTGCCTTGTTGTGTTTCTACCAGATTTGATGGGAATCCACAGGAGGCACCCGTTGAACACTGTCAGTAATGCTCCCAGTGACTTTTGTTTTTCCCTAGATTAAAGAGGCTTCTAAAAACCTCAAGGAACCCATGTGGTTGGACAAGATCAAGAAGAGGCTGAATGAGCAGGGCTACTCCCACGTGGAAGGGTTTGTGCAGGACATGCGTCTCATCTTTCAGAACCACAGGGCCTCTTACAAGGCAAGTGGCTCTCTCTGCTTCCATTTCACTTTCTCTTCCTTTCTTAAAATTTTATTTGTTTTCGGCTGCACTGGGTCTTCATTGCTGTGTAAGCGCTTTCTCTAGTTGAGGCAAGTGAGGGGCTACTCTCTAGTTGCCGCATGCGGGCTTCTCATCGTGGGGGCTTCTGTTTTTGTGGAGCACAGGCTCTGGGCGCATGGGTTTCAGTACTCAGCCCACAGGGTTAGTTGCTCCATGGCAACATGAAAGGAAGGTCACTGAGCTACCACAGCCACCCTGTACTATTTGCACTATTACAAAGAACACAGATTACTTTTCTGACTCTCACTGAAATCAGCAACCTAGCCAAATAAGTAAGAGCTCTCAAGTGTGGTCATGATTTTCCATTCCTGTCCTGTAAATACGAAATAATCAGGCTCTCAAGAAGCATCAGTTACTCTTCGCTGCAAGAGTTTTTAAGCATAACCTGGTTCACATAACTCAGGATATCAAAGATAAGAGTTGATCGTCCTCAGTTGCAGGGTGTCCAGTGATATTGATAATAAAGATCATTATTTTGTGTTCATTTTATTGTTTTTTTTTTCCAGTTCCATGACTTTGGCCGAATGGGACTTAGACTGGAGGCAGAATTTGAGAAGAATTTCAAGGAAGTGTTTGCTCTTCAGGAAACAAATGAGGACAGTTGTCTGGAATAGTGGATGTTGTTGGTGTCCTGGAAATTCCCCTTTAGGCCAAATATCTCATTCCCCAGATGCATGAAGCATTGGCTGCTGATGCCACCCCTCCCCAGAGCACTGCCTTCAGCCAAGTGGAGCCAACGTCACCTGGAGGTTACACAGCCTTGGCCTGGGGGCCGGCCTCCAGTCGACCCAACCTTCATGCTCTGTGCATCCTATGGGATCAGGCTGAAGCCTGTCTGAATATATCCATCCTTAGCTTTTTGCTTAATACCATCCTGCTTCCCTCATCCCTTTCTAGCAAAGAAACACAAAATAAATTACTTAAGTAAGAGACTTTATCGCAGAGTCTGTTTCTAAGGAACTCAACTTAAGATCATGGTCCGAGCAAGCAGGCTAAGAATGGGCTCTGGAGTTGGATCACAGCCTGTCAGATAGTGCATTGATGGTCCATGGTGTGCTCTAATAATGCAGTTGCTAAACATTCACATGTAGGAAACTGGATGAGATAAAGGCAAAAAGGCATACAGTAGGTGATATTCTTTGGCATTTACAAAAGAAGAAATGGTGACTAAAAAACTGGATTTTGGTGGCTGTCATTAAGTGCCCCTAATATATTGAAAAGAGTAAATGGCAGGCTTAAATTTCTTCAGTTTAGTTCAGTTGTTCAGTCATGTCCGACTCTTTGCTACCCCATGGACTGCAGCACACCAGGCTTCCCTGTCCATCACCAGCTCCCAGAGTTTACTCAAACTCATGTCCATTGAGTCAGTGATGCCATCCAACCATCTCATCCTTTGTCGTCCCCTTCTCCTCCCACCTTCAATTTTTCCCAGCATCTCGATCTTTCCAAATGAGTCAGTTTTTCACATCAGGTGGCCAAAGTATTAGAGTTTCAGCTTCAGCATCAGTCCTTGCAATGAATATTCAGGAATGATTTCCTTTAGGATGGACAGGTTGGATCTCCTTGCAGTCCAAGGGACTCTCAAGAGTCTTCTCCAGCACCATAGTTCAAAAGCATCAATTCTTCAGTGCTCAGCTTTCTTCATAGTCCAACTCTCACATCCATACATGACTACAGGAAAAATCATAGTTTTGACTGTACAGACTTTTGTTGACAAAGTAATGTCTCTGCTTTTTAATATGCTGTCTAGTTTGGTCATGACTTTTCTTCCAAGGAGCAAGTGTCTTTTAATTTCATGGCTTCAGTCACCATCTGCAGTAATTTTGGAGCCCAAAAAATAGAGTCTTTCACTGTTTCCATTGTTTCCCCGTTTATTTGCCATGAAGTGATGTGACCAGATGCCATGATCTTAGTTTTCTGAATGTTGAGTTTTAAGTCAGGCTTTTCACTTGCCTCTTTCACTTTCATCAAGATACTCTAGTTCTTCTTCGCTTTCTGCCATAAGGGTGGTATCATCTGCATATCTGAGGTTATTGATATCTCTCCTGCAATCTTGATTCCAGCTTGTGCTTCATCCAGCCTGGCATTTTGCATGATGTACTTTGCATATAATTTAAATAAACAGGGTGAAAATATACAGCCTGACATGCTCCTTTCCCAATTTAAAACCAGTTGTTATTCCATGTCCAGTTCTAACTGTTGCTTCTTGACTTGCATACAGATTTCTCAGGAGGCAGGTAAGGTGGTCTGATATTCCCATCTCTTTAAGAATTTCCCACAGTGTGTTATGATCCACACAGTCAAAGGTTTTGGCATAGTCAATAAAGCAGAAGTAGATGTTTTTCTGGAACTCTTTTGCTTTTTTGGTGATCCAACAGATGTTGGCAATTTGATCTCTTGTTCTGCCTTTTCTAAATCCAGCTTGAACATCTGGAAGTTCCCAGTTCACGTACTATTGAAGTTTACTTTGCTAGTGTGGGATGAGTGCAATTGTGCAGTAGTTTGAACATCCTTTGGCATTGCCTTTCTTTGGGATTAGAATGAAAAGTGACTTTTTCCATTCCTGTGGCCACTACTGAGTTTTCTAAATTTGCTGACATATTGAGTGCAGCACTTTCACAGCATCATCTTTTAGGATTTGAAATAGCTCAACTGAAATTCCATCACCTCCACTAGCTTTGTAGTGATGCTTCTTAAAGCCTACTTGACTTCACATTCCAGGATGTCTGGCTCTAGGTGAGTGATCACACAATCGTGGTTAACTGGGTCACCAAGATCTTTTTTGCGTAGTTCCGTGTATTCTTGCCACCTCTTCTTAATATCTTCTATTGCTGTTAGGTCCATACTATTCCTGTCCTTTATTGTGCCTATCTTTCCATGAAATGTACCCTTGGTATCTCTAATTTTCTTGAAGAGATCTCTAGTCATTCCCATTCTATTGTTTTCCTCTATTTCTTTGCATTGATCGCTAAAGAAGGCTTTCTTATCTCTCCTTGCTATTCTTTGGAACTCTGCATTCAAATGGGTATATGTTTTCTTTTCTCCTTTGCCTTTAGCTTCTCTTCTTTTCACAGCTATTTGTAAGGCCTCCTCAGACAGCCATTTTGCCTTTTTGCATTTCATTTTCTTGGGGTGGTCTTGATCACTACCTCCTGTACAATGTCATGAACCTCTTTCCATAGTTCTTCAGGCACTCTGTCTATCAGATCTAATACCTTGAATCTGTTTGTCACTTCTACTGTATAATCGTAAGGGATTTGATTTAGGTCATATGTGAATGGTTTTCTCTACTTTCTTCAATTTAAGTCTGAATTTGGCAATAAGGAGTTCATGATCTGAGCCACAGTCAGCTCCCAGTCTTGTTTTTGCTGTCTATTTAGAGCTTCTCCATCTTTGGCTGCAAAGAATGTAATCAATCTGATCTCGGTATTGATCATCTGGTGGTATCCAAGTGTAGAGTTTTCTCTTGTGTTGTGTTTGCTATGACCAGTGTATTCTCTTAGCAGAACTCTATTAGCCTTTGCCCTGCTTCATTTTGTGCTCCAAGGCCAAATTTGCCTGTTACTCCAGGTATCTCTTGACTTCCTACTTTTGTATTCCAGTCCCCTATAATGAAAAGGACAAAATCTCTTAATCACCACCTGCAGCTGGAAGGCAGACAGCAAGGAAGTCCTGACACAAACTCTAATTTTAAGAATGGGAGAACATGGGGGAAGACTGAAGCCTAAATTTAAGATGGGCTCCTGTGCCAAAGGCAGAGCCCTAGTGAAAAAGGAGTGACCCCTGAATCAGAGTTGGGCTTCCCAGGTAGATGCAAGTGAGAACTTTGAACCTCAGGTCTCCCTGAAACCATGGGCCCTGCAGAAGAGTCCCTTCCCCCTGGTTGGAAGACAGACTCCCACCCTTCCCCCATCCTAATCTTGCTTGGATGAAAACTCTGCAGAGTCCTCCCAGCAGGACCCCACTGGGAAAGTCCTGGGTCCTCTTGCCAGCTGCAGCAAGAATTTACCCCAGTGGAGTTGCAGGACTGGCCAACATGTACAGCAGGTACCAGGAGTCTTGGGGTGAATCCTGGACAAAGAAGGGGAATATGAAACAGAAAAAGGAAAAATTGTTAATACAGAAGCACTCCTCTGTGCCACGATGTTTAATTACCCTGGCAAGGGCCAAAAGGGATTATCCAAGTATGTTCCCAGTAGCTCTTAAAGGCATACATATAAGTATATGTATATGTGTGTCACACACATATGTGTGTATATATATATATATATCATTAATGCTATACGCCTTAAGCCTATAGATAAGTGGGTAGCCAACAGGATATATATATATACATATACACACAGACATATATATATGCCTTTAAGGACCACCAGGAGTATATATATATATATGGTTAGAATGACATACATATATATGGTTAGAATGACATATATATATATGTCTATGTATATACATATATATATGTATATATGACATATATGTATATAGAATGACATATATATATATAATAACATATATATATATGGTTAGAATGACAGCTGGAGCCCTGGCCCATAGATGTTTATGAAGATGGTTTTTAGGACATGGTCATTAAACTTATTGTGGCAATCACTTTACTATGTCTATAGACAAACCATTATTTGTGTGTATATATATATATATATACATATATATATGTATATATAAAGCACTAATTTAACAAAGTAATAAGGAGTACAAAACTGAGGAGCACCAGCATCCCTGTGATGCTCTCTGGGGCTCTCCTCTGTAGGTTAGCATAAGGGAAGAATGTGTTTCTGTTCCTTTCATTTTGTACTTCTATGAAATAATGGATGTTCACTAAACTTATCACGGTATACACTGGATGAAGTGGAAGCAGGGATACCAGACCTACCAGGAAAAGAAGATCCAAAAGCCTAGGAGGTTAGCACAGCTCTACTTCCTACAACTTGAAAACCCCTCCACCAGGTGCCTATGCTTCTCAAGAGGCCTCACAGACACTAACTCAACAAGGTGATGAGGAACACACAGCTGAGGGGCACTAGCATCCTTGAGATGCTCAGCAGAGGCTGTCCTCTTCGTAGGTTGGCATAATGGAGGAATGTCTTACAGAACTGGATTCCCAAGTAGCAATGGAAGTGATAGGATTCCAGAACAACAGATACCAGGTGGCAGCAAGATGGCAATTGTCAGAGTGAGATGAAACCCTATTTGTAACGTGCGATGAGGTTAGAATGACAGCAAGGGACCCGGCTCATAGATATCTATGAAGATAGTTAATAGGACTTGGCCACTAAACTTATTTTGATAATCACTTTATGATTACATCTGTCAAATCATTAATGCTGTATGCCTTAAGCCTATAGATAGGTGGGTAGCCAACAGGATATTGCTATATATATGGCTATATATATATATACATATACATATAATTGAAAGAGTTTAAAAATGGTGCACAGATGGCTAAGATCAGCTGCCCCAGTCAAAAATCAAGATCCCTTGCCCAGTTTCCAGACCTGAGCCAAATCTAGGACCTGCCCATGGAAATGAGGGCAGGTCTCATAACAAACTGCAAATGTGGTCGTTCCCTGAGTTCTTCACCAGAATGACCTAAGGCCATTTATGGAAGTTTCCATATGGCAGACAAAGGAAAATGCACAGATCTTTTAACAGTTGTTTTTACAGCATTTGAGTTGATGCTAGTTCCTGGGGCCCAAAACACCATCACGGTTCCTATTAGAGTATGCAGTAAGGTAACGTCCATCTAACAGTGAGTCCACTCAATCCACAGAGCCACCCAGCCATCGTCACCCCAGTTCCTGGATGTGAGGATTATGAGAACATACATAGCAGTTAGCTGAGCTGGTTTTTTAACCTCTGAAATAGCAACGACTGTCTTAGGAAAGGCCAATCAGAAGGCCTTGAAATTGAAGTTTCCCTTGGTGAAAATCAGTTGAAAGAAAATTGCATTCCTGGGGAATGAGGGAATCACAGAGATGAGTGCCACAGGTGAAGATTTAAGGATGCAAGAGTTCTAGTCCTCTTTACCTCTTTGTTTGAACAGCAGTCTGGATTCTGCAAAAGCTGCTAAATGACTATTAGAAACTTAGCCAATAGTAGCCCCAATTACACTGTTGTGCTATTAATAGGTATGTTATCTTAGAGCAGATCAGCATGGCCTATGGTATGTATCATGCAGTTATCAGTATGGAAAAACGTACTTTAAAAATATCCAGTGGGAAGTAGGATAAGAGGCACTTCACATTCACAGGGACTCGACAATAGTACATGTTTACAGTCTGGCACCTGGGCTATGTGAATTCTATTGCTGTCTGTCACATTATATGCTGAAGGGGCAAAGTCAGTCTGGACACTCTGCAGTACGTTACCTTGGTCCACTATATTGATGCTTGTATATATATATATATATCTTTTCAGTTCAGTCTCTCAGTTGTGTCCAACTCTTTGCGACCCCATGGACTGCAGGATGTCAGGCTTCCCTGTCCATCACCAACTCCCAGAGCTTGCTCAAGCTCATGTCCATTGAGTCGGTGATGCCATCCAACCTCTGTCATCACATCCTCTGTCATCCCCTTCTCCTCCCACCTTCAATCTTTCCCAGCATCAGGGTCTTTTCCAATAGGTCAGTTCTTTACATCAGGTGGCCAAAGTATTGGAGCTTCAGCATCAGTCCTTCCAATGAATATTCAAGGCTTATTTCCTTTAGGATTGATTGGTTTGATCTTCTTGCAGTTCAAGGGACTCTCAAGAGTCTTCTCCAACACCGCAGTTCAAAACCATCAATTCTTCAGTGCTCAGCTTTCTTTATGGTCCAACTCTCACATCCATACTCTCTCCCGTCAGGAAGATTCCATAAGCTTCTTATCCTTATTCATCAGAGAGCAGACAGAATGAAAACCACAATCACAGGAAACTGACCAAACTGATCACATGAACCACAGCCTTGTCTAACTCAATGAAACTATGAGCCATGCCTTGTAGGGCCACCCAAGACAGACGGGTCATGGTAGAGAGTTCTGACAAAACGTGGTCCACTGGAGATGGAAATGGCAAACCACTTCAGTATTCTTGCCTTGAGAACACCATGAACAGTATGAAAAGGCAAAAAGATATAATACTGAAAGATATATGTATATGTGTGTGTGTATGTATATATATGCTTCCCAGGTGGTACTAGTGGTAAAAATTCAGCCGCCAATGCAGGAAACACAAGAGAGCAGGTTCGGTGCCTGGGTTGGGAAGATCCCCTGGAGTAGGAAATGGCAACCCATTCCAGCATTCTTGCCTAGTAAATTCCATGGACAGAAGAGCCTGGAAGGCTACAGTCCCTGGGGTCGCAAAGAGTAGGATATGATTAACCACACACACACACACACACACACACACATACATGTTTGTTTATATATAAAATGGGAATTGGCTAATGGGAATATGAGGCTGAAAAGTCCCATGAGATGCCATTTGCAAGCCAGAGACCCAGTAACAGTGGTTAAGTCCAGTCCAAGACTGCAGGCCCAAGAACCAGGGGAGCCAAAGGCATAATGTCCAATCTAAGAGCATTGGATACACCTGTCCCAGCCCAACTAGGCAGGCAAGAAGAGAACAAATTTCCCTCCTTCACTTTTTTTAAATTCAGGCCCTTAACAGATTGGATGCTGCCTGCTTACCTTGAGGAGGGCCATCTACTTTACTGAGCCCACATATTCAAATGCTGATGTCATCCAGAAACACCCTGAAAGACATCTAGGGGTAATCTGCACACCCCATGGTCCAGTCAAGTTGACACACAGCATTAGCTATCACAATGACAGTATGTTAATTGGACTTGATGAGCAAGAAGTGTTGAGTGTTCTAAAACCCTAGTTGAGTCACACGCACTCCCAGTGATGAGAGATAAACCTTATAAGATTTGAAGACATGCCATATAGGCAAGTTTTTAGGGATTAAGTGGTCTGGCACTTAACAGAATATCCCTGGGTTCGGAAGATCCCCTGGAGGAGAAAATGGGAACCCACTCCAGTGTTCTTGCCTGAAAAATCCTATGGACAGAGGAGGCTGGTGGCTACAAAGTCCATGGGGTCACAAAGAGTCGGACAAGACTGAGCACGCATGCACACACAGTAAACCTCTCCTCCATCTTGTTAACAAGCTGCCACTGAACAAATGTTATCCAACTGTATTTGAGCTCCTTAATAAACCACATGAGAGCTCAACTCCCCAAAGGGAGTCTGGCTGGCCCGGCTTGCTCAATGGCCAGTATCTTGATTAACATTCCTTCTATGCCTACATACAAAGAGGGGAAGTCCTCACTCAAAGGAATCCAGGTCTGTCTACAAAGGGGTGGAGTGGGCTGGACAAACAAGTATAATGCAGCTGACCAGCAGAACCCAACTCAGGGACCACTAGTGGGCTCTGATGTCTAAGAGGAGGAATGGGGTGGTCCCAGGCCAGCCAGAGAGGCTGCAGAGAGTGGGAGTGGTGGTGGGGGGGCGGGGTGGGTGGGAAAAACATTCCTGGAATCAGGTTGACTGTGATTCCTCTGCCTGTGCTTTGAAGATTAAGGCTGAGAGCATCCACTCCACCCCCCTGGGTCAGCCAAGGGCAAGGATGGCCACTAAGCCTGTCACCTCTGTCTGTTCCATTAACCTGCATGCAGATGTGGGATGCTGGCTGCAGAGGAGCCTGGCTGTGGTCTTACCTGGGTGGGGTGTGTCTGTGTCCCCAGGATCTGAGGGAGGACCTGGTGCTTCTGGGGTCTGGGTCACTTGGGCACGACCCCTCAGCCTGAACCTCTCAGTGTGGAACCCAGGGCATCAGCACCCATCCTGTTGTCTGGAAGAGAGAACAAAATTCTCCACCTCTCTCTTGGAAACTGGGTGGGAAGATGCTCCCGTGAGGTCAGTAGGCAAAGAACAGCCGCCAGGGCTTCTAGAAAGTGTACAGAAGCAGGTTGATGGAGGAGGGAAGTTGAAACTCGGCGGAAGCAGCCAGGACAGAATGTTTCCTGTTTACTATTACTTGGCTCTGAGAGCTGCCCTAGTTTTGCATAAGGTGGCTGAAACTCCGGTGGGAAGCCCACCTTGTCTCTGGTCAGCAGAGCCAGGGAAGAAGCCCAGGGCAACCAGGCTTTCTAGGGAGAGAGGGGAAAATTCCAGGAAAGTCATAGAGAATAACCCCAAATTCTGAGTATAAACCCTCCCCACTTGTGTTCGAAATCGACTCTCAGGCAAAAAGATGAGATAGATGGTGATCAAAATCTCGGCTTTCTTCACTGTAAAAGCTGGATTAGGCTTAGTGCTCTGGCTTAGCATGTGGCAGAAAAAGAAATCCCTGAACTGAACCTCAGAATCGGGCTCATCCACACAGCATCACACAGCTCCAAGCACTCACACCCCACCCCCACCTCACTCCCCCAGCCCCTGGCCCCATGCACTTGACCGAGCAGACTCACCCCTTCCACCCACCCACAACCAGAGTCTCCCAGGAGTGGGGAGCAGGGGGTCCAGGCGAGCCCCGCTGACTGAGGTGCTGCCCTGGAAGGGGACCCTGGAGCTGGCCTGAGTGTAATCATTGGTCCCAGGTGCCCGCTCCCCTTCACTTCAGCTCCTACGGAGGAGCCAGGGGTCTTGATCCTCTGGCCCCAGGAGTCACAGTGGCTGCTGCTTCTTCCTGCCCTGCAGGTTCAAATCCCAGATCCTACTGTCTCATCTCAGGGACAGGCCTCGGGTCCTCACGGGGCTCTCCCATTGTGGAGACCACCCCCATTACTCAAGTCTGAACGGAAGCGGCTCCTGGTGAAGCTTGTGAAACCCATTGCCCTGCAAATCCTGTGCCCCGTGGTTGCTCCTCAACCACGGCCTCTCTTACGCTGTGGGTTTCCAGGTCTGATAACCGGGCTCCTCCTGTGATAGCAGAAACGCTCCTGCTTCAGTGCTCCTCACAGTCACAGAACATGCCCCAGGCGTCTCCTTATTTCCTTCAATCACTCCAACAGGGTCTGTAGGAGGAGTTCAACCTCCTCCTCCTCCTTTTTCTTTTCTAATTGAAGTACAGGTGATGTACAATGTTGTGTTAATTTCTACTTTACAGCAAAGTGATGCAGTCATATATACACATTCTCTATAGTTTTCCATTATGGTTTATCATAGGACCAACCTGCAACCTGTCCTTTCCCAAACCTGAGTGGGTCTGACATTATTTCCTGGATTAAAGAAACTGCTTTCTCCACAGGGGACTTGGGATGATTCAGACCCACCCCCCAGCCCCCGCCACTGCTCTCATGGGTGTGGTGCGGGCCCAGCTTTCTCTGACCCACAGGAAGGTCTCCTCCAGGAGCCAGGAGCAGCCCCAGCTCAGGAGTGTCCATCCTGTGTATTATGGGCCCAGCCTCTGCTAGGTGGTCTCTAATTCCAGGTGTTCACCTTGAAGGTCCTAAACAGACAACAGAAAAACTGGCACATTTATGTCAACACACAGCATAGCACTGACCTGGTCCACCAGCCACCCAGGAACAGAGAGGAGAGAGAGAGGGGACCCTAGACCAGGCAGGTGTGGTCTGTGCCAGCCTCGTGTGGACCGTGTCCCATGGAGTCAGGGGCAGAGGACAGTCCTGCCCAGATGAGGCTCAGCTCAGTAGCCCTGCTACCCTCAGAGTGAGGGGGGCGGGAGAGGGGTCCACACGTGTGCAGGATCTGGTGCCACTGACACTCTGCCCACTGGTGAAAAAGTCCTCATTGGAGTCCTGGGGTCTATCCTGACCACAGTGCTTCTTGCTCCTTTGGGAGAAAGAAACAATGGAAGTGACAGAGAAGGTGGAAACCCTTCCCTTCATCTTCAAATGTTGCTGGGTGAGAACTCTACTCACAGCTGGAGGAAGTCACACTCAGGGGCCACCGAGTGGAAACCATTGCTCTAGCGGATATCTGCTTCACCAGCCCTCTGGCTGGATGTGGGGACCTGACTCGACTGGTCCAGGCTCTCCCACAGGCTGGAGAGAGGATCTGAAGTCTTTGTTTTTCCCTCTTCCCCCAACAACCATCTCAGCAAAGGGGAAGGGGCACACCTGAGTTTGCCCTTGACCCAATACCAAACTCTGAACTGCCCTGAGAAGGCAGAAGAAGCCTGAGGACAGTTGGGATCACACAGATGTTGTTGCTGTCTTTGCACAAACAGGTGACCCCCTGGGGGCTGGCCCTGCCCCTCCCTTGGCCCTCCAGGCCCTGAGGGTCACTCCTTGTCTTGCATCCCTGGGACCACATGTCTTGATGGCTGGAAGCACCAGGGAGCTGCGGGTGGAGGGAGGGAGCTGGTATCTGCCAAGCACCACTCACTGGCAAGTACTTTCACTTCTCTTTTCCTCTCTGTGGGTGAGACCCAGAGCTGACTTCCTGCTGGGGCTCGGGGCTCAGGGCTCCAGCGGCCTCTCGGAACCCAGGCTGGGGAGACTGGAAGAATTGAATTGGAGGCCAAGCTCAGGCCCAGGCCAGGCTGGGCGGGAAAATGGCCGGAGAGGGCAGAGAGCTCAGCACCAGGTCAGTCTTTCTCCCCCTTCCTTCCGCCTTTCCCTGTGGCCAGCTGCTGTTCAGTGCTGTCTTTGGACTCTGCACTGAACCTTTGCCTTCCACCTGCTGTAGGGGAACCTTCGCCTGCCATATAAGGGTGGACAGGAATGTGTGATGAGGAAATGGGATTTTAACTGCAGCAGGGTGCATGCTGGTTGGGTCCTGCCTCCACAACACACATGACTGCTTGTTTTGCAACTACTGCTCGGCTGGCTGGTCTGCCTGAAGGGACCTTTGTCCTTTATGAGCCTTTGCAGGAAGATTTTATTTTCTTGTGACCCTGTAGCACTCTTGTTTCCCTCAGGTCATCTCTACCTTGACATAGGTCATTTCAAAGGAGGTAGTTTAGAAAACACGAAATTCGGGGTAAACCCCTGACTTATTTTGAAGCCTTGGGTGGTGTGGTCCCATGTCTGTCCTGTGGATGGGGTCTCCGTCAGCTCTGATGCTATTCCCACCTCTGACTGGGGGCTTGGGGTCTTCCTCCAGCAATCTTGAGCAAAGAAAATAAAAGGAAGAGAAAGACCCAAGACTGTACAAGGCTAGCCCAGGCTGAGTGTTTTCATTTTTGCTTTGATATTCTGTTCTGGACTAGGTTTCCTCTACAAGGAAAATCCTCTTTAGTAATCAGTTCAGAAATAACATTGCTTCATCTATCTAATTTTCTGTTATTTTAACACAAAAGAAATACATTGTACATTCTGATTCATAAACTTTCAAACAATATGGGAAGCATATAGAGGGGAAAAGTCTCATTCAAGTGGTCTAGTTTCATTCTTTTGCGTATGTCTGTCCAGTTTTCCCAACACTATTTATTACAGCAGCTATACTTTCTCCACTGTATGTTCTTTGACCCTTTATTGCAAGTTAGTTGTTCATATATGTGTGGGTTTATTTCTGGCTTCTCAATTCTATTCCATTGATGTATGTGTCTGTTTTTCTGCTGTTTTGATTACTATGGCTTTGCAATATATTTGAAATCAGGGCTTGTAATATCTCCAGCTTTGCTCTTTTTCTCAGGATTACTTTGACTCTTCTGGATCTTCTGTGGCTCCACATAAATTTTAGGATTTTTGTTCTATTTCTATAAAAAATGTGATTGGGATTTTGATAGGGATTGCACTGAAATCTGTGGATTGCCGTAGGTAATCAAACACAGAATGTCTGTCTGCCTTCACTTTCAGCAATGTCTTACAGTTTTCAGTGTACAGGTCTTCTATCTCTTTTGTTACCTTTATTCCCAGGTATTTTGCTGTTTTTGTTGGATACAAATGGGCTTGTTTTCTTAATTTCTCTTTCTACTAGCTCATTGTTAGTGTACAGAAATACAACAGATTTTTGTATATTGATTTTGTGCCCTGCAACTTTACTGTATTTGCTTATTTCCAGTCATTTTTTGGTGATGTCTTTAGGGTTTTCTATATATAAAACTATGTCATATGCAAATAGTGATGGTTTTACTTCTTCCTTTCCAATTTGGAGGACTTTTGTTTCTTTTTCTTACTTAATCAATCTAGCTATGATTTCCAGTACTATGTTGAAAAAGAGCAGCAAGAGGGGGCATCTTTGTCTTGTTCTTAATCTTAGAGGGCTAGTTTTCAGTTTCTCACCTTTGAATACGATATTAGCTGTGGGTTTGACATACATAGCTTTTATTATGCTGAGGAACATTTCTTTTGTGTGTGTGTGTGTGTGTGTGTGTGTGTGTGTTCTGGTTTGTTTTTTTTTTTTATTTATTTTTATTAGTTGGAGGCTAATTACTTTACAATATTGTAGTGATTTTTGAAGTAAGCCAGAAAGATAAAGACCAATACAGTATACTAATGCATATATATGGAACATTTCTTTTATACACATTTTGTTGAGAGTTTTTGTCATAAATGGGTGCTGTCTTCTCAAATGCTTTTCTGTGTCTATTCAGATAATCATATGGTTTTTATCTCTCATTTTGTTAATATGATGTATCACTTTGATTGATTTGTGGATATTGAACCATTCTTGCATTCCTGGAATAAATCCCACTATCTCACACCATACACAAAAATCAAAGTGGGTTAAAGACTTGAATGCAAGACCAGAAAGCACACAACTTCTAGGACAAAAGAGGCAGTACACTTTTTGACACTGGTTTTAACATTACCTTTCTGGATATGTTCCCTCAGGCAAGGGAAACAAAAGCAAAAATAAATAAATGGGACTACATCAAACTAAAAAGTTTCTGCACAGCAAGGGAAGCCATTGACAAAATGAAAATGAGTCTGTCAAATGGAGAAAATATTTGCAAGTCATATATCTAGTAAGGGGTGAAATGTATAAAGAACTCATACAATCATACAACAAAAACAAACAACCTGACTAGAAACTGGGCAAAAGAACTAAATAGACATTTTTTCCAAAGAGAGCATAAAGATCACCAACAGACATACAAAAAAAATGTCCAAAATCACTAATTATTGGGGAAATGCAAATCAAAACTATAATGAGATATCGACTCACACCTGTTAGAATGACTGTTTTTGAAAAGGCAAGAAATAACAAGAGTAGAGAGTATACAGAAAAAAGGGAACACTACACTGTTGATAGGAATATAAACTGGTGCAGCCACTGTGGAAAACAGTATTAAGATTCTTTAAAAAATTAAGAATTGAATTATCATATGATCTAGCTATTCCAATTGTACTTAGTTATCTGAAGAATTAAAAAACACATTTTAAAAGTAATATTAACCACTTCATATGCTCACTGAAGCATTATTTACAACAGTCAAGATATGAAACAAACTAAGTTCCCATTAATAAATAAATGCATAAAGTTATAGCATACATATACAATGGAATGCTGCTGCTGCTGCTGTAAGTCACTTCAGTAGTGTCTGACTCTTAGTGACCCCATGGACTGCAGCCTACCAGGCTCCTCCGTGCATGGGATTTTCCAGGCAAGAGTACTGGAGTGGGGTGCCATTGCCTTCGCCAACAATGGAATACTATTCAGTCATAAAAGGATGAAATTTTGCCATCCTTGACAACATGGATGGACTTTGAGCATATTATGCCAAGCGAAACAAGTCAGTTGGAGAAACACAAATACTGTAAGATTTCATTCATATGTGGGATATTAAAAAAAATGAAAAAAATACAAAATAAATGAATAAACCAAATCAAACAAAAACAAACACATAGATACAGAGAACAGTTATTGAAGCTTTCAACCCCAATCCTTTTAGAGTTGTGGGTATAACTTTAAGAGCTTCTTCTATGGATTTGCATATATAATTCATTTTCCTAAATATATAATTTGTGTTCTCATTTTTAATAAAAGACTATATTTTATATGCTCTTAAGTATTTTGCATTTTTACTTACTTTGATATTAAGAATATTAGAGATTTTTCACCTTTATAGTCATGTGGCTCTATCTCAGACTCTAGGAGGGACTCTTTTTCTTGCCTTCTTTAGCTTCTAGAGGCTCCCTGCATTCACTGGCTCAGAGCCCCTTCTTCCATCTTCAAATCCAGCAACACAGCATCACTAAATCTTCTGACTAACTTTTCTGCCCTCTTCTTCTCCTTTTAAAGATTCCTGTGAATATTTTGGGCTCATCTAAATAATTCAGAATAATCTAATCTGCCCCTCTCAAGATCTTTAATTTCATTTTTAGTTGAGGTAAAATTGGCGTATATTATTATATTAGTTCCAGGTGTACAACATAAAGACTGAATATTTTGTATACATTTGTATATATTGCAAAATGATTATCACAATAAGTCTAGATAACATTCATCACTATGCTTAATCACATAATTTTTTATTGTGATGGGAACTTTTAAGTCCTACTCTCCCCCTGCTGCTGCTGCGTTGCTTCAGTCGTGTCCGACTCTGTGCAACCCCATAGATGGCAGCCCACCAGGCTCCGCCGTCCCTGGGATTCTCCAGGCAAGAACACTGGAGTGGGTTGCCATTTTCTCCTCCAGTGCACGAAAGTGAAAAGTGAAAGTGAAGTTACTCAGTCGTGTCCAACTCTTCATGACCCCATGGACTGCAGCCTACCAGGCTCCTCCGTCCATGGGATTTTCCAGGCAAGAGTCCTGGAGTGGGTGCCATTGCCTTCTCGGTCTACTCTCCTATCAACTTTCAAATATGCAATACAGTATTGTTATCTGTAGTCACTACGCTGTAAGTTATATCTTCAGGAGTTAGCTATTTTATAACTATTGTTATTCTACCGCTAAGTGGTGTCCAATTCTTTGTGACCCCATGGGCTTCAGCATGCCAGGCTCCTCTATTCTTCACTGTCTTCCAGAGTTTGCTCAAATTCATCGTGTCCTTTAAGTCAGTAATGCTATCTAACCACCTCATTCCCTACTGCCCCCTTCTTCTTTTGCCTTCAGTCTTTCCCAGCATCAGAGTATTTTCCTGTGAGTCGGCACTTCGCATCAGGTGGCCAAAGTATTAGTGCTTCAGCATGAGTCCTTCCAATGAATATTGAGTACTGATTTCCTCTAGGATGGACTGGTTAGGTCTCCTTGCAGGCCAAGGGACTCAAGAGTCTTCTCCAACACCACAGTTCAAAAGTATCAATTCTTCAGTGCTCAGCCTTCCTGATGCTCCAATTCTCACATCCATATATGACTACCGGAAAAACCATAGCTTTGCCTGCACAGACCTTTGTAAGCAAAGTAATGTCTCTGCTTTTTAATATGCTGTCAAGGTTGGTCATAGTTTTTCTTCCAAGGAGCAAGCATCTTTTAATTTCATGGCTGCAGTCACCGTCTGCAGTGATTTTGGAGCCCCCAAAATATAAAGTCTGTTACTGTTTCCATGTTTCCCCATCTATTTGCCATGAAGTGATGGGACCAGATGCTGTGATCTTTGTTTTTTGAATGTCAAGTTTTAAGCCAGCTTTTTCACTCTCCTCTTTCACCCTCATCAAGAGGCTCTTTAGTTGCTCTTCATTTTCTGCCATAAGAGTGGTGTCGTCTACATATCTGAAGTTATTGATTTTTCTCCCAGAAATCTCAATTCCAGCTTGTGCTTCATCCAGCCCAGGATTTCACATGATGTACTCTGCATATAAGTTAAATAAGCAGGGTAACAACATACAGCCTGGATATACTCCTTCCCCTATTTGGAACCAATCCATTGTTCCATGTCCAATTCTAACTGGTGCTTCTTGATCCACATACAGGTCAATGATATAGAATAAAAATTGAGAAACAGTCTAGAATAGAAAAATCCAGAAACAGGCCCATGCTATGCTGTGAATTGCTTTCTGAATTTTTATTAACTTGCAGTAGGCAGAGATTTCCTAGATAGTACACATAAGTCACTAACCACACACACATGTACACACACATACTGATAGACTGGATCATAAAAATTAAAACTTCTTTTTTTATTCCTTTTTTTTTTTTCTTCTCTCTTCTTTTTTTCCCCATTTATCTTTACTAGTTGGAGGCTAATCACTCCACAATAAAAAAACTTTTTTTATTCCTACACATAAATAAGTGGAAGACACCCAGTAATATAAATGGATAATGGGCCAAAGGCTTGGACACTCCACAAAGGAAGATGTATAAATTGCCAATGAATTGCCAACCATATGAATATGTGCTCAACATTATTAGTCATTTTAAATAGAAATTAATACTGAAATGAGATACCACATCACACATACTAGGATGGCTAAATTAGAAAAGCCATTTATAACAGATGTTAAGAAACAGTTTGGTAGTTTTTTAAAATGATTAAACATACTCTTACACAATGACCCAACAATTTCACTCCTAATCATTGACCCAAAAGAAATGAAAACAACTTGCTACCAAAAGATCTGTCCAAGAACAGCAGCTTTATTCATTCTAGTTCCAGACTGGAATCAACCCAAAATGTCCTTCAGAAGGAAAATGAATGAACAGATTGTGCTAGATCCACACAATAAAATATCCTCAACAATAAGAGAAACAAACTTCTATTCATCCAACAATATAGATGACGAGCAGAAGTCAGACACAAAGCACGTGTGATTTATTATTTTCATGTATATGAAGTCAGGTAACAGGTAAAATTAACATATGGGAACAGAAAGGACAGTACTGTTTCCCTCAGAGAGGCTGTCTGCGTACAAGTGCTCAGGATGCATGTTGAGGGGTATAGGGTATGCTGTTCTCTTCCTCATTTTTCAAATAACACGTCAGTTTTCCACACCATGTCTCCCTTGTGATCTCCACTGCCCCTTCAGGGTTCTGCAGGACATACTGGCTGCTTTCCTGACCTCTGGGAGCATACTCCACCTTCAACAGTGATTAGCGATCCTCTGACCACTTATCATCTTACAGATTTTGGTAGAAATCTCTCATCTGCTCCTTGCCTCCTGCCATTCTCCTTATCATTGTGAATCCAACCCCTTTATTAACATTTTAGTGGGGGCTTAATAAAAAAGAAGATAAATGTTTCTCTCCAATCTGAGATCTTTAAGTAGAAACTTTTTCATGAAAAATTCAACACAGTAATGTGACATTACTTTTCCCTGATGATTTTGGGTACTAGGCTATGGTTTTTCCAGTGGTCATGTATGGATGTGAGCGTTGGACTATAAAGAAAACTGAGCACCGAAAAATTAATGCTTTTGAACTGTGACGTTGGAGAAGACTCTTGAGAGTCCCTTGGACTGCAAGGAGATCCAACCAGTCCATCCTAAAGGAGATCAGTTCTGGGTATTCATTGGTAGGACTGATGTTGATGCTGAAACTCCAATACTTTGGCCACCTGATGCGAAGAGTTGACTCATTTGAAAAGACCCTGATGCTGGGAAAGATTGAGGGCAGGAGGAGAAGGGGATGACAGAGGATGAGATGGTTGGATGGCATCACCAACTCAATAGACTTGGGTTTGGGTGAACTCCGGGAGTTGGTGATGGACAGGGAGGCCTGGTGTGCTGCGGTTCATGGGGTCACAAAGAATTGGACACGACTGAGTGACTGAACTTAACTGACTGAACTGAACTGAAGTGACAATAATTCTGTTTTGATTTGACTAAGAAAGCTAACATTTAAAATGGGTCTTCATAACATTTAAAAATGTGAAATATTGATTAAACATAAATATCAGACCTATAAAACAACTAAGAACCAAATTATAGACTCAAGTTTAAAATTAAGTTTTGAAGGAAAGAACTGCTATTTCTAAAATTGAGATGTCTAAAAACATTCACTCCATATAACAATAGCACAGATAAATTTACATTAGCACATAGTAGAAGTCCCAGGAGAAATGACTGATATTATTGTGAAATTCCCAGTTTATACCTAATTATATTATTATTAAAACATTTTATCATTTATGAACCAGTTTATAACATAGGATGAATTTCTCTTTTTTTAATTTAAAAAGCATCTTAATTGAAGTACAGTTTATTTACAATGTTGTGGTCATGATTCAGTTATACATATAAATATATATATACTTTTTCATATTCTTTTCCATTATGATTTATCACAAGATATTGAATATAGTTCCATGTGCTATACAATAGGATCTTTTTGTTTATCCATTCTATATGTAACAGTTTGTATCTGCGAATCCAAAACTCTCAATCAATCCTTCCCCCAGCCCTCCTTCCCCTTGGCAACTACAAGTCTGTTCTCTATGTCTATGAGTCTGCTTCTGTTTTGTAAATATATTCATTTATGCCATATTTTAGATTTTACATATAAGTGATATCATACGATGTTTGTCTTCCTCTTTCTGACTTACTTCATTTAATATGACAATCTCTAGGTCCACCCATGCGGCTGCAAATGGTATTATGTCATTCTTTTTACGACTAAGTAGAATTCCATTGTATATATGCATCACATCTTCTTTATTTATTCCTCTGTCGATGGACATCTAGGTTTTTTCCATATCTTGGCTGTTGTGAATAGTGCTGCTGTGAACACAGGGTGCATGTATCTTTTTGAGTTGTAGTTATGTCTGGATATGACCAGGAGTGGGATTGCTGGATCATATGACAACTCTGTTTTTAGTTTTTTAAGGATCCTCCATATTGTTTTCCATAGTGGTTGCACCAACTTACATTCTGACCAACAATGTAGAAGATTTACCTTTTCTCCACATCCTCTTCAGCATTTGTTATTTGTAGACATTTTAACAGTGGCCACCCTGACCAGTGTGAGGAAATACCTCATCATAGTTTTGATTTGCATTTCTCTAATAATTAGTGATGTTGAGCAGCCTTTCATGGGCCAGTTGGTCATCTGTAGGATGGCATTTCTCTTACCTGCTATATGCAGAGAGGAGACACTATTTTCTATCTTTCTGTGGTTTATCTTCTCTTAGTTAATAAAGAAGCATTTTCAAGGTTATATTTTTATTTCATTGTTTTTCATTTTTTGGTTTACTCTATTTGGGTTTTGTTACAGTTTTGTTCCAATTAAAAAAAAACTTATTAAAATAGTGTACCAGGTATGTGATATATATATATAACTGGTCTCTACTCAGGACCAGTTATCTTACATGTGTTTGTTCTTTGCAACCTGTCTTTATATGCAAAATCTTACAGCCTCCATAAGAATCTCATAATCTGGATGACTATTTTCACATGGTATCCTTCCTTCCTAGGATGTCCTCAGAAAATCAGAACATAGACAACAGGCCCTTCTATGAGACTGTATTCAGGCACTTCAAAAGACAAAAGGTGCAGATTTCAAATGCAATAAAAAAGACATTTCCTTTCTTTGAAGGCCTCCGTGACAATGAACTCATCACCAGTAAAATGTATGAAGTAAGTGAAGTTTATTACATCACAATCTGGTAAACTGGCCTGAAACTAGGTTAAATTTCATATCCTGGACCCAAATATCAGGGTATAACTAGCCATCTGAAGAGTCTCCAGTGAGAGGGGGACATTTTTAAGTAGTGATGCAAGTGATCCTAAAAGGCAGAAAGGGAAGAGAGAGCAGAAACAGGCATCACTGGAGACAGTCCCGTCTCTAACCGAAGGGGTGGTACTCATAGTGAACACAGGAGTCAGGGTGAAAAACATTGGAGACAGGCTGGATCTGAAGTGGGTGTGCTCTGTAGATATTTACTACCCTGTAGGAATGCACACAATACAGCATAAACTAAATTAATGTCGATGAACTGATGAATAAATTTAATTTATTGATTTGATAAAAATCATAATTGACAGAGCATTTCTTTTCAATGAATATCAATTTAAATAATTAGATCTGAAAATATTAAAACCCGCTGAGACAATGTCGTGTTAGAGCAAATTTGGGAGTAGATGCAGGCTATTTTTCTCCAACAGCTTTCAGTTTTCTTTTTTTTCTGGTATTCTTGAGTCTTGGAATTTGAGTTAATTTTTGCAATAGGTGTTTCTGGAGTTACAGAGATGCAAGTCTGCAGTTTGACCTACAAATATGCTTTCAAACTGTGGCCAAGTTCACAAAATGGAAAACTGTCACCTGGCTTCCTTGAGCTCTTCCAGGCCAAGTTAATATTGGTGAAGGGGCAGGTGTTGTCCAGTCAACAGAATAGTGGCTCGTCACCTGCCAAGTCTATCCCTCAAAGAGTTGACCAGGCTCTTAGAGAGTTACATATTCAGTAACTTTGAACCCACTTTTAGTCTTCAGAATTGTGCCTTCTTACATATAATGTATATGAGGGTGAGGAGATCAGATTCACAAATGGATTGTTTTAAGAAGAGAGGATTTATTGTTTCACTTAGTGGCCATACAAATATACAGAAATTCTAAACCTCTACATGAAAAGATACCTATTTATGAAAATTGGAATACATTAACTCAAAATCTCTTTCTAGGGCTCTCTTGTAACTTGGAAGTCTGTATTTCTATTTTTCCCATTCACTGCCTTTAAGGACTGTCAAGATTCTTGTAGGAACCTGGTCCCTGTACCAAGAGTGGTGTACAATGTTCTCAGTGAGCTGGAGAAGACATTTAACCTGTCGCTTCTGGAAGCTTTGTTCAGTGAGGTCAACATGCAGGAATATCCTGATTTAAATCACATTTATAAAAGCTTCGAAAATGGTAATTATCTTATTATCTACCTTTTGATGTTCAAGGTCCATTTTGGTCAACAAGTATATATAATGAGCTCCCATCAAGTGCCATAATTAGTGCTGAGCAGTGGGGATGTAACAGGTGAAAAAACACGCATACCCTAAGTCTTCTCAGAAGTCAGGTTATAATGGCTATGGTACAGCACCCACCTGGAGGTCTGCTTAACTTAGGCACTTAGACTCACAGGAGGAGCAGCGCCACAGTGCCATCTGCTTTAGGTAGAAGGACAAATGACAGAGCCGCGGTGGTCTATACAGCATCCACCCAGCTGACTACTACTCACTATAAGCTTAGCTGTGGGTGCAGGATCCATCCTGGAGGAGCAGCGCCATGTCTATGGGCACCAAAAATTCAGCAACTCTGTAGTCATAACTTTCAGGGACCCCATGAGAGGCAAGAGTCACCGCCCTGAAGGAAGACCCAAGAATAGTCCATAGAGAGTCCCATCCAGTCTACACACAATTTACCAGTCACATGTCATTTTTTTAACCTTAAACCCTGGGTTGACCTAGTAACACAGACAAGAGTTTACCTTCATCAGATTTTCAGAGTTAATGGAAAGTTAACTCAAGATCAAATTTGTCCTTGAGGAGAAATGGTTTTACTTAACTTTCTCCACAAGGGGGTAAAACAAACATTGCTTAAATATCACAAAACCTACTGCTCTACCAGACTATTTTTGATGCTGCACAAAACTAAAGCTTTGGTTCACCACTTTTTCCTGAGAAAGCACTGCTTATACCTGGTACTATGTAAGGAAGATGTCCTTCCAAGATTTTTTGTTTTGACTTCACACGAAAAATTTGGCCTCAACTAAGACTTCCCAAGAGTGATGGAGAATTCACAGGAAGAATGATTCTATGAGCCGAGGAGAGAGGGTGCTATGGGAATAGGCACAGAGCGAGGAGGGTTCTAGAGTTTCTGGAAAAGGACATGGTCAAGTGGTGTCACTCAGAGTGAGAAGCAGACTGTGGGAGCGGACTCAAGAGGGATGTGTTTGAAAAAAAAAGATCCTGAAAGGTCTTAAATCTAAAGGTAAGGAATCTGAAATTTGTTTACTGGACAGTAAAGAGATGCTACTACAGGCATTGCCCCAGGAGGAGCCCCAGCCATCAGCCCTGGGGCGGCCCAGGCTTACCGTCCTTTTCCCGGATTCACAGCAGAGACCTACCCTCTGGGATCCCTGGTTTACTTCCTTCTTCCAACATCTGCCAGGGCATCTACATGCAGGGGTTCTGGGCTTGTGTCCTGGTTCTTGTTAGCAGTCTCGTGGGTCCCTGGTCTAGGAGTCATGGGGACTTCCTGCAGCACTGTAACAGGCACTCCCTGCTTGCAGCTTCAGAGTGTCCTTCTTGTGTCCTGGGATCTGGGGCACCCCAGGGAGGGGTCTAGAGTTCCTCCCGCATCTTCTTGTTTGTCTCTTTGCAATCCACTCATTCCCCAGGACCCAGTGAACCCAAATTTCCCCTTATCTTGAACCGTCTTTAAAGCTTTTGGGCTTTCTCTTTTATACACACAGATCTCTAGGATCCAAGCCCTTCTCCAGAGGAAACCTGTTTCTTTCTTACAGTTTGAACAGTTCAATATACACATTCCACTTCCCTTAGTTATGTAAACACGTGTCATCCTCACAGTGTGACATTTATTGTACATGACCGACAGCCTCAGGATGTTCCCACGACTCCTTTATCCTTACATTCAAGTGGCTCATTTCTGTGCAGAGAACATAACTGCTCCCTTGCTGGGGTTTCTCTTTTCTGTCCAAGGATGATGGGGGAAATTTATCATGAAGGTTGGGATCCACTAATCTCTGAGTGACCCGAGAGCTGGAAATTTCTAAATGTGCAATTCTGAGACAATGTTCCTGGTCTCTGGTGGAGATTTCCAATTGTCTTCTCTCTCCCTCTCTTCAGTGATCCAAGAGAAAATTAATTATGAAGAAAGTAACGGACAAAAGAGGTCGGCCATCCAACTGAGCCTTGAGCAAGGTGATTGAGACCATGCACAAACCAACTCTCCCTTGCTAAGCGGAAAAGGAGAAGAGGAGGGGGAGGCCTGAATCCTGAGCAAAGATTGGAAATCAGGGAAGAAATGTTGAAGGACCACGGAGAAGGCAGGGAGGGGTGTTTGTGTGAGCATTTAACCAGAGTCTGAGTCCTCGAGGACTGGCTGTGACAAGAGGCTGTTGCCCCAAATACCAAGACAAAGGAAGAGGAACCCAGGGTGTCAGTAACCAGATTTAAAGAGAATGACTGCCAGGAAGTCATTGTGATTTAGAAAGAATCCTATAGGAGAAGATCAATGTGAAGGTGTGATGGGCTAATCATTATGGGCCCAAGGTCAATGTCGAAGAGAAGGCCCTTCATGATAGCAGAAGAAAGGACTGATTTAAATGTGGGGGAGGTTGTTCAAGAGCAGGAATATTCAAGGAAAAAGGCAGTCATATAGATTCAGAGGCAAGGAAGTGGTAGAGATGAAGAGGAGTGGATGTGGGTGTTTGAGAGAAAGGAGAATAAAAAGGTAGCTATTTCCTACCCCAGGGGATCTTCTCGATCCAAGGATTGAACCCAAGTCTCATGTCTCCTGCACTGGCTAGTGGGGTTTTTTGTTTTTTGTTTGTTTGTTTGTTTGTTTTTACCACTAGTACGACCTGGGAGATAGAGAAATACATAAAGATGGAAAGATACAGAAAAAAAGAATACAAGGGCTGGGGAAAGTAGAGGAGAATCAGACATTGAATCCTCATGGTGAGGCCAACAGAACTGATTAAACAGATCCTGTACAGGGAGGGAATGGAGGAAGAGAGGGTGGGGAAGAGGCTCTAGGACTTTGCAGGAAGGTCACCAGTCATGGATAGCTCTGGGAAGCAAAGCAGGTTCACTCTGGCTGTAGGGGTCAAGATAAACCATTCCTAGTCACTGAATGGCTGGTGGAGGTCACATGAGGAAATGGCCCGTCTGAGGCACTTTCAACCAGAGGTAAAGCTGATCCCAGTCTCTAGGATCTGACACACCTGTTAGTTGGAATTTCCCAGATGGTCCAGATGGTCTCCATCTAGACATCTGGAGAAGAAAGAAAAAGAAAGAAAGTGAAGTCACTCAGTCATGTCAGACTCTTTGCGACCCCACAGACTGTAGCCTACCAGGCTCCTCAGTCCATGGAATTTTCCAGGCAAGAGTACTGGAGTGGGTTGCCATTTCCTTCTCCAGGGGATCTTCCCGACCCCAGGATCAAACCCAGGTCTCCCGCATTGCAGGCAGACGCTTTACCGTCTGAGCCACCAATCTTCAACTTCATCTTTATCAAGACTAAAAAGGGATCAGGGAAGAATAACATAGCTAATACTCCAGTTTCTGAAATAAACTTTTCCTTTCTGCCCTCTAGGAACTGGCGGAGACTTTCATCACGGCCTGACCTCTTCACAGGCAGTTCCCTTGTCTCGTGATGGTCAGTTCCTGGAAACTGTTCTGTGATCTTTGCTGTCGTGTCCCGTCTGGGGGTGTGCTATGGAGCCTGCTTCTTTGTGTTACTGACTGTGCAGAATTGTCAGTCTTTGCATCTGCATTTTCTCCAAGGAGTTAGACAACAGAGTCTTAGTTCTCTGAGTTGTCTGGGAGGGTTACTCCTTCCACTCCTTGAACATACTTGCTGCCAATCCCTGAAGGCTCTGGGCCTGGACATTTGGCCTAGTAGCCTGGCTTTGCAGGGTTCTGCTCTGTCTTGCTTGGTCTGGCAGCGACCTCAGTGCTTTGATGTCACGTCCAGCAGAGGCCAGTGCTACGACCAGAGTGACGGGAGTGGGGGAGTGGAGAGAAGCAGGTGATGGGTGATCCTCGGGGGGAAGGGTTCTTCCCCTGCTAGTCCTTCACATGGACCATGGACACCTCATGACTCCCATACAAACCCTCTCCCATCATACCTGGGACAGAGACCAGCAGCTGCCCTCCAAACACCAGACAGGCCTCTGAGAAAACCGTTTTGGTGCTTTAACCACCAGTAACCGCTATTTACAACACTTGACCTCCATTATTCCATAACACTCTTAATAATGATACTAAGTTAATAAGATTAATATCAATTTAAGACGTTAATCATAATGATTTCGTTTTTCAGATCAGTCACAGTATTCCAAATAGTGATACAGACAATAGTTTATTTAACTGTCTCAAAAATCCCAAAATGAGGTATATAACATCCTCATTTTTCAGACGAGAAAGAATCAGCTTAGAGAGCTTGGTTATCTGTGCAAGTTAACCCAGCTGAGAATCAGAATTGAGCGCTGCTGTGTGCAGTGTCACAGCAGGAATTCAGGGGCCTGTGGCCTGGCTTCAGATTCTGCTTCGAGATATTGGGGTAGTAGTCACTCATTGTTCCTCATTGTTCCTCAGTTTCACTGTCTGTAAAATGGACATGGTAATGGTAGCTACTTCAGAGGGTGATGGATTTTAAACAAATTATGTCATATAAAGCACTCACAATCTTGCCTGAGGCTGCATCAGTGTGTCCATGCATTTGTTATTATTACTACATTTAATCACCATCATTGTTTGTGTCTGGTGCCAGAGTCCAAGCTTTTAACCATTACAGTGACCATTTCAGTGATAAAAGCAACACCTACTCCTGACCCAGAAAGATAAATTGAAAGGCACAGTTTCCCCACCCATAGAGCACACTAGTCTATAATAAATTTCATGTCTTTCTTCCATGAGTCTCCTTTGGAAATTAGTAACATAGAAAAGTCTCAGGGAACTTCTCACAGCGTGGAAAGCCCTTATTATGTAGCTTCCAGATGGGATAGATTATTTAAGGAGGGATGTTCTAAGTTATTATTACATTTTTATAAAAGAAAAAAAAACTTTTCAAGTGACTACTGAAAGCATAGTTATACATTTAGCAAGTGACATTTATTCAAAAAGTTACACAACATGCACCAATCCATACTCTTAGCTGTTCATCTACTAGTGCAGTTGATGGGACTAGAAAGGGGTGAGTGAATGGAATTGTGACAAGTAATGACCGGAAGAGAAGGGATTGTGTGTGTGTGTGTGTAGGGTGTGGAGGGAGGAAGCAATGAAGTCTTCTAAAACTCAAAGTGTGGTCTGGGGGCAATCCTGTCAGGAAATGAAATCCCAGAGCATCTTAATGATGGGGAGTAAGGAATATAAAGAGAGAAACTTCAACCTAGGACCCAAATGGTACACAGCAAGTCACCAATAAGTGTGTCCAAGAGTCTGACCCAACAAGAAGGGCTGACGTGCCCAGGTGAGAGGAGGGCTGTGTCTCACATCCCCCCCACCCCAAGGGGAGGCTCCCAATCTTGAGGATGTGGCACAGAACAGGCATCAGGGCCCACAGTCTATATTATAACTTTGGGAAATAATTTTAAATCACGTTTTACATTAATTAATTTATTCACAAAAGTAGCACTACATGAAAAATCCAAACTGCAGTGAAAAATATGTCTATGTGTTCATACATTATTGAGGCTGGAGGGAACAGAGTGGGAGGGGTTGATGGAACCAGTGAGGACCGGAGATGGTTGCCATGGAGAAAGGGCATGTGTGCTGGTCCTGGGTGGTTTGCCCAGGGACTCAGTCCTTCCCCTCCCTTGCTCTGCTCAGCCCTCTGTCTCTGGTCACTGGCCCCCGCAGACTTGTCTGTCAGCTCCCCTTGCTGCTGACTCCCTGCTGGGTTCCTAACATGGAGACCCTGGCAGGAGAGTGGGAGTAAGGGGGGAGCCAGGTGTTTCTCCATCACTGCCTCCGGCCGCAATTCTGGCAGCAGCCGCATCTCAGCCTTGACTGCACCTTCCACAAAGCAGGCAAATCATGCTCTAGCCTCTGCCTGCCCAGTGACCTCAGCCCATGATGTCATCCTCTATCCCTCCCGCAGCTTTCTGTTGACTCCTCTTTATGTCCTCACATTCTTCCGCTTGGTCTTCTCCGCTCTTCCATCAGCTGTGTAGCCAATCCCTGGATTAAATTCCCTCTGCTCTAAAGGCTTAAAGTGGTTTGTATCTTCCTGTTGGATGCTGATGGATGTGGGAGGAAAACAAAATTGATGAATCAAAACATGATTTAGGTATGACCCCACGTGAAAATGGACACTCGGATCGCCTCAGTGAAAGACAGCAGATGAATGCGAAGATGAAAGATAGAACCAGCGACCAAAATGGTGCTCTAGAAAGCCAACAAACAAATGAACAATGTGCCCAAGAGTCTGAACCAGCAGGTAAGACTGACTGACTGGGTTTGACGAGTGTGGAGGGGAACAGGCAAGTGGAGGGACTTGGTGTGTTGGACAATGGCACAGGGGAAGACTTTGGTGATGATTAGAATGCTTGAGATGAAGAAACTATAGAAAGACAAAATTGGTATAGAAGAGGCATACACCAGTCGTGTCAATAATTAAGAAGCAAAGACTCGGAGAAGGTAGGAAGTATAATAGAGAGTAGATAAGCTGAGCAGCTAGGTAGAGGACAGCAGGGCCAGGCCTAGGATGAGGCAGGGAGACCCTTTCTTATGAGATGTGAGAACCATCTCATTTTAGGCACCTTCTTTGCCTCAACTCTAGACCCTTCAGGGCCCTGTGGGACATTGACTTAAAATGTAGAGAAAAGAGCATGCATAAATAAAGATACAAAAAAAAAAAAAAAATGAACACCAAAAATATAGGGAAAAAAATGGGGGAGGCACCAAAAGAGAGCTCCACAGAGAATGAGTAAAGGGCAATGTGGACAAAGCACAGAGGAAGGAGAGAAGTGGAGACATTGTCCCGTTTGAGGAGGCAGTCATCTGAATGAAGGCACAGGGGCTGTTCCTAATACCATTGAGAAAGATAAGGTGTTCTCAATGATCCAAATGGCCCGGTAACCCCTCAGATAAAAATAAGATTCTCCCCAGGAAAGGAAAGACAAAAGAAGAAAGCCCAGAGCTGAGGGAGGAACAAAGGAAGACATGGAATCAGTTTGGGGAAGAGGTTTTGTGGATTTTCTGTCCCCTCCTTTGTTTCTCTAGAGTCACTTCTAAAGTTTAAAGTCACTTCTAAAGTGGTCTGAAACTTCAGGGACTCTTTTGTATATGAGTGCTAGTTCGGATTTAAGCTTGAGTCATCCCATGTCATCCCAGGAATGTAGACAATGGAAGGAATACCTTTCTTGTAGTTTCAGCTCTAGACTGAAAATCTGGGGGAAGAAACTTCATTTTCTATTTTTGCACAAATCAGAAAAACAGCTACTGTGTAGACTTTCCTTGTTGATCTCAGCAGATGAACTGGACTGATAGTGTTTATTCAGATTTAAGACATTATTTGAATCTTGGTTTGAGTAGATTTGGGATCTATCTGTAATATTAACCAGATCAGATCGCTTTATATTTTCACATGTACACAGAGGATCACCTCACCCTTGTCAACGTCCATCAGTTATTGAACTTTGTGAATTGGCCTTGAAACATTACAACAATGTTTTGTTGCACCAATTTTATAAACTTTTGCAGTTCAATATGTGCTGTTTTTCAGAGACAAAGCAAAGTTAAATTTGTCAAGGTTCATGCTCTTTGTTTTAGCAGCATTTGATAGAGGATCTTTTATATACATTTGTAATTGATAAAAATAAACCAGATTGCAAATTTGCTTTCTTTCTTTTTTAAGCAAACCATGTACCAAGTTTTTTGGTTCAGATGGCATAGGCTAAGTTAAATTGCGTTCTGTTAACCAAGATGAGTATATTTCTGTAAGTATAAATATGTTGAAATAAGGTTTTAAAACACACACACACACAGGAAGGGACAGAGTGAGCAGCAGGAAGGAGAAGGGTGGGTCGGAGCTCCCCCACTCCCAGAAGTGGGATTACAGGGAGCAGACTTCTTAATGCTAGTGAACGGTGCTCACTCCTTTTTGGGAAGACAAATTAAAATTTTTCATTCGTTAAAATTTGATCCAGGAGCAAAGCCATCCAACCATGGACTACAAATAAATTCCTGTTCTGTCCGTCTAGAGGATATAAAGAAGGAAAAGCCATTTTTTAACTCAGAAGTTCAACCACAAGCCCAAGCAAGGACTGACTATAACCAGGTGTCCAATATAATAGGTAAGGCTGACAGAAAGAATGTGGAGCAGGGATCAAGGGAACCAGGCAAGAGGCTGGGGCGTCAGGGTCCAGCCAGCCAGTCCAGGTGGCCTTGGGCAGAGGAAGGAAGGGCAGGGAACCAGCATCTTGTGCTGTGAGTTTAGCGGAGGAGGTTCCCCAGGGACCAGAGAAATATCAGAAGATGGGTTATAAGTATTGATGCCCAGGAGACTACTTCCAAAGTAAGAGAGGAAAGTATGAGAAAGAAAGAAAAGGGGAAAAAAATAGAGAGCCAAGATATTCAAGAGAGTAGATGGAAAAGAAACACATAAAGACAAAGCGAGGTGTCAAGCGATACCGTTCCTGGAAAGAGAGGCATAAGTAAGGGAAAGGGGCCAAGAGGAAAGTGAAGAGGTAAAATGAGAATGAAAGAAAGAGGTAGAATGGAGTAGAGGGTCAGAGGTAGGTCTAGGGTTGGGGTGAGGGGTAGCAGGAGGATGGGGGAGGGGAGTGTGGGCAGGATGGGCAGAGCCGCCCTCTGTGTGTGAGCGTCGTCACCTTTCATGCAGGACTGGGAGCAGCCTGCAGCTCACCCACATTCAAGCACAGACCATGTGCCTTGAATTAACTTAGCTTCTAGTGCTCCCCGCTGCTCTCATTCTGGGGTTTCCTGCTGCGTGGGCTCCACCCTGAGATCCTAAGGGGGTTTGTTCCTCTGTGCAGTGATCAGCAGTGAGGACTCTGCAGAATCCAGTGATGGAGATGAGTTCCCAGAACCCTCCACACCAACACCAGGAAGGGCGGCTGGTAAGGAAGGGGGAGAGCAAGGCCAGGGCTGCAGGAATCTGCAGGAGCGCTACAGGGATACCCTGCCGTGCGTGAACTAGACAGCTAGTGGGAAGCTGCTAGAAGCACAGGGAACTCAGCTCAGTGCTCCGTGGTGGCCTAGAGGGGTGGGATAGTGGGAGGCGGGGAGGGATGTTCAAGAAGAAGAGGACATGTATATACATGTAGCTGATTCCCTTCTCTGTATAGCAGAAACTATCACAACATTGTAAACGACCAAAACCCAATAGAAAAAAAAGATTATTACCATTGCAAGCCCATCTGTCTTGCAAGTTATCATAGAAATTATAAGACTCTGGGGGACAGATAACTGTTTCTTCCTCTTACTTGGTAGAGACTGTGTTGTTTAGTTACTAAGTCGTGTCTGACTCTTTGAAACCCCATGGATTGAAGCCTGCCAGGCTCCTCTGTCCATGGGATTTCCCAGACAAGAATACTGGAGTGGGTTGCCATTTCCTCCTCCAGGGGATCTTCCTGACCCAGAGATCGAGCCCGAGTGTCCTCCTTGGCAGGCGGATACTTTACTATTGAGCCACATGGCAAGCCAACGTAGCCCGATTAAGATAGAGCCCAGGAACTTCAGAAAAACAACCACATCCAGGAAAAGGGTTTGGCAAAGAGGTAAGAGCAAATAAAATCTCACCACTGTTGTAAAGGAGCAGTGTTAAATGACCCATTCTAATTCTTTGCTCTACCCTTCAAAGTAAAATATAAACTTGCTCTAATTTAAGATGGTTCATATTTAGCTTTTGTATTCATCAGTTAGGCTAGTGACTGAAATAAACCTGAAGAAGTCAAGGACTCAAAAACCATAGAATTTTTATTTCTTGTCAAGTAAACATTGCAAAGAGTTTTAGATGAGGGGGTGGGGTGGGGGGAATGGGAGTCTATTTAAGTAGTCTGGCGGGAATAGCCAAGTGGGAGATCTGCCTTCTTCAAGACCAGACTTGGTCTCTCCAAGACTGCCCTGGGAGAGAAGCAATGCTAAAAATAGATACAGACATAGATACCAAAACAGCAACAAGAAATCTATAATGGGGCAGTGAAAAAAGAAAGACCGTGATGTAAGAAGATGAAGGGCTGGGACTTCACTGATGGTCCAGTGGCTAAGACTCCATGGTCCCAATGCAGGGGGCCTGGGTTCAATCCCTGGTCAGGGAGCTAGATCCCACATGCCACAGCTAAGAGTTTGCAAACTGCACCTAAAGATTCTGCAAGCTGCAATGAAGACCTAGCACAGCTAAATATTTAAAAGAAGAAGAAGATGATAAAGGGCCAATGCAAAGCAGTGAAGCCCTGGGAGTAAAGTGTTCTCAGGTGCAGGCAATGTAAGGGGATAAAATACAGGCCTACAGATCATATGAATATAAAAGACAGATCATGATGGTCTGATCGTGGAACATTCTAAGCCTTCGTTTTCAGAGCTTCCCAGGTTTTTTCCTATATTGGTCCCTTTGTCACACACTAAGAACTTCAAGGGACATTTTCTCCATTCTGCAGTGACAGTGAGTGAAGACTCTTTAGAGTCCAGCGAGGACGAGGCACTCTGGGGAACATGGAGCTCAACCCTGAGGAGTGGTCCTGATGAGGGTAAGGACTGCCATCCCTGGGCTCTGGACATCAGGAATTTTCTAGTGCAATTTACTCTGAGCACACTCCACACATCTGTTCAGTGACCCTTCAGAGCCCATTTTCTGCATTTACTCCTGTGACTATTCTGAAAATTGCAAAGAAACACTTGCAAATTCAGATTAACCAAATGGCTCTAGGTGAATGGCACTGTCGTTTTACTGCATGCTGTCAGATGTATTACCCCACAAAGTATTAGGTTATATAGTGATTTCTGCCTCTGCCCACCCACTATTTGTAAAGAGCAAAGTGAAGCAGTCTGCCATTGCTTGATTCACTTGTCTGTTCAAAACTTAGAAGTTTCTGGCCATGCTCCCCAAGTATTGACAGAAGCAAGAGCTTCTGGTTATTACCATCAGATTCCATTTATAGCTTTTGGCAGATGACCCCCCAACATGGCATTGGTCTATATAACGATATTTGAAAATATTTTCTCCAATAAAATATCCTTTTATGTTTACAACAACCTATTATAAAAGGTAGCTCAGAAAACTGGTTTCCTCATTTCCCAGTTTAGACTCCAGCACATAAACATTTAAGGATCTTTTACACATCGCATAGAGAAAGTTACCAGAAGATGCAAAACCAACAACTTAGATTCTTAGCAAACATTTGCAATCCTTTATTCAAAATCTTTAGCACAACATTGTAAAGCAACTAGACTCCAAAAATATTAAATAAAACATTAAAGCAAAATCTTTACAAGCAGATATAAAATAGAAATGTTTTACTATTTTAGAAGAACAGTGTGATGTACACCCTATATGTTACAAAACACCCCAGTAAAGTCTGGGACAGAATCCCATGATTAAATAAACCATATTAGTGTTCCTGTAGCAAATTGTGTGAATTCACATCAATTGTAATATTTTATTGGACTCCTGGCAGCTGAAGTCTAGATTCATTGGCAAATTAGTTAGCTGCAAGTCTATGGAAAAAAAAAATGTTGGTTTTCAAAACTTCTTTGATTTTGCAATCAGGGCTAAAGGATAGGGGATATTCACTCCATTTGGTAGTGATCACTTTCCTTTAGATGGGGAGAAACAGAAATGACCATCATTGCATCTGTATAGCCCATGTCCTGTCTACAATGTGAGTAATCACAAGATTTACTACTCTTTTATTTACAGATTACTGATTTTATTTTCCTTTGCTTCCTAGATCCTACAGATATTGGAAACACATCGATTCGCAGTAGAAGTAATAGGAAAAGATGTAAGAACAATTAAAAATTCTTGATGTAACAGATACCTTTTTTGGCTACAAAAGCTTCATTTAGCTTTTTGGCTATACCCTTGAAAATAAAATGATACATTTCTAGGTGTTTTCAATAATTCATATTATACATTTTGAATTAGAGGAGCTGAGCTAATTGATGTAACAGGTAGGCCTCAAGAAGTTCAGTGTCACAAGTGCAGTACAAGTTTATTCTTCACTCACATCAAAGGATAAAGCAGTTCCCAGGTTGGAGGGGTGCTCATTGAGGGCCCAGGTGATGGAAGCTCTGACATTGAAAATGTTGCTTCCAGGGTCTCTCTGGGTAAGAAACAGAGTGAAAGCAGGAATGTTAATATATACTGACAAGAAGAAAGGGTAAGAGCTTAGGGACTGCCTTCCATAGCAAAGTTGTGTCCACTCCCAGCCTTGGGGGTGGTTCCTGGAACAACCTTGACCACCAGGTCAGATGGAGCCACAGGGTGACCTGGTGGGAGAATTATCCTTAACCTTCTTACACAAGCTTCCCTTTTCCAAATTTTCTGTTAAAGAATTCCATGCTGTATTGGTCCTAAGTCACAGACTGAGATTGTAAAAGACTTTTATTTCTTTCTTCAGGATGTGCAGTAGTGATTCTTCAGACTTGAGCAACGAAGGAGAGCCTCAGGCAACATCTAGTTCAGCCCTAAGAAATGGGTCAGGTAAAGAAGATTAGGATGTCCAGCCTTGGCCTGCAGCATGTCAGGAGTGAAAAGCCACTGTTTTGAAGACCTTTGTGTCCTGTTCATCCAGGAACTTCCTTCAGCATTTTAAAAAATGGAATAAGGCAGGAAATTTGTGAATTCATATTTAATAGGATAAATCCTATTGATGAAATTATATTTTGTATATTGAAATTATATAGTGTAATTAAATATTGCTTTTGCAGGAGAAATAAATAACAAGTTGAGCTGATAGTATCTTTTTTTAACACTGTCAACTACTAACTGGCCCTTGTCAAGAGCATTTGACAGCGATTGAACAACAACAAAAACAAGGACATTTTCCCTCTGCCTCTGCAGAGACTGAACCCAATGCTACTGCCGCTGTTAAACGTCACATCCCCTGAGGGCGTTCAGTGTGGAGTGAGGCACTCTGTGCCCCAGAGAATCTGGTGGGACAGGTCTTTAGATAATTCGATGCTTTCAGGAACTGACTGCGTGATCCCAAGCCTTCCATCTCTTCATATCTATGTGCTGTGCTATGTTCAGCTGCTTCAGTAAAGTCCAACTCTTTGTGACCTCATGGACTGAAGTCCACCAGGCTCCTTTGTCCATGGAATTTTCCAGGCAACAATACTGGAGTGGGTTCCCCTTTCTTTCTCCAGGGGATCTTCCTGACCCAGGGATCAAACCTGTGTCTCCTGCTTGGCGAGCGAATTCTTTAACATGGAACCACCAGGGAAGCCCATACCTATAGATATATCTATACCTAGCTGTATCTATCTATCTATCTATAGTGTGCTCTAACAGTGCTATTGCTAAATTTCCACATGTAGGAAACTAAACAAGATACAGAGGGTTTCACTAGTGGGTGAAATTGGCATTCACACAGGGAGAAATGGTAAGCAGAAGTGTAGATTTTGGTGGCTACTGCTAAGTGCCACTGATGCATTGAAAGGAGTAAATGATAGGCTTCGATCTATCAGTCAAAGCAAAGAGACTCTCCTACCTGCAGCTGGAAGGCAGAAAAAGGAAGATTGGACACAAGCCCCAGTTTTAGGAATGGCTGACCATTGGAGAAGACTGAGGCCTAGACTCAGGCCGGCCTCCTGTGCTGACGGCAGGGCCCTCATAAAGCAGGAGTGAAGCCGTGCATCAGAGCCAGGCTTTCTACACAGGTGTATGTGATAACCGTGAACTCCAGGAAGTCTGTCTCAACCTACTGGGCCTGCAGATGTGTCCCTTACCCCTGGTTGGAAGACAGGCCCGCCCCCACCCTTCCCCCATCCTGATCTTGCTTGAATGAAGACCCTGCAGAGTTCTCCCAGCAGGACCCCACTGGTCATCCTGCCATCTGTAGAGAGGATTTACCCCAGCGGAACTGCAGGACTTGTCAACATATACAGCAGGTACCAGGAGACTGGGTCTGGGGGTGAGCCCTGGACAAAGAAGGGGAATATGAAAATACAAAAGGAAAAATTGTTAACCCAGAAGCACTCCCCTGGGCTTCCCTAGTGACTCCGTGTTAAAGAGTCCGCCCACCAACACAGGAGACACAGGTTCGATCCCTGATCCAGGAAGATCCCACATGTCACAGAGCAACTAAGCCCATGTGCCACAACTATTTAGCCTGTGCTCTAGAGCCCAGGAGCTGCAACTGCTGAGCCCATGTTCTGCAACAACCGAAGCCCTCATGGCCTAAAGCCTGTGCTCCGCAACAAGGGAAGCCACTGCAATGAGAAGCCCATGTACCACCACTAGAGAATAGCCCCTATTCATTGCAACTAGAGAAAAACCCAGACGGCAATGAAGACCCAGAACAGCCAGGAATAAATAAATAAATGAAATTATTTAAAAAAAAAAATCCAACCTAGCCAAATAGTTAATTAATTAATTTTAAAAAGAATTACTTTCCTATGCCAAGAAGTTTAATTACCTTGGCAAGGGCCAAGGGTATTCAAGTATGTTCCTGCTGGTTTCCAAAGGCTTGGTAAAAACCATGATACATACTAGATGAAGTAGAAGCAGAGATACTTACTAGACATGCCAGGGCAGACTGTGTAAAAAGGGGAATCCAAAAGCCTAGGAGGTTGGCACAGCTTTACTTTCTACAACTGGAAAACCCTCCACCAGGTGACTGCTCCTCAGGAGGCCTCAGAGACACTAACTCAACAAGGTGATAAGGAGCACACAGCTGAGGGGCACTAGCATCCTTGAGATGCCCAGGCTGTCCTCTGGTCCTCTGTAGGCTGGCATAATGGAAGAATGTCTTACAGAAGGGGATTCCCTAGTAGCAATGGAAGTGATTTTGCTGTTCAGTCAGTCAGTCATGTCTGATACTTTGTGACTCCATGAACTGCAACATGCCAGGATTCCCTGTCCTTCACTATTGCCCGGAGTTTGCTCAAACTCACGTCCATCAAGTCAGTGATGCCATCCAACCATCTCATCCTCTGTTGTCCCCTTCTCCTCCTGCCCTCAATCTTTCCCAGCATCAGAGAATGATGAGTCGGCTCTTCGCATCAGGTGGCCAAAGTATTGGAGTTTCAGTTTCAGCCTTGATAGGATTCCAGAATAATAGAAGCTGGGTGGCAGCAAGGTAGAAAGTGTCAGAGCAAGATGAAGTCATTATTATAATGTGCAGTAAGGTTAGATGACAGCAGGGATGCTGGCTCATAGATGTCCATGTAGATAGATCATAAACATGGTGTCCAGGAAGACAGATGGGCAGCCAACAAGTATATTTCCTTGTGTATATCATCAAAAGAGATTAAAAATAGATGAACAGATGGCTGAGATCAGCTCCCCAATAAAAAGTCAAGATCCCCTGTCCAGTTTCCAGACCTGAGCCAAATCTAGGACCTGCTCACAGGAATGAGGGCAGGTGTCATAAGAAAGTGATTCCCCAGGCTTCACCAAAGGCATCTATGGCCATTGATTAAAGTAACCAGATGCCAGACAAGGAAAATACTCAGATCTCTTATCAGTTGTTGATACAAGATCTGAGTTGATGCTGGAACCTGGAGGCCCAAAGCACTATCATGGTGCCTGTTAGAGTGGAGTGTATGATGAAAGGTAATGTCCATCTAAAAATGAGTCCACTCAATCCAGGGGGTCACTGGGCAGTCATTACCCAAGTTCCTAAATGTATAATCTGGACAGCCACAGTAGTTGCTTAACTGGTGTTTAACCCATAGTTCTTATCTATGAAATAACAATGATATCTTAGGAAAGGCCAAGTAGAAAGTTCTGAAACTAAAGTTTCTCATGGTAAAATAGAAAGTTGGAAGGAATATTCATTCCTGAGAAATGAAAAAATAACATAGATTAATGCCAAGTGCAAAGATTTAAGGATGTAGGGGTTATGTTGTGCAGTCACTCAGTTATGTCTGACTTTGCGACCCCATGGACTGCAGCACACCAGGCTTCCCTCTCGTTCACTATCTCCTGGAGTTTGCTGAAACACATGTCCATTGAGTTGGTGATGCCATCCAACCATCTCATCCTCTGTTGTCCCCTTCTCCTCCTGCTCTCAATCTTTCCCATCATCAGGGTCTTTTCCAAAGAGTCGGCTCTTTGCATCAGGTGGCCAAAGTATTGGAGCTTCAGCTTCAGCATCAGTCTTTCCAATGAATATTCAGGACTGATTTCCTTTAAGATTGACTGGTTTGATCTCTTCCTGATGTCTGCAAAAGCTACATGGTTCATGGCTCATGTTGAAGTTGCTCAGTTGTGTGTGATTTTGCGATCCCATGGACTGTAGCCTAACGAGCTCCTCCGTTCGTGGAATTTTCTAGGCAAGAGTACTGGAGTGGGTTGCCAGTTCCTTCTCCAGGGGATCGTCCTGACCCAGGGATCAAACCCAGGTCTCCCGCATTGCTGCTGCTGCTGCTAAGTCGCTTCAGTCATGTCTGACTCGTACCGACCCCATGGACTGCAGCCTACCAGGCTCCTCTGACCATGGGATTTTCTAGGCAAGAGTACTGGAGTGGCTTGCCATTGCCTTCTCCACTCCCGCATTACATTGCTTTACCCTCTGAACCAGCAGAGGTTCATGGTAAGTGGATGACTATTATAAACCTAACATGATTGGGGTTTATAGAAAGCAATACTCGGGCCTTGGTAGATCATATTCCTGCTTGCTGTGGGGCCTAAATAAAGATCTTAGCTAGTGGCTCTGCCCTTCTGTAGAGCTAAAGCCAGTGGTCCCATCTGGTCAGAGAGCTCGGTTGGCAGTTGCGCTTGATTTGGGTCCCAAGTTGTGCCAAGGAGCAGGTTCTACTACCCAGCCCAGGTGGACAAGTGTACTGTAACCTTGCCCATCTGCTGAGTGAAGCTTCCAGTTTTGGTCATTCAGAAAGTGTGGCCAGGTAATCCAAGTAGCCCAGAAACAAGCCTATGATGCCACCTGCCCACAGAGTCCTCTCTACAGCCCTGCCCAGCAAAAGAGCCCCGTCCAGTTGCCAAACACAGCTTATTATCTCGTCCATGCAGGGAGCCTAACCAGTGAGTTACTCTAGTCATGGAGCAAAATTTGTGGCCCCACCCAATGAGGGCACCTAGAGAACCACACTCCAAATGTAGAGCAGTTTTGACCCCCACCCAACTGCAGGAAACTGCTGGAGCCCCCTCAACCAGAGAGCTTGGCAAGAAATCATCCCCACAGCAGGGAACAGCCAGCAGTATGACCCTGTCTGTGGCCTCTTTTAACTATGGAGTCCAGCCTGTGGCACCATCAGGCTGGCAGCATAGCCTGAAACTGTCCAACCAGGCGCTATGGCAGAGCCCATCTTGTAGCCTTACCTAATTGCTATTGTTGTTGTTCAGTCGCTAGGTTGTGTCCCACTCACTGTGACCTCATGGACTGCAGTGTGCCAGGGTCTGTGTCCTCCACTATCTCCCAGAGTTTGCTCAAATTCATGTCCATGAAGTCAGTGATGCCATCCAACCATCTCACCCTCTGCCACTGCCTTCTCCTTTTACCGTCAGTCTTTCCCACCGTCAGAGTCTTTTCCAATGACTCGGCTCTTCACATCAGATGCCCACAGTGTCAGAGTTTCAGCTTCAGCAATAATCCTTCCAATGAGTGTTCAGGGTTGATTTCCTTTAGAATTGATTGGTTGGGTCTCCTTGAAGTCCAAGGGTCTCTTAAAAATCTTCTCCAGCACCACTATTTGAAAGCATCACTTCTTTGGTGCTCAGCCTTCTTTACAGTCAAGCTCTCACATCCATACATGACTACCGGAAAAACCGTAACTTTGATGCTACGGACTTTTGTCAGCAAAGTGATGTCTCTGCTTTTTAGTATGCTGTCTAGGTTTGTCATGGCTTTTCTTCCAAGGAACAAGCGCCCTTTAATTTCATAACTAACCGTGGAGTCCAAAATACCGTGAATCAAGAATAGTATCTGACAAAGTTGTCCTTCAGAAATGAAGAAGAAATACACATTCCCAAACAAACAAAAGCCAAGGGAGTCCATCATCACTATATCTGCCTTATAAGACATACTACAAGGGATTCTTCGACTTCAAATGAAAGGATACTAATTAACATCATAGAAATGTGAATATGCAATACTAGTGATTGTAAATACACAGTCAAAGTCAGATTCTCTGATACTGTAATGGTTAAACATAATTCACCATAATTCCCCTTAAATGTTAAAAAACAAACATATTCAAAATAGCCATAATTACCCCAGTTTGTCATTGGATACACAATATTTTAAAAGATGCAAATTTTAGCATTGATAACTTTAAATGTGAGGGAGAAGAGTAAAAGTATAAAGTTTCTTAATGTTTTGAAGCTAAGTTATCAGCTGAAAATAAGAATAATAAGATATTTTATGTAAGCCTTGTGATAACCACAAAGGAAAAGCCTATAGTAGATACACAAAATATTAAGATAAAGGAGTCAAAGCATACTGTTACAAGCCACCAAACCACAAAGGAAGGCAGCAAGAGAGGAAGCAAAGAATAAAGCATGCATGAAATAGTCAGAAAACAACTCACAAAATGTAAATAGTAAGTTCTTCTTGTTGTTCAGTCACCCAGTCTTGTCTGACACTTTGCGACCCCATGAACTGCAGCACACCAAGCTTCCCTGTCCCTCACCATCTCCCAGAGTTTGCCCAAGTTCATTTCATCGGTGATGCCATCCAGACATCTCATCCTCTGTCACCCTCTTCTCCTTCTGCCTTTAGTCTTTCCCAGCATCAAGATATTTTCCACAGAGTCAGCTGTTGACATCAGGTGACCAAAGTATTGGAGCTTCAGCTTCAGTGTAGTCCTTCCAAAAAGTATTCAGAGTTGATTGCCTTTAAGATTGACTGGTTTGATCTCCTTGCCATCCAAGGCACTTTCAAGAGTCTTCTCCAGCACCACAGTTCAAAAGCATAAATTCTTTGGTGCTGTCTTTTTTTATGGTCTAGCTCTGACAACCATATGTGACTACTGGAAAGACCATAGCCTTGATTTTATGGACCTTTGTTGGCAAAGTGATGTCTTTGCTTTTTAAAAACACTGTCTAGGTTTGTCATAAGTTTTTACCTATCATAATTACTTTAAATGTAAATGGATAAAGTTCTTCAATCAAAAGACATAGAATAGATGAATGGACTTAAAAAGTAAGATCTAGGGACT